>NC_132908.1:54189734-54496292 GCF_047675955.1 Chlorocebus sabaeus | reverse complement strand
ATAAAGGAGTACCTAAGACTGAATAATTTGTAAAGACAAGAGGTTTAATTGGCTCACTGTTCTGCAGACTGTACAGGAAGCATGGGCGTGCAACTGCTGGGTTTCTAGGGAGGCCTCAAGGAACTTTTACTCATGGCAGAAGGTGAAGCAGGAGCAGGCACATCACATGGCAAAGGCAGGATCAAGAAAGAGAGGAAGAGTTGGGGTGGGGAAGGTGCCACACTTTACAACAACCACGTCTCATGAGAATTCGGATGGTGCTAAACCATGCATGAGCAGTCTGCCCCCATGATCCAGTCACCTCTCACCAGGCCCCACCTCCAACACTGGGGATTACAATTCAACATGAGATTTAGAGGGGACACATATCCAAACTATATCAGACTCCTCATAAAAATTCACTTTATACTGAAGCATACAGAATATAAAGTGACATCCTACTCCTTGCTCACACTTCTTTTCCCAGAGGAAGCCACCAATGCCTTTTTGTATGTCCATTCAGACCTTTCCTGTATTATTTACAAGCATCTACATGCACATACTTTTTTTTAAATTTAAATAAGATCATATGCATACATTGTTCAATCACCAGCTTTTTTCTCACCCTTAGATATCATAGACACTTACCCACTTCAGTGTATTTCCCTTCATTCATATTAATGATGTAATAGTATTCCATGCAATAGATGGACTATGATTTATGTAACCAGTCTATAATTATTGGACATAGAGGTGGCACCCTAACCCTTTTTTTCTACCTTTACTCTCTGCTAGTTTATCCCAAGGAACATAGAAAGGATTTTGCTCCCCCTTTGTGTTTTGCGATATAAATTTCTGCTGTGTTCATTGTGGGCATTCTTTCCTGTTAGTAAGACCACATCTGCTTCATTTTCATAATTATATTACATCCCCTACAATAATTAGCATATGCCTCATACCTAATATTTTATAACTACTTTTACGTTTTCCAAGGGGTAGGCTCCAAGTAAACATGCAGACAAGGGTTATACTCTAGGGTTCCTATCAGTGAGAAACTGAATGTGAGGCATAAAGCGATACCTGTTACCATCTCCTGTTATATATTTAATGCACAGAAATGAGTCTTTAACTCCTGTGTAGGTAGACATAGTAAACCATTTTATAGAGGAAGGTGGACTAATCCTTTTGATGTCTTGAATTCTAGCTGCAGCGGGAGCCCCTAACCCCTGAGGAAGTACAGTCTGTTCGAGAATACCTTGGTCATGAAAGTGATCATCTGCTGTTTGTTCAGATCACAGGCAAAAAACCAAACTTTGAAGTGGGTTCTTCTAGTCAGCTTAAGCTTTCCATCACCAAGAAGTCTTCTCCTTCAGGTAAGGCTGGCCTAGGGACATTCTTCTGTTTGAATGGGCTTAGAGGGACATGTTAGAAATTGAGCCAGCAATAAATGAAATGGTGATATTTTTAGAGGATTAGTCCTTTGATTTCTGCCATTTCCACTATAGAAGAATACTTAATGTACTATTATCATGGGCATATTAGGATCCCAAGCTGAAATAATGCATAGGTATTATCTAGTTCAGCTCCTTCTTCTGCACCAGAAGATACTGAGGCCTCCTAATTCTACAGGACTGAGTCACACAGTTTAATTAATGAAGTCCTTCCAGGTCCCAGAATTAACGTTTATCCTCAGAAGACCTCACAGTGTAGTGGTAATGGCAGATGAGAGTGCCCTGTTCCTGTTCTCATGTGCTTTTTTCCCCTATGCCAGAAAAACCAGCTGTTCTTACTTTGAGGATGCTAAGACACTTACAAAACTGTATTTCTTCTGCCTAGAAAATTGTGTACAAGCACACACGCGCACACACGTGCACACACACACTGCCCCATGCTCATCCTTCCTATCACTATTTTTAAATGCCTGAATTGACCCAGCTGTGAGGTATGCACACATTTACAGATATTTACTGGTACATCCCCACTTGTACGGTTTTGACCATCTAACCTAAATCTTCGACAAATCCTTTGGAATCTAACCTTTCGACTCATGGTTCCAGAATGAGTAGGAATAGCTTAGAAGAACAGTTGGCCCTGTGGTAGGTGTGAGCATCCAGTTGTGACAACGATCACTGGAGGATACTCTTACCCCAAGGGCCTGTGAGGATTTGCGCACACTGCATCTGAGCCTCAGCTCTTGGGCTGTTCCTTGCATTCTCCTGACTAGACAGAGAACTGGGAGGTGTGAGGTTTGTCTGCCACTGATGGTGTTACCTTGCCACCAGCAGCTCTAGAGCCTATTTTCTTGTATGTAGCAGGTTTACATGAGGCTATAAAGCTCTGCTATTTTTAAAGGTTTTGACACATTTCTCGTTTAATCCTCAAAACACCTGCAGTAACATAGGTAGTACGATTTAGCTTCATGTTATAGGATGGAAACTAAGGTATCAAGGAGGAAGCAATATGGAATGGAGGTTAAAAGCATCAGACAGACTTTGCAGCCTGTGGAACCAGCCTAAGTGTCTAAACCTGTTTCCTTAGCAGTAAAACTAGGATGACAGTTACCTCATAAGGTTGTCAGCAGAATTAAGTTAGATAATGTATATAAAGTGCTTAATATGGTGCCTGGTACAAAGCAAGTGCTTAGCAAATGGTGACTGCTGTAACTACCAGAAAGTGGTCGGCCCAAGGTCAGACCTCTTAGAGGAGTAGGGCTGGACTTTGAACCCACATCTTCTGCTTCCCAGGCCAGTGTGTTCTTTTCTACACAGCAGAAAGCATTTAGGTATGTTTGTAATTAATAGTTTCTGACTGTTTTTATGGAGTTTTTTTCTTTTATTGCTTGGACTCAGTGAAGCCTGCTGTGGACCCTGCTGCTGCCAAGCTGTGGACCCTCTCAGCCAACGATATGGAGGACGACAGCATGGTGAGCTGGCAACACGGTCACTTGATGGCTTTCTTTTAGGCCCCGGTTTGGGTGTGAACAGCTATAGTGACCTTTCTGGACTTGTAGGTGTGAATGTATTTAAAGCCCAGATTTATGACTATGCCTGTCACTTATATCTTTGATTTAGAAGGAAACTCCATGTTGGTGGCTCTTTTTTTTTGGAGGCAGAGTCTCGCTCTCTTGCCCAGGCTGGAGTGCAATGGCACGATCTCGGCTTACTGCAGTCTCTACTCCTGGGTTCAAGTGATTCTTGTGCTTCAGCCTCCCAAGTAGCTATGATTACAGGCACGTGCCACCATACCTGGCTAATTTTTGTATTTTTAGTAGAGACGGGGTTTCACCATGTTGGCCAGACTGGTCTCAAAACTCCTGACCTCAAGCGATCTGCCCACCTTGGCCTCCCAAAGTGTTGGGATTACAGGCGTGAGCCACTGCACTCAGCTGTGTTGGTGGCATTTTAAATTTTTTAGCATTTCTTTTTCCCCACATAATTTCTTGTTCTCACTTCATATGATATGTTGAAAACTCTTGTGGGCATGTGTAAACCTGAAAAGATTTTGTCAGCTTAAATAGTTTTATTGGCACCTTTGTTTGGGCAAGTTGCTGAACGTTCCATGCTTTAAAAAGCCCTGTTTTCCATCTTTGATTGGCCCTGCCTGTAATAAAATTCTTCATTTCTACACCTCTACTATTGGAGTTAGAGTAGTGAGCAAAATAAGTCAGGTTCATGCTCCCATAGGGTTTACAGACTAAGTGTCTACATATTTACAAAGAATTACATAAAGGTATATATAACTATTTGATGTTTCTCTGGGATTATGTAGAAGATATTTTACTCCCTTTTTCACATGACACTTCATAAACACTTCTGTCCCTCTCTGTTCTGCCTGTTCCCTCCCTTCTCCTCATTCCTGCCCCTAACCCCCAACATGTGTATATTCTCTACATAATGCTGGCCAGTCTTACAGCTTTTTCTCATGTAAATTTGTTTCTAATTCCTTCGCATCCTAGTGCATCTTCTGTGGATGTAGTTTAACTCACCGTTGGCCTCTTGAGCATGTGGTCAGGTTGAACATGATGATCAACCAAAAGTAGGATGGGGTGGACACCTTCTTTAGCCTGGACTCCAAGTTTCCTCTTAAAGCCTGTGGTCACCTTAGCTTTTCATTAGCAGAGACCACGACTGTGTCACTCATTGCTTTGAACACTCTCCAGGATCTCATTGACTCAGATGAGCTGCTGGATCCAGAAGACTTGAAGAAGCCAGATCCGGCTTCCCTGCGGGCTGCTTCTTGTGGAGAAGGGAAAAAGAGGAAGGCCTGTAAGAACTGGTGAGTGCTGCGGTGACTGGAGCCTGCCATGCTGCATGCAGTGGCTTTGTGCTCAAGTCATCACAGTGCTGTACTATTTTTAAAACATACATTTTCCAGCCTGGGCAATACAGGGAGACCATCTCTGCAAATAATTAAAAAAAAAAAAAAAAATTAGCCAGGCATGGTGGTATGTGCCTGTGGTCCCAGCTACTTGGGAGGCAAAGGCAGGAGGATCACTTGAGCCTGGGATGTCGAGGCTGCAGTGAGCCGTAATTGTGCCATGCATCTAATTTCACTCTCCCTCAAAACTCTACCAGTGAGCCACGATTGTGCCACTGCACTCCAGCCTGGGCATCAGAGTGAGACCTTGGTGTCTTCACATTTGTTTTTATAAATGGATGGGAAGGATTGTAGAAAGTTAATCAGTGGTATTCAGGTTTGTTTAATCATCAGTGTTTTTTAAATGTAAAAGCTGCCAGCATTTACAAATCAGGAAATTACAAGTGAAAACAGATTTTTTTCCCCTTCTGTTCTTGAATTTGGAAAATATGGCAAACTGGGTCCACTTTCCCCAGCATGATTACCAGCTGAAGCTGAATAGTGGCTGCCCTCTGTAAACAGAGTACACACACTCTACTTCCCTCATCCTCCTCCCACTCCTGTCTCCCTCAGCAGCCTCTCACATTGCTGCTGTCTGCCTGGCTCATAGGCTTCTGAGTTATGACACTGGTGTGAAGAGAAAAGGCTTAAAGCACATTTTGGCACTGTTAGGATTTGGGATTTCTGGGTGGTGACAATTCTCGTTCATTAATTACTGATTTTCCCACAGCACCTGTGGCCTTGCTGAAGAACTGGAAAAAGAGAAGTCGAGGGAACAGATGAGCTCCCAACCTAAGTCGGCTTGTGGAAATGTAAATATCAGGATCATTCCTTGGCATTCACACACCCCCAGGGGGATTAGGCCTCCTTCTAAACCAAGCACATACAAGCTCCACCTCAAATATTTTAGTAACAGACGAATGCATGAGCACACGAACATAGGTAGTAATGGGGAGAGAGGCTTTCTCCTGAGAGTGAGAGTGGGTTAGCATGCTTGTGCTGGTCGGGGAGGGTCTTGTTGTTTTTTTTTTATTTTTGACCCATTTCTTTGTACTTCAGAGTGGGACCTAATGGTTAGACATTTAGCTGAAGTTGGTTGTATTTTGAACTGCATAGAATATAGAACTATGGCTGGGTGCGGTGGCTCACGCCTGTAATCCCAGCACTTTGGGAGGCCGAGGCGGACGGATCACAAGGTCAGGAGATCGAGACCATCCTGGCTAACACAGTGAAACCCCGTCTCTACTAAAAATCCAAAAAAATTAGCCGGGCATGGTGGCAGGTGACTGTAGTCCCAGCTACTCAGGAGGCTGAGGCAGGAGAATGGCAGAAACCCAGGAAGTGGAGCTTGCAGTAAGCCAAGATCGCGCCACTGCACTCCAGCCTGGGCTATGGAGTGAGACTCTGTCTCAAAAAAACAAAAGAACTATGGCCTCCTAGGGAACTTTTCTTGACTGTAGTTTTTCACGAAACCAGAAATCTTGAAAACTCTTAATATTTGGGACTCAATTGGACCTGCAAACATACTCAGGGTGTACTTCCTTCAGGCCACTGTGACCACATGAAATTAGGAATTTCTTTCTTCTGGCTGGTATGCCTGGGATAAGCTGACCCTTGGCTTCCCCATTTTCTCTCTCCAGTGCTACCTGGGTGATGCCTTCCGCTGTGCCAGCTGCCCCTACCTTGGGATGCCAGCCTTCAAACCTGGGGAAAAGGTGCTTCTGAGTGATAGCAATCTTCATGATGCCTAGGAGGGACCTGACATGGGACCCATCTGCTCCTCCAGCCAACTCCTGTCCCTCACATCCCACCACGGTGGCTCCTCCCACCTCCTCTGGATTTGTTCACTCTGAGATCCATTTGCAGAGTGGGTGCTTAGCAGACAGAGTGAAGCTGGCTGGGGGGCGCAGTGGTGTGTAGTGCTGCTGTGTATCAAAAGACCAAGGTATTATGGGGCCCGGTTACTCAGAATGGGATGGGTTTCTTCACCTCATGTTAAGAGAAGGGAGTGTATCCTGAAGAAGCCCTTCTTCTGATGTTAAAATGCTGACCAGAACACTCTTGAGCCCAGGCATCCTGGAGCATTAACACTCTGTGACAGAGCTCCAGACCCCTGCCCCGAGTCTCATCTCAGCAATGCTGCCACCTGCTTGTCTTTCAGAGTTGTTAGTTTACTCCATTCTTTGTGACATGAGTTAAGTGTCTCACAACCTCCTCAGGGCACCAGAGGACTCACTCACTGGTTGCTGTGATGATATCCAGTGTCCCTCTGCCCCCTTCCACCTCCAACCACATTTTACTGTAGCATTGCATCTGTGTCCTGTTGTCATTTCTGTTAACCTTCAGGTATTAAACTTGCTGCATATCTTGAGATATCTTGAGATTCTGCATGTCTTGTAAAGAGAAGGGATGTGCATTTGTGTGTGATGTTGGATAGTCATCCATGCTTAGTTTGGACCATTGGAGGAACTTAGTGTCATACAAATGGGGCTAGTCCTATGCTTAGAATAAGGCCTGTCTGCCCACTCTAGAAGAGCCCAGGTTGGTGAGCATTTAGAGGGAAGCAGGGCAGAACTCTGAACAACAATAAGTCTCTCTGAGCAGAGACCCCTTTGTTCTTGTTACCCACCCATACGGACTTGGGATCAATCTTGCCAAATATTTGGAGAGATTGTGTGGATTTAAGAGACCTGGATTTTTATATTTTATCGGTAAATAAAAGTGTTCATTGGTATCTGTCCTTGAAACTTGATTGGATTCTCCAAGTTTGCTTTTGCTTATGCTAGTCCCTGCTGGTGGATTTTAGTTGTTGGTGTGGCTAATTGAAGTTTGGCTCCAAAGACCCTTTTATACGCAGGTCTAAGATGACCCCTAGTGACTCATGCCCTTGTATAATAACCTCCCCTTGAGTTTCAGCAGGACCTGTGAATGTGATGGGATAATCCGTACTGCGATTAGGTTACATTCTGTGGCAAAAGTGAAGGGATTTTGCAGATGTAATTAAAGTCCCTAATGGACTTTAAGTTAATTAAAAGGGAGATTATCCTGAGGGGGCCTGACCCAATCAGTTGATCCTTTAGAAGAACTAGAGAAGAGTTTCTTTTGCTAGCCATGAAGAAATAAGTTGCTGTATTAGTCTACTCTCATACTACTATAAAGAACTGTCCTTGACTGGGTAATTTATAAAGGGAAGAGGTTTAATTGACTCAACAGTTCTGCATGTCTGGAGAGGCCTCAGGGAACTTACAATCATGGCGGAAGGCGAAGGGGAAGCAAGACACCTTCTTCACAAGGCGGCAGGAAGGAGATATGCCGAGCAAAGGGGGAAGAGTCCCTTATAAAACCATCAGATCTTGTGAGAACTCACTATCATGAAAACAGCATGGGGGAAACCGCCCTCATGATTCAGTGACCTCCACCCCTCTCCCTTGACACATGGGATTATGGGGATTTCAATTCAAGATGAGATTTGGGTGGGGACACGAAGCCTCACCATATCAAGCAGTGAGAGGGCCACGGAACTGTGAGTGCAGGCTCCTCACACGTTGGCAGACAGTTGAGAAAAAGGGGACCTTAGTCCACAGCTGCAAAGAACTGCATTCTGCCAACAACCACGTTAGCTTGGAGAGGACCCCAAGTTCCAGATGAGAATGCAGTCTAGTCAGTACCTTGTAAGATCCTGAGTAGAGGCCCCAGTCTTCTGTGCCAGGACTCCTGGCACACAGAACTTGTGATAAGAAATGGGTGTTAAAAGCAGCTAAATGTGAGGTCGTTGATTACACAGCAATAGGAAACTAATTCAGCCCCAGAATGGTTTGACAGTAACATTATTATTATTATTTGTTGTTGTTGTGGTTGTTTTGAGACTGAGTCTTGCTCTGTCACCCAGGCTGGAGTGCAGTAGCGTGATCTTGGCTCACTGCAACCTCTGCCTCCCAGGTTCAAGTGATTCTCCTGTCTCAGCTTCCCGAGTAGCTGGGACTATAGGCGTGCACCATCACGCCCAGCTAATTTTTTGTATTTTTAATAGAGACGGGGTTTTACCATGTTAGCCAGGCTAGTCTCAAACTCCTGACCTCGTGATTTGCCTGCCTCGGCCTCCCAAAGTGCTGGGGTTAACAGGCATGAGCCACCACGCCTGGCCCGATAGTAACATAATTATTAAGCTGCAGGGCCACTGTTAGTTGCTTCTGCTGCACTTGCCCAGATGAAGGACAAAAATCTCACCCTCCAGGTTGAGGACAAGAGATCCTGAGCCAGAGCTTCCTGAACAGGCCTAGCAAATGCAACAAGCCCTCGCCAATTCTTGTTATGAGTCCCAGATGCTGCTGGCAAAAAGGACGCTGCCACCTCCTATCTGCTGCAGTTGGTGTAGTTAATGATTTCACGCTGGCAGTTGCCGTGTCACTCCACGGGGTCCGGGGCAAGCCAGCCAGCTCGGAGTTTGGGGCCCAGAGTGAGGAAAGAGTCCTTGCCAATCAGCAGAGCACACCTGGGCCAGGGGCTCAGCCACACCTGCACCTGCACCTGCACCCAGTGAGGCAACAGCCAGGCAGGCTAGAGGTTTCGGCCTTCAGCAAGCTCACAGTATTGGAGCCAACACGGGCTCTGATAATCACTGAATGCAACCTCATCTTACATCTGAGGAAAGGGTGAGACCAGGAGAGTAACCTGCTGCCATCATTCACCTAAGCACCTCTTAAAAGTACTGAGTCCTGGCTGGGTGCGGTGGCTCATGCCTGTAATCCCGGCACTTTGGGAGGCCGAGGCAGGCAGATCACGAGGTCAGGAGATCGAGACCATCCTGGCTAACACGGTGAAACCCCGTCTCTACTAAAAATACAAAACATTAGCCAGATGTGGTGGCGGGCGCCTGTAGTCCCAACTACTTGGGAGGCTGAGGCAGGAGAGTGGCATGAACCCGGGAGGCGGAGCTGGCAGTGAGCCGAGATCATGCCACTGTACTCCAGCCTGGGAGACAGAGACTCCGTCTCAAAAAAATAAACAAAAGTACTGAGGCCTGGCCTGGCATGGTGGCCCACACCTGTAATCCCAGCTCTTCGGGAGGCCAAGGCAGGTGGATCACCTGAGGTCAGGAGTTTGAGACCAGCCTGGCCAACATGGTGAAACGCCATCTCTACTAAAAATACAAAAATTAGCCAGGTGTGGTGGTACATGCCTGTAATCCCAGCTACTTGGGAGGCTGAGGCAGTTGAATCGCTTGAACCCGGGAGGTAGAGGTTGCAGTAAGGCAAGATGGCGCCATTGCATTCCAGCCTGGGTGATAAGAGTGAAACTCCATCTAAAAAAAAAAAAAGGACTGAGGCCCGATGTGGACTGAGGTGGGGCTAGGAGTGTAATCTTCTTTTTTTGTTTTCTAAGGTCTCTAGCTTAGAACTTAGCAGTGTACATTTGGGACTTCCTCCTGAAATCACTCAAAAGCAGTAAATGGAGGGGATAGCAGAGACAAACCATACCTTCCTTGGGGTTAGGAGGCAGCCAAAACAGAACCACAAAATACTTGGAAGGAGGTGAGAGCAGAGGCTTTGGAACCAGAGTGTGGACAGGAGAGAAGGGAGAGCAGTTGAGGGTGCAAACCTGCTCCAGGTAAAGAAACCCCTGAGCTGCAGAATGGGCCCCTGTTTGTAACAGTGGGGTCCAAGTGCACAGGCAGGCAGTGGAGCTGAAGGGAGAACCCCACAGTGGAGCCTGGCATGCTGGAAGCACCCTAGTCTCTGCACTGGAAAAGAGAGACTGTGAACAGCCCAGCTGCCTGTCCTCGTGGCAGGGAGAAGGCTAAACAGAAACCTTACCAAGTGTGGGTGAAAATGTGGCCAGGTGGGAACTCACTGTTGGTGAGGATACTTTGGGCAATGTCACCCTCATGTCACTTTGAACACTGGCTGCATATTAAAATCACCTGGATAGCTTCCAAAAATGAACCGAACCAAACCAAAACAAAACAAAAGCCTATTCCTGGGTTTCCTTTCCAAAACCCAATTCAGTCAGAATCCCTTGGAGTAGGGCCCAGGGCGTCAGCATTTTTGCAAAGCTCTCCCAGGTCATCGTAGAGTGCAGCCAGGATTGAGAACCACTGCCCTAGAGAAATTCTTTGGCCCATGCACCAGGAGACAATCTAAACAAGTATTCAAAGCAGCAGTACTTCTAAGAGACAATCCAAATGGCCATTAACAAGAGTGTGAATGAATGAGCTGTGTGTCCAAGCAGTGGAACACTGCACAGCAGTAATGAGCTATAGCTGTGCACTTCAACATGGAAGAATCACGAAGCAACAACAGCCACAAAAGCAAGTCACAGAAGTGTGTGTGTGTGTGTGTGTGAGAGAGAGAGAGAGAAATATTTCATTTACATAAAGTTCAAAAACATGCCAGATCCATCAGCCTGTCATTAAGGATATACACATACACATGTGCATATACATGATGTATACAAACGTGTGTGTGACAAAACTAATAAAGAAGCTCAAGGGGAATGATAAAATTCAGGACCACAGTTGGCTCCACAGGGAGATGGGAGAAAGAGGCAGGACTTCATAGTAGCAGGAAAGTTCTATTTCTTTGGCTGGATGGTGGGCATACAAGTGTTAATTTTTATTGGTTTGTATACCTGCCATATACATGATGGATTTGTATTTCTTTTTTTTTTTTTTTTTTGTGACGGAGTCTCGCTCTGTCAACCAGGCTGAAGTGCAGTGGTGGAACCTCTGCCTCCCAGGTTCAAGTGATTCTCCTGCCTCAGCCTCCCAGGTAGCTGGAATTACAGGCGTGTGCCACCATGCTAAGCTGATTTTTGTATTTTTAGTAGAGACAGGGTTTCACCTTGTTGGCCGGGCTGGTCTCAAACTCCTGACCTCAGGTGATTCACTCGCCTCGGCCTTCCACAGTGCTGAGATTAGCAGGCGTGAGCCACTGTGCCCAACTGATGTATTTGTTATTTCTAAGAAACTTCATTGAAAAAAACCTGAAAACCCCTCACATAAAACCCTGGGTCTTAAGGAGAATACTGCTAGCCCAGGACAAAGTCCTGCATCTCCCCAACACGAACCTGAACCTCCGTGGAACACTTGACACTGTTATCTCATGCAAAAATTTTAAAGTAGAACTAGTAAGGCATCTATATAAAGCTGCCTCAGAATAATAATAACAGTGGGAGAAGGTTGCCACAGAGCAGGTGAATACTGTTTGTGACTAAATTTTTTGCTACAAGTTACACAAATGTATAAAATAGCTTTGTGCTGAGTAGGGGTGGGGATGGGGCAGCTTCAGGTGGCTCTTACTTCACCCCTCTGGGGAAAAGCAGGGACAGAAGCCCCCACTCAGCCCTTAGTGACTTCAGGTCTCACCTTCAGTGGTCACTCCTGGTGGTCAGCTGGTGGTCTGGTCATTGGTTACCCGTGGCCCACCATCCAGCATTGAGGCTTTCACCTCTGCAAAGCACTGTGATGATCTGGAGACTGCATTTAGACTCAGCTAGGTTAGAATGCTCCCTCCTTTCCTTCCTTCTTTCCTCCCTTCTCCTCCCCTCCCCTCCCTTCCCCTCCCCTCCCCTCCCCTTCCCTTCCTTTTTGATTTTCCATAATTACTTAAACATTTTTTTCTCTTAAATCATGAAAGATTTCAAATACAGAGACTTTCCAGTAGACAACTAGCTTTTCTGTGTGTGATTCCGATCGCTCCTTTTTTCATACACAAGTTTTACAGCAGTGGTGAAATCCCTTCGCTGCCCTCCTAGAGGACTCCTTTGTCCTGACCTGATGTATGTCTCATCCAAGCCTGCTACTCTGCAGAAAAGTGAATATTGAATATGTCTTTTTTATGAAATTTGCATAACATAAAATGAACGATTTAAACAATTCAGCAGCATTTGGTACATTCACAGTGTGGTGCAACCACTGCCCCGATCTAGTTCCAAAATGTTTTCATTACCCTAAAAGGAAACCCCATCCCCCGTAAGCAGTCCCTTCCCGTCTTCTTCTCTCACCATCTCTGGTCACCACCAGCAGGTGTTCTGACTCCATGGAGTTACTTCCAACATTTCATATGAATGAAATTATACACTGTGTGACCTGCAGTTGGCTGCTTTAGCTCAGCACAGTGTTTTAAGCTTCACCCATAACACAGGGCGTATCCATGCAGAAAAATCTTCCTTGTATGGTTAGACCACTTTTGTTTATCCATTCATCTGTTGATAGGCCTTGGGCTGTTTCCAGCTTTGTGCTGTAGTAAATATCCCACCATGAACATGTATGTGCAAGGACTAAATAAGTCCTTTGGGCCAGGCACGGTGGTGGCTCACGCCTGTAATCCCAGCACTTTGGGAGGCCGAGGCGGGCGGATCACGAGGTCAGGAGATCTAAACCATCCTGGCTAAAACGGTGAAACCCCGTCTCTGCTAAAAATACAAAAAATTAGCCATGCGTGGTGGTGGGCGCCTGTAGTCCCAGCTACTCGGGAGGCTGAGACAGGAGAATGGCGTGAACCCGGGAGGCGGAGCTTGCAGAGAGCCAAGATCGCCCCATTGCACTCCAGCCTCCGCGATGAGCAAGACTCCATCTCCAAAAAAAAAAAAAGAGTCATTTGAAGGCTGACTTTTTGGCTGTGACAGTTTCTCAGACTTTCCTTGTTTTGGATGAGCTTGATCATTTTGAGGAGGACTGGTCAGGGTTTGTTTGTTTTGAGACAGAGTCTCACTCTGTTGCCCAGGCTGGAGTGCAGTGGACTGATCTTGGCTCACTGCAACCTCTACCTCCCAGGTTCAAGCAATCCCCCAACCTCAGCCTCCCAAGTAGCTGGGATTACAGGCGTGCACCACCATGCCCAACTAATTTTTGTATTTTTAGTACTGTCAGAGTTTCACCCTGTTAACCAGGCTGGTCTCAAACTCCTGACCTCAAGTGATCCGCCCGCCTCGGCCTCCCAAAGTGCTGGGATTACAGGTGTGAGCCATCATGCTTGGCTGAAGGCTGACTTCTTAAAGCCCTGATCCCTTTGCGTGTCTGAGTATTTCACCCCTGTGGTTGCCATGCTGGCTTTGGAAAAGGGCACAGGGAATATTCAGGTGGTGGCAGTTCAATTATGAGGAGGAAATGGCAAGTTTTCTTTTCTTTACTTTTCTTTTTTTTTGAGACAGAGTTGCACTCTGTTGCCCAGGCTGGAGTGCAATGGCTCGATCTTAGCTCACTGCAATCTCTGCCTCCCGAGTTCAAGCAATTCTCCTGCCTCAGCCTCCCGAGTAGCTGGTATTACAGGCACGCACCACCATGCCTGGCTAATTTTTGTATTTTTAGTAGAGATGAGGTTTCACCGTGTTAGTCAGGCTGGTCTCGATCTCTTGACCTCATGATCATGAGCCACTGCGCCTGACTGGAAATGGCAGGTTTTCTAAGACTGTGGTCCCCTAAGGGCAATGTGAGAGGTAGAGAAGTAGCCATATTGGCACATCCTGAAACAGGTGAGAGCGGGTCCAGTTCCACTGCTTCAAGGAGAAATAGGCTCAGGCAGGTGAGGCACATGTGTCCAGGTCCAATGGCCAGTCAGTGGCAAAGCAGAGACTCCAAACAGGTCCCTGACCCTTTGTGTTAAAATGTACTTTCGAAGATAAGCTTTTTTAGCTCCCACATATGAGTGAGAACATAAGATAGTTGTCTTTCTGTGCCTGGCTTATTTCACTTAACGTAATGACTATCCATCCATTTTGCTGCAAATGACTGGATTTCCTTTTTTTTTTTTTTTTTCCTTTTATGGCTGAATAGTACTCCGTTGTGTACATGTACCAGATTTATTTATTTATTCTTCCATTGATGGACACGGGTTGATTCCATATCTTGGCTATTGTGAATAGTGCTGCAATAAGCATGGAGGTGCAGGTATCCCTTTGATATATTGATTTCCTTTCCTTTGGCTAAATACCTAGTGGTAGAATTGCTGGATCATATGGTAGCTCTATTTAGGGGAGAGGGAGTGATGGGGAGAGATTGGTTAATGGGTACAAACAAACAGATGGATAGAAGGAATAATTTTCAGTGTTTGATTGCACAGTAGGGTGACTAGTAAACAATTTATTGTATATTTCTTTTCTTTTCTTTTTTTTTTTTTTTTGAGATGGAGTTTTGCTCTTGTTGCCCAGGTTGGAGTGCAATGGCGCGATCTTGGCTCACTGCAACCTCTCCCGGGTTCAAGCGATTCTCCTGCCTCAGCCTCCTCAAGCGATTCTCCTGCCTCAGCCTCCTGAGTAACTAGGATTACAGGTGCCTGCCACCACATCCAGCTAATTTTTTTTTGTATTTTTTAGAGACAGGGTTTCACCATGTTGGCCGAGCTGGTCTAGAACTCCTGAACAGGTGACCTACCGGCCTTGGTCTCCCAAAGTGCTAGGATTACAGGTGTGAGCCACTATGCCTGGCCTTTTTTTCCTCTTTTTGAGACAGGGTCTCCCTCTGTCACCCTAGCTGGAGTGCAGTGGTGCCATTACGGTTCACTGCAGCCTTGACCTGCTGTGCTCAAGTGATCCTCCCACCTCAGCCTCCTGGGTAGCTGGCAGCACAGGCGCATGCTACCATGCCTGGCTAATTTTTGTGTTTCGTAAAGACTGAGTCTGACTATGTTGCCCAGACTGGTCTCAAACTCCTGGGCTCAAGCGATCCTCCCACCTCGGTCTCCCAGAGTGCTGGGATTACAGGTGTGAGCCACTATGCCCGGCCTATTGTATATTTCAAAATGGCTAGAAGAGAAGATTTGAAATATTCCCAACACAGTGAAATGGTAAATGTTCAAGGTGATGGATATCCTGATTACCTTGATCTGATCATTACGCATTGGACACCTGTGTCAAAGTATCACATGTGCCCCATAAATATGTACAATTACTATGTGTCAATTTCAAATTTTTTAAATGTACCCACAGGATTTGAATTGATGGAGGTGGCTGAGTGACAACACAGAGCAACCAAGGCCACTGAAAGAAGAATTTATTACTTGCATCTCCCAGGAGAACAGGGCATGGCACACACGCAGGACCACACACAGGGGCCACAGAGGGAGCACCAAGTTTGGTCAGGAGGCTGAAAGGAAGGTTCAGAACAGCACAGGCCACAGCCTTTCATGGGGTTTCCACTTGAAGGGCAAGGCAGGCCAGGGGAAGCAGCCCAGGTCTGGCTAGTTGGAATAATTCCAGAGGGCCTTGGGCATAGGGGCTGCCCCTAGTTGTCTCTACCTGGCTCTGGGTGATTTAGGGCAGGGGAAATACTGGCTTGGTGTGAGAGTTAAATATAGATGGTTGGGGGGTCTGTGATCGGGATTGGTCGGAGGGTTTGTAACTATTACTACTTTAAAAAACTTGCAAAATCCGGCTTGCAGGGGAGGTGTAAATGCCTTTGGCTCTGTGATTTGGCCCTATGATAAATGGATGCCAAATAGAACAAATACAGTCTCTAAGAAAATACAGGGAAACACCCCGGCCCACAGCTCTCGGCACTGCCCAGGTTGTGTCTGGAGTTAGTGGCCCTACTAGTCCCAGCAGTGTTTCTTCCTTCTTCCTCTTCATCCAGCAAACCCTAGGCAGTGTAATTGGTGGTTTCTTAGCTTCTGTTCCCCCAAGAGGAGAGCTGGCCAGCTACAGACACCCCTGCCTCAAGGCCTAGTGCAGCTACAAACAGATGTGGCTGATCCCAGCCCCTGGGGACAGCGATGGGGTTGGAGTCCAGCTGGTGGGATCAGGGCCTCTGGCGCGTCAGCCTCAGAACTTCCTCCTAAGAGCAGAGTACCCTCTGGTGGGCTGTTGGAGAACAATCCAATTCTAATTTCTACATTTGGAGATGAGATGTGTTTCAGGCCCGGTTGTTAGGGCTCCCCAGGAAATTTCTCTTTCCCCACTAGTGCCCCTTGTGGAATTCACCCAAGCAGCACTGATGAAAATGTATAAATCAAATATACACTATGCACAAAGCTTTTTTCCCTCCTCATAAATGAGTCTGGTACTGTTTCCTGACCCAAATACCTGCTCAGTGTGTTTATTGGGTAAATTACCCAAGCAGCTCCAATTACAAGGGACAGAGTGTGGTCAGGATTAGACTGAGGTGAGCGCTGGCAGCAGGTGGAGTACACACAGCCCAGGTTCAGTTGCAACCAGAGAGACCAGGGCTGGTTGTCTGGCTGCCGGGGAGGCAACACTGAGTTGAATGTTGAAGAGAAACTGGATTTCAGAATAGTGGCTCACACCTGTAATCCCAGCACTTTGGGAGGCTGAGGCAGGCAGATCACTTGAGCTCAGGAGTTCGAGACCAGCCTGGCCAACATGGTAAAACCCTGTCTCTTCTAAAAATACAAAAATCAGCCGGGTATGGTGGCAAGCTGAGGCAGGAGTATCCCTTGAACCCAGGAGACAGAGGTTGCAGTGAGCCGAGATCACACCACTGCACTCCAGCCTGGGGACACAGCCAGACTCCATCTGAAAAGAAAAAAAAGCAGGGGTGGGGTGGGGGAGGAGGGGAGGCACCTATCAGTTGAAAGAAGCAACGTAAGTCTGGCACTCCTCCTCACTTTTCACCCCGAACCTGCCCATTCCTCTTTTTCCCTCCCAGGTTTCCAATCATGGCAGCCTCCAAGTCACACCTCCTTAAAATGCCCTGAGGTCACATGGCAGTTGTCCTAGCTCTTGCATCTCACCATCCCCCAACTTGCACCGGATGTTGCTCGTGAATACTTGGATTCTGAATCGTGCGTTTTGTTGCCAGTCCTGGATCCACCTCTTCCCTGCCTTTATGCAACGCCCCCACCCTATCTCGCTTTCAGGGACCCTCTGGCAACTCCCCACCTCCTCACAGGCCTCCACGGCAGCTCTACTTAGCTTATAATATGGGCTTCTGAGTAGGATTTCAGTAGGGGTGGAAAAAAAAGGTCTTGCTTTTTTAAACGAAGTTTGCTGGAGGCCAGGCGCAGTGGCTCATGCTTGGGATTTCAGCACTTTGGGAGGCCAAGGCGAGTGGATCACATGAGGCCAAGAGTTCAAGACCAGCCTGATTGACATGGTGAAACCCTGTCTCTACTAAAAATGCAAAAAAATTAGCCGGGTGTGGTGGCAGGCGCCTGTAATCCTAGCTACTTAGGAGGCTGAGGCAGAAGAATCGCTTGAACCTGGGAGGTGGAGGTTGCAGTGAGCCGAAATCCAGCCATTGCACTCTGAGAGTCCTTCCAGCTCTGGCCTGTAGGGTGCAGGGGTCCAGACCCCGACCGTCGCTGGCCTTTGCTACCTTAGGAGCTTCTCCTTGCCTCCTTCCCTTTTTAGATCATCCTCCACCGGGTGGATTCAGAGGACAATTTTCCATGAAGAACTCAGACTGGGACACCCTTAGGACTCTGGGTCTTAGGCAGTTGTTCAAGGGATCCTCCTCGGCATCAGGACAGGATATGAGCCCACTTGCGACCAAAGAGACCCTAGAGTCACAGGGAAGCCAGTTCACTGGTTTTATCAACCTTTTTATCGCTGTTCTTGTTTTAATCCTGCCCTTGCGTTCTATCATCTGCCCTGCAATGAGTTGACTGACCACAAGGGGGCAGAAGGAGGCAACAGTCGGGCCTGGAAATTGCCCTTCTAACCGCAGCCCTGCCAAACAATGCCGGCCACGAGGTCCTCGGAAGAGAAGGACCCATGCCCCTGCCGCCAAACTGTTCAGAGACAAGCCACGGCCCCCATCGCTGGTTGGGAGAGTGAGAGAGAAGTAGAAGGGAAGGCCCTGACTCCTTTGTGCCCAGCCCGTAGCTGGGCATGGGCAGGGGTCTGGGGGTGGGGTGTCCTGAGCCTGTAGTCCCCATCTTTTTGAGCACAGGGGTGCGGGGTCCCCGGAGTGGCTCACGGGGCTCTCAACCTAATGGAGGAGCTGGGACCGACACACACACACACACACACACACACACACACACACACACACACACGAACCAATAAGAGAACCACGCCGAGCAGGGGGTCGGCTTCCGGGCAGTCCCTAAGAACTGGGGGAGCGAGTCGGTGGGCAGCTGTGCTGGGCCTGCTTCCTGCAGGCTGGGCGCAGCTGAGCTAGTGGGGAGGTCAGCCCGGGCCGGTGGGGATCACACTTCAGTCAGGAGGAACCACAGGGCCGCGTGGTGCCCGCCTGCCTGGGGCTGGAGGGGGCTAGGAGGGTAGCTGCAGGCGGAGGACCCAGGGCCCCCGCAAGGACCCAGGACCCACAGATCCCCCTCGCTCTGAAGCTGGTCTGGAGTTTGAGCGGGGAGAGGGAGCCAGGGCCAGGAGGAGCCAGGCCAGCTGGCCTGCAGTGAGTGCAGGGGGAGGCAGAGACAGGGCTGCAAGGTCCCACACCCTCGGCCAGGGGGCTCCCCAGCACTGGGCAGAGCTGTGACCTGTGGCAGGCTCCTGGCCAGTCTGTGAAATTGACTCCAGCACCTTGGGGAAGCTTGTCCTCAACTCCACGTGGGGCAAGAACAGGAGCTGGGCTAGGGGGAAACTGGGAGACCTCGGCGTGGGTGGGGACAGAATTCAGCCACCGCCTACCAGGACCCCGCCAGCCCCGCCCCTGCCCGGTCCTCTCACCAGGGCCTCCCCTCACTGGTGCGTGGTCTGCGGAAGCCACGTGCCCCTCTCAGCCTCAGTCTCCCTTTCCAACCTGCACAGGGCAGAACCCGATGTTCTCTCAGGACCCTCCCAGAGTGACAGGCTGGAGTGGAAGTGCGTCTTGCACTGTGGGGACGAACACGCTGACACAGACTAAGGAGAAAGAATTTAATCTGGACCCTTTGTGCCCATGGCTCCAGTTCAGACAAGGGGATGGGATCTCCCTCACTGTGGCGCTTCTTTGTCCTTGGAAGGCCTCCCCTGGCCCCAAGTGCTCAGGGTTGGGGCGGTGAACACCAATGGTGGAGGTCCCAGGTGGTCCCAGGAGACAGTCAGGGGTCTGAGGTGAGGAGGCTTCAAGACCTCTAGAGGCTTTGCAGATATTTAAGTGCCTTCTTCACTTTCTTGTCGTTGGGGTCCGAACAGATGGCCTTGTTCTGGACAGTTACAAAACTACACAGAAGGAGGATGTTACCAGGGGTGGCAGAGGGGGAAGGGCCCCCAGAGTCCCTGGAACGGCCCCACCCTGTGCTGACCAGGATTCCAAGGCTCCAAGAGGGGCAAGAAGTTGCTGCAGTCACACACGGCATTGGTGGCAGATCTGGGACTTCAGGCTCTGTCCTGAGTGACATCAACCCTCCCAGGCAGCCAGGGCTGCAGTACCTTGTGCCCACCCCTCAGCCTGCCCATGCCCCCAGACGGCCTAGAGCCTGGGACGTGGAGACTGCAGGCAGGGCTTAGGTCCAGGCCAGGGGAGGTGAACACATTGCCCCTGACCAGCTGTGTGACCTGGGGGTGTTCATCGCTTCCGGGGCCTCGATTTCACCACAAATCAAGGAACAGGTTGGACCTCATGGCCTGCAGCCATTTTGGGTCCCACAGCATGGGGAACATGAACTGCCTCAAGGAGCCTGCAGAGGTCAGGGAGGAAGGCCCCACTGTCTCTTCCCTGCTCCCCAGTGGCCGTCCTGGGAGCTCCTGGCAGCACTTGTCCCCAAGCTTGGCCCCGAGGAGCAGGGGTAGGGCCTGGGGGGACTTACACAATAGCATCCCTGGAACAGTCCTCGGATGTCTGGTACCACGTCTTCAGCTTTCTAAGGGGAATGGCTCCCTTGAAGTACTTCAGGCAGCACTCCCGGCCCACATTGGTCCCTCGAGCTGCAGGGAGAGGAGCGGGGCAGGGGTGTCTGTGAGTATCTGGGTGTGGGTTGCGGGGACTCCTGGAGGCTGTTCATGGAAGATCTGCGTGTGCATGTTCATGTGCGCACCTGTGTGTGGTGACTGCGTGTGCATCGCTGCCTATGTGTATGTGTGTCTGTGTGTTACCGTGCACAAATGTGTGTGAGGCCTCTGTGTATGCTGTGGGGGTCCCGCGTGTGTGTGGGTATGCATGTCTGTGTGTGTCTGTGGGAGATCCTGTGTGTCCTGTGAGTGCCTACGTGTGTGTGTCTGTGTGCGTCCCTGAATGTCTATACCTGGCAACCTTATTTCATCTTCCTTTTGCCAACCTAATATAAGAATCTCTTTTTCAGGCTGAGCGCTGAGGCTTATGCCTGTAATCCCAGCACTTTGGGAGGCTGAAGTGGGTGCATTGCCTGAGGTCAGGAGTTCGAGACCAGCCTGACCAACATGGTGAAAATCCATTGGTGGCGTAGTGGCTGGGCCCCTGAATTACCAGCTACTCGGGAGGCTGAGGTAGGATTATTGCTTGAACCCGGGAGGCAGAGGTTGCAGTGAGCTGAGATTGCACCATTGCACTCCAGCTTTGACAACATAGCGAGACTCCTTCTCAAAAAAAAAGAATCATTTTTTACATGCTTTTGGAACCAATTATCCTATCTTTATGCTGATTCCCTCATTGTACATAAAACCTGTTAATAAAACAGAGGCTAATAAATAATTTTGAGAATTGTTCATTTTCCATTGCACAACTATAGCCACAGCCCCCACCTCGCAGCCATTGCAGCCTGAGCTGTGCTCGCTTTGGACCTCACCAAGCCCACCCACAAGAGCTGGGTCATCATCAACATTTTTCTCTGCTTATTTCCCTCAAAATCCTAGTGCTGTGGACTTCTCATGTCTTTTGTGGGAGTAGATGGGGTGTAAATAATACACAAATGTGTGTGTTGCTGCAGTGGTCTTCATGCCCCTAACTCCTGTCCTCCCGGTGCCCACCCCTGGCCACCTGTCTCCTGCTCTCACCTGCATGGATATGCTGCAGAGAAGCCCCCAGGAGGAGGATGACCAGGGCCAGCATCTTCAGTGGGGCCATGGTGCCAGGAGCCCAGGAGGGAGTCTCTGCGTACGGGTCCCTCTGCTTAGGGAGACACCCTGGTGAGAGTCGAGGGTGGCAGTGACCTATTTAACCTCTTTGAGGGTCTTGCCCCGCCTTCTGTCACCTCCTCACATCCTTCCCTAGACCAGCGAAGTTCGAAGAATTTGAGATGATTCAGGAGAAGTCCAGCTCTTGGAATATTTGTGGATTTCCAGAGAAGGGGCACTCAACTGCAGATGGAGGTGGTGTACATGTATCTGGAGCCATGGCAGTGACATACTTCTCCTTTCAAAGGGGACATTTCTTGGTTCCTCTATTAGAATTGAAAAGCCTCCATGCACAGCTGGGTTTATCTCTCTGGCTGGAGAGCGTCCTTCATGCATGGTGGCTTGAGTGGGAGGGCAGACGGGGGTGTTGGGGAGTCAACCAGGCAGAAACCAAGCAGAGCTCTTCTGGACCATGAGTGAGCTTCAGGGTGCTGTCGGGGCCACTGCGGCTGCCAGGCACGGGCACATGGGCATCACTCTGCAGGGAGGTCCATCCGCCTCCGAGAGGCTGAGGCCCAGCCAGGGTACAGAGCAGCTTTGGCTGGTGTCCCATCCCAGGCGAGGCCCTGACCGCAGGAGGCAAGAGCCCGGGGGCGCTTCGATCACCATTCAGTCCAAATAGCTGAGGAAACCACGTTCCCCTAAAGGGGATGCCTTACCCTAAGATACAGAACAGAACGAAGGGCTCCTTGGGAGATGCTGCTTCTCACTTCTAGCAGAGCTGTGTCCTGGAGTCAGTACTAGACACCTGGTCAGGGTCCAGCCTGAGTCAGGCCCTGAGCTGACTTTCCAGGCACCCCAGCTCATTGCAGGGCAGATGACAGAACACAAGTCCACTTTCCAGTAGGGTCAGGAATAAAACAAGAATTGCAATCATAAGGAGGTTGATAAAGTTGGTGAACTGGCTTCTCTGTGACTCTAGGGTCTCAGCCCCAGGTCACAGCATCCCTGCAAGTGGGTCAGTCCCCTGACCACCCGAGGAAATTGCCAGTCGCCCTGTTGGGGCTCACAGGAGCCCGAGCACGGGCATCCCTTCAGTAGGATGAGAGTCCCATGGCCTTCAGGTGGGCAGCACCAGGGAAGGGCGGCTCCAGGCAGGGCAGCACCTGGCCTCTGATTGTGACATGGGGGACCTCGGCCTGGCTTCACCCTGTCCCTGCATGACCAGGGCCAACTCAAAATGATAGCACTGCCCCTCCAAAACAAGGCACAGGTGCCTTCCACCCTCTCACAGTCCACCCTGTGTTAATCACTGTATCTTTACCAAGTTTTTCACTAACTGTCATGATAACAGCAACAGCCGCTATTTGTCGTGAGGTTTTTTGTTTCTTGGTTTTAGATTCTGGGGACCTGTGGAAACCCCACGCTCCCGGAACATCGCTCAGAGCTAACCTCATCAGTCCTCAGGTGGAAGGGCGGGGATCCTATGAGAGGAAACCAGACAGAGACCCTCAACCTCGGAGGAGCCCCAGGCGCTCCTCTCCCCACCCCTCAACAAGCGAGGCCTGGCTGCTTCCGCACCTGGAAGCGGGGCTTCCCTGCTCATGGAGGAATCTTTCTGTGGGCGGGATCCTCTGTGTGACCTCGGGCGGCTCTCAGACCCTCTCTGGACTTCAATCTCATCACCTGTAGAAGGAAGTTTGGTCTGTTCCACAGAGCCCTGCCAAAATGGTAGATCTCAGGAAGATGGAGACCCCCTTGGCGGGCCTCGCACCAACATTTCTCTGCTTCTCTGGAGGTCGCATCAGCTACCAGAGACCCTGACCCTGCCCCTCCTCAAGCCACAGCCCAGATGGGTTCTTTGCCCCCAGTCACGCCTCCTGCGCCCAGGGCTGGCTTCCATTTGCACATGCAGAGGAGGGGGAGGGGAAGCTGCTTTTCCTGCCTGGGCACCTCCTTGGTGCCAACATCCCAGAGAAGGGGAGGAGCAGCCTCAGAGTAGCTCCCTGCAGAGTCCCCCTGCAAAGGAGGCCGCGCTGGGCAGGGGAAGGTGTGCAGGCACAGGGCAGCCATGACCTGGCGACAGAGCCTGAGCCCAGAGGTGTAGGGCCGGGCCTGGGTCCTGGGAACAGGCAGGAAGGGGCGCCTCTGCTGACCACCCCTCCCGCCCTCGCTGCCCTCTGTGTGCTCTGCCCTGTGGCTTCTGCCTGCCCTATTGTGGGAACTCCACCTGCCACAGAAGCCACTACATGCTCTTCTGTGCTACACAACTGCAAGGGACAACTGTGACCCAGCGAGCAGCCTGATTAATGATGAAGTGGCTGCAGTCCCTGCTGCTGGGGAAACTCCCCGGTGGGTTCTGAGTTGTCTGCTTTCCTGCAGACTCAGAGCTTTCTCCAGAAGGACCCAAATTCCCCTGTTTGTTCTGGGGAACAGATCATGAAAGTAGCAGTGGAAGGTTCTGGACTAGGAAGGTTCCGGTTCAGCTCAAGGCTGGTGCAGGCTGCCTGGCTGGCAGGGGCAGCTGGCCTCTCGGGGCTGTGCTCGGGGCTGCAGGGCGGACAGAGGCCAGACCCTGCTGTTGTGGGGTTTCACAGTGGGTAGGGGTGGGGGAACAAGGCTTGACCCCTTATAGGGACATGCAGGTGAGATTAAAGGGCTTTGGGGCACAGATTGGGGAGAGGCTGCTTCTGGCCAGAATTCATGGAAGGCTGCCTGAAAGAGGTGGCTGTAGGGCATAGGGCTAGGTTTTGTAGATAAGATTCATACTGAGGCCGGGTGCAGTGGCTCACACCTGTAATCCCAGCACTTTAGGAGGCCGAGGTGGGCGGATCACGAGGTCAGGAGATCGAGACCATCCTGGCTAACAGGGTGAAACCCCGTCTCTACTAAAAAATACAAAAAAATTAGCCAGGCATGGTGGCGGGCACCTGTAGTCCCAGCTACTCAGGAGGCTGAGGCAGGGGAATGGCGTAAACCTGGGAGGCGGAGCTTGCAGTGAGCCGAGATTGCACCACTGCACTCCAGCCTGGGCGACAGAGCGAAACTCCGCCTCAAAAAAAAAAAAAAAAAAAAAAAAAGATTCATACTGAGATTGAAAGAAAGGGCATTGCACAGGGTGCACGGTTTAGGCAAAGGTGCAGAGAGGGAAATGTGCAGATATAAATTAGGGCAACAACAGCTGGGCATGGTGGCTCATGCCTGTAATCCCAGCACTTTGGGAGGCCGAGGCGGGCAGATCATGAGGTCAGGAGATCGAGACCATCCTGGTTAACATGGTGAAACCCCGTCTCTACTAAAAATACAAAAAATTAGCTGGGCTTGGTGGCAGGTGCCTGTAGTCCCAGCTGCTGGGGAGGCTGAGGCAGGAGAATGGCGTGAACCTGGGAGGTGGAGCTTGCAGTGAGCCGAGATCGCGCCACTGCACTCCAAGCCTGGGCGACAGAGCAAGACTCTGTCTCAAAAAAAAAAAAAAAAAAAATAGGGCAACAGCATGACACCCCGGCATGGGGCACAGCCTAAATGCAAGACTGAGAGCCAGTCACATGAGGACAGGCTGTGTCTGCCTTGCCCCACGCTGTAGGCATCCCCAGGGCCAAGCATGGTGCCTGGCATGCAGTGAACCTTCTGCGTTCGAGTAAACACAGGACTGACGGAGTAAACACAGGACTGAAGGAAGGGCAGGTGAGATGGACGCAAAGGGCCCAGTGTGCCTCCATCTTCTTTGGGAGGTGGCCGGGACCAGGGACATTTTTGAGGTGGTTTCCTCACCAGGGGTTAACCGAGCTTATTCCTCCTCAGTTCTCCCAGGCTGTGAGATGGATGCCAAGGGACCTTCCAGACAAAATATCCCGAATCTGGGCCTATGTGAAGCATCTTGAGAGATCCTTATGCTGCTCTAGGACCTAGAGGTCTGTCAGGGCAATCAGGAATGCTCCCTGGAGGAGGTGGCAGTGAGGCAGAGCTTTGTGGAGGGGCAGCAGGGGAGACAATGCTGTGGCCAGGGGAAGGGAAAGGGCCATGGCAGGGAAGCAGGCCAGACACTGTTAGGCCTATTAGGAGAGTGTGAAGGGGAATTGGATCTGAGTGGGAGGAACGGCCATGGTAACTCCTTGTCTCAACGCCTCTGACTAAAGTGGGCAGGCACACCACCCAGGAATCTGCCGTGCTTGCCCCAGGGGCTGCTGCAACAGCCCACTCCGCTTTGGCCAGAGGGCACTGGAACAGGCAGATATGTGGTCCTTCTCCCTGAAAGACAGGGAAGGAATGTTCCTGCCCCAGGCTCTGCCCAGGCTCCTGCAGAAGCCTGTCCCCAAGGCAGTGGGTGGAATGAGGATGCTCTCAGTCACAGAGCATCCAAGCAGCTGGGGCGGCAGCTCTTCATCATCTTCAATTGCATTTGACAGCTGTGGCTGACCGGGGTTGGGCAGCTAGGCAGAAGTGTCATCCCCGTCACACCAGTGTCACCTGAGGCTCATCAGGACAGTGACTTGCCTAGGGTCTCCTGGAGCAGCTCAGTAAGGATTGAGCATTTGTTTACTCATCTCCATCACTGACAGCTGAAACTGGATTCATCCTGCCCTACCCAGGGGGCCGGGAATCAGGGATCAGGGCCAGTCCAGCTGAGATGTGAGGGTCCCAAATGGTATTTCCACCCCTGGCCCCAAAATAGGCCCCATTCCCCTGTCCCAAAGACTTGACGTGCCCGTTGATGTGTCTGTCGTTCCTGATGGGGTGTCCTCTTGGTTCCTCAGGTCGGAAATCCAAGGGTCATCTCTGTCCCTGGGCTCTCCCTCACTGCCCATGTCCAGTCCATCAGCAAAGTGTGTTAGTTGGCTACCTGGATGTGTCCTGAATTCGTCTCCTCCTCCTCCATCTCTCTGCTGGACCACAGCCGTGAACTCATGCCCCAGTTTCCAGGCCTTCCTGGTCTAGTCCATCTTCCTCTCAAAAGCCCAGTGATCTCCAAAACACGAGTCTGAGCAAGGCTCTCCCCTCTCGAAATCCTTCAATGCCTCCCCATTACCCTCAGGACGAAGCCCACATTTCTGCCTACTTCTCCAGGCTCAACTTTTTCCTCCAGCTCCACCACCCACCACATCACTTTGTCCCAGCCACATGGACCTTCTTTCAGTTCCTTGAAAATGCCAGGCCCTTACTGATGCCCAAGCCTTTGTACAGGCTGTTCTTCCTGTCTGGAACATTCTCTCCTGCTCCCCCATCTCACTTCCTTTTACTCCTACCCTCATTTCAGAGGGCAGCTTGAACCCTCACTCCCTTCCTTCCTCTATGTCCCCAGAGTTCATTGACTTCCCTCTTCATGGCTGCCTTCATATTGTATTGTGATTGCTAATTTATTCGTTGGGACTCACACAAAAGACTGTAAAATCTTTGAAGGATCTCTCTTTTTTTTTTTTTTTTTTTTTTATGAGACGGAGTCTCGCTCTGTCACCCAGACTGGAGTGCAGTGGCCAGATCTCAGCTCACTGCAACCTCCGCCTCCCAGGTTTATGCTATTCTCCTGCCTCAGCCTCCTGAGTAGCTGGGACTACAGGCGCCCGCCACCTCGCCCGGCTAGTTTTTTGTATTTTTTAGTAGAGACGAGGTTTCACCAGGTTAGCCAGGATGGTCTCGATCTCCTGACCTTGTGATCTGCCCATCTCGGCCTCCCAAAGTGCTGGGATTACAGGCTTGAGCCACTGCGCCCGGCCGTTTTTTGTATTTTTTAGTAGAGACAGGGTTTCACCATGTTAGCCAGGATGGTCTCGATCTCCTGACCTCGTGATCCGCCCGTCTCGGCCTCCCAAAGTGCTAGGATTACAGGTTTGAGCCACCGCGCCCAGCCAGAAGGATCTCTTTTATGTTCCAACTTATCCCTCCAGGACTTAGCACCTTAGTGGGTGCTCAATAAAATATGTTTATTAGGCCAGTGTGGTGGCTCACACCTGTAATTCCAATACTTCGGGAGGCAGAGGCAGCTGGATCACTTGAGCCCAGGAGTTCAAGACAAGCCTGGGCAACATGGTGAAACCCTGTCTCTACAAAAAAATACAAAAAAATGACCGGGCACAGTGGCTCACGCCTGTAATCCCAGCACTTTGGGAGGCCAAGGCAGGTGGATCACGAGGTCAGGAGATCGAGACCTTCCTGGCCAACATGGTGAAACCCCGTCTCTACTAAATATACAAAAAAGAAAAAATTAGCTGGGTGTGGTGGAGTGTGCCTGTAGTCCCAGCTACTCGGGAGGCTGAGGCAGGAGAATCGCTCGAACCCAGGAGGTGGAGATCGCAGTGAGCCAAGATCACACCACTGCACTCCATCCTGGGCAACACAGCAAGACTCCGTCTCAAAAAAAAAAAAAAATTAGCCAGGTGTTACAGTGTGCACCTGTCCCAGCTACTCTGGAGGCTGAGTAGGGAGGATCACCTACATCAGGAAGGTTGAGGCTGCAGTGAGCCATGATTGCACCACTGCATTCCAGCCTGGGAGGCAGAGTGAGACCCTGTCTCTCTCTCTCTCTCTCTCTCTCTCTCTCTCTCTCTCTCTCTATATATATATATATATATATATATATATTTATTTATTTATTTATATTTATATATATTTATATATATATGTTTACTGAATGTATAAATAGGTGAGTGGTTGTATGGATGTATGGATGGGTGAATGAATGAATGGGTGAACGGATATAGAAGGGAAAAATGAGTGAACGGATGGATGGTGGATAGATGATGGATGGATGTGTGGATGGGTGATGGATGGATGAGTGGCTGGAAGGTGGATGAAAGAATGGATGGATGGATGGATGGTAGATAAATGGATGGGTGGATGTGTGGGTGAATGATGGATAGATGGATGGGTGAATGGATGGTGAAAGAATAAATAGATATATGGATGGGTAGATGGATGGATGAATGGATGGATAGATGGATGGGTAGATGAATGGATAAATGGGTGGGTAGATGGATGGATGGCAGATGGATGTGTGGATGGATGGTAAAAGAATAAATAGATGGATGGATGGGTAAATGGATGGATGGATAGATGGATGGATGAATGGATGGATAGATGAATGGATGAATGAATGGGTGGATGGATGGATGGATGGATGGATGGATGGATGGATGGATGGATGATAGATGGATGGACGGATGGAAGGATGGATGAATGAACTGACAGATGATAGACGGATGAATGCATGAAACTGGATGGGTGAGCAGATGGATGGACTGATGGATAGGTGGGTGTATGTATAGATGTACAGATAGATGGATGTGTGGTTGGATGGGTGAATAGAAGGATGGGTACATGGCTTGATAGATGATGAATGGATATATACATGCATGGATGCATGGATAGATGGATGGTCACTTAGAGATTCTGAACTACAACATGGGCCCAACTTACATTCTATCCCAGGGCCTCCTTCATCCCAGGGCAAATTGTTTTTAAACCAGTGTGTCCCGTCATTTCATGAGACACACCCAAATCCTTCTGTCATGGATAAGGCAGAGGAATCTAACCAAGGATACCCTGATTCCTCCTCCATCTAGTTTACAACTTCCTTATGGTTGTGGCCATTTTCTGCCAAACCTACATTGCTTCAACTGTGGCTTGGATCTCAACCTTAATCATCCCAGAGGGGCCTCCTTCCCTCAGTTGAGCCGCCATCTTCTACCTCTTTACTGTCTCCCATCCCATGACACCCTTTCCCTCTGCTGACAACATGATCCTGTCTCTCCACTTCCATAAAGATCTCCCCTTGACCTCAACACCCCCGCATGTTGCCCTCCCATTTCTCCTTTCATTCATGACCAAACTGCTCCGATGTGTGGTCTGTACTTCCCTCTACCATTTCCTCTCTGCCCACTTGTGATTTAATTAATCCTCAGCAATGTGGCTTCCAGCTCTGATGCTCTAGGAAAGGCGCTCTCTCTGAGCCTCTCGATCCCCTCCAGCCACTCCCTGAACCTCCCATCGCCTTACATTGGGCAGTGTGGGGCAGTGGCTACCAGCAGAGGCTCTGGAATCATTACCAACAGCCCTGGGTCCCAGTCCCTCTGCTACTTGTTCCTGGTTGTGTGACCAACAGCAATTTTACGAACCTCACTTTTCTCATCTGTGAAATGGGTGTGGTGATAGACACTCCCTCATGGTATGGCCTGGAAAACTGACTGAGATGAAGTCTGTAAAGTTCCTGGTCTCCAGCTGGCTCAGGGAATCACCTTGTCATCCCTGGGAACCTACCTCCCTTCTTGATGCTCCTCCCACTGGGGTTTGGGACACGGTTCTTCCCTGGGCTCCCCGTGAGCTCCTCTTCTCAGAAATGTCCCTGAGCTCTCACTACAGGCTGGGGTGGGTGGCAGGGGTGGTCTCAGCAGTGAAGTCTATTAGTTTACTTTGTCCTCACAACAGCTTCAGGGGTACGAACTATTATTTTTTACAGATGAGAAAATTAGGAACTGACCAGAGTAGTTTAAACAACTGGTCCACTGTAATCCCAGCACTTTGGGAGGCTGAGGTGGGAGGATCGCTTGAGCCCAGGAGCTTGAGACCAGCATGGGCAACATAGTGAGACTCTGTCTTCACACACAAAAAAAATGAAAATTAGCCCACCACGGTGGTGCGTGACTGAGCCATGACTGTGGCACTGTGCTCCAGCCTGGGCAAAAGAGCAAGATTCCATTTCCAAAAAAAAAAAAATCTACTTCATGAGCACAGAGCTAGCTGGTGGCAGGAGCAAGCCTAGGCCTCTGTCCTAGACTTTGTTTTTGCCTCAAGCAACCTTCTCTTCCTCCCTGACATCATCTACCCCAGATCTCTTACATCTGGATAAATACTTGTTCATCTGTCTCCAGCCCTGACCAGTAACCAATCAGACATGCCCACCTGGACGCTGCCCATTCCTGCCCATCTTTCTGTGGCACCCCTCAGCTCTCTCTGCCTTGCAGCCTGGCCAGCTCTGTGCAGTCTGTCCCCCACACTAACCTGTGGGCTGCTGGGAAGCAGAAATCTGTCCTGCTATGGTTCATTCAGCCCCAAGTACCAGAAGTGTAAAACCGAGTTCCCTCTCACACCAGCCTCCCTTTTATCTGTTCAAGCCAGCATTGTTTCCCACCTCCCCGTCTGCCCCCAGTCTGAAACTTTGCCCTTGACTCATTGCTCGCCTCCATCCCCCACATTACATCAGGCAGAGCCTCTGCTCAACGCTGTCTTCAGTGGGAGCTTGGCTTCCTCGCTTCCTTCTCATCTCCACTGGCTCAGCCCTCATCCTTCACACCCAGAGAGTCGCAACAACTTCTGGGACTGTTTCCTCCTCTCTGGTCTCTTCTGACACCTCCCTCATCAGCTGTATGCCCATATGTGATGGATCTTTCACAAGGGCTGCCCTAACCATATAATGTCCCCTTCCTCCAAAACCATCAATGGCTCCCTGCTTCCTTCCCCATCCAGTCAAAACTTTTCAGGCCAATCTTGAAGCTGTACCTTCCATCTAGCCCCTCCTTCCTATTCAGTCTCATCTCACTGCTCCCCAACATTCAGCTTCCTTGAGGGCCAGTGCGTCCCCTCACTTTGTGACTTGATTTGCTGCTTCCAAACTCCTGTCCCCTTCTTGTATGGATTATCTTCCCTTGATCCAAAGACCATCCATCTCTCATCTAAGGCATGCCATGAAAGATCCAGTGAGGGGGCCACCTCACAGTGGAGGGGTTAGGAGCAAAGACTCTAGGTCAGGACACCTGGTTTTGAATTCAGCTCTCCCATCAGCAGGTGGTGACACTGAGCTCAAAGTCACTTCTCTCTGAGCCTCAGTTTCTACAGCTGCAAAATGAAAATAATAACAATAATTACATTAGAAGGCTTTGGTTTGCATCAACTGCTTTACTGCATATATCTGGCAAATAGTACACGTTTCTGACTTTAAATATCATCTATATGCTAACCACGCCCAAGTTTCTCTCGCAAACTCCAGCCTCCTTCTACGTCCAGCTGCCTACTCGCCATGCCAAATAGGCAGCTCCAACCCCCTAAGTCCGAAGCTGAATTCCTGATTCCCACCCACCCCTACACCTGCTCTCTCCTCCTTCTCTGCCAGCCCCTTCCTTCCGGTTACTAGGGCCAGAAACCTGGACGCTATCCCTGACGCCTCTTCCTCTCGCCCCCAACTTCCCATCTGTTGGGTGAGCTCATGTCTCTGCTTTCCAAATACACCCAGAAACCAGCATCTCTCCCTGGCTTCCTACAACTGCCTTCTTGGTGCTCTCCCTGTCTCCCCCTACAGTGTGTTCTCAGCACAGCAGCAGAGGGACCATGAATCTCCTGTGTTCAGAACATCCCCGAGGCTCTCCACCTCACCCAGAGGACAAGTCCAAGACCCTCTGACAGCCTGGAATGTTCTGACCCTCCACTGCCTGGAATGTTCTGTCCCCAGATACCTGCAGGACTCACTCCTTCACCTTTTTCAAATCTTTGTTTAGGCTGGGCGTGGTGGCTCACGCCTGTAATCCCAGCACTTTGGGACGCAGAGGCAGGTGGATAACTTGAAGTCAGGAGTTCGAGACCAGCCTGGTCAACATGGTGAAATCTCATCTCTACTAAAAATACAAAAATTAGCTGAGTATGGTGGCAGGTGCCTGTAGTCCCAGGTACTTGGGAGGTTGAGGCAGGAGAATCGCTTGAGCCCAGGAGGCAGAGGCCACTACACTCCAGCCTGGGCAACAGAGCAAGACTCTGTCTCAAAAAAAAAAAATATATATATATATTTGTTTAGATTACATCTTTCAGTGAAGTCTACCCTGTTTCAAATTGCATGCCACCCCCATCTCTTCCTCCGCTCTTTTTTTTCTTTTTTGATGAAATGCTTATATCCTCTGACATGCTAGACCATTCGCTTATGTCTGCTATTTGCTGTCTGTCTCCCACCTGTACCCCCACCCCCGTCCTACTGGGATGTAAATTGCATGGGACAGAGGCCTCTGTTTCTTTTCTTTAGTGGAGTATATCTCGGCACATGGTAGGCCGTCAATATATTGGATTAAGTGAGTGAATGGATAAATGGCTGGTGTTGTTCCTGAAGCAGAATGCAGAATCCCATTGGTAAGACAGTACTCACTCTTACCAACGGACTTGTCTCCATGTCTCTCTGATGCCTGGGCTCCAGGACTTCTGGGCTTCAACTCAAGCCTTGTAAATGAGTGCATTTTATTCGTTGCTAGAGTCTGACTCTCTTTCCAAGGAACATCTGTCCCTGTTTCCAAGCTGCTTCAAAGGTAGGTCTATGGTCCCCTGACGACATTGGGAAAATTCGAGGTTCACCCCTCAGGGTACAGTCACAGAAGTCAGTGAGAACTCAGAAGTCCTCTGCTTCTATCCTGGCAGCCTGCCTGCCGTGGGAGTGGAGGATTGTCCTGCCAAACTCGACCGTCCGGGCACCCGAGGAAGATCTGTTCAGCACCAGGGTCAGTGACAAGCACCCAGCATCCTGAGAAGAAGCCTCGCACCCTTTCCAAAAAGCCTGGTGGATCTGGCCTCTTTGAAAGGCCTTGGGAATCTCAACCACTGCAAAAGCCAGCAGGGAACGAGGTCACGTCTCAATAGTATTTGGGGATTTGACACATGGCACAGTGCCACCTGGGTCATGGCTCTCCCCAGTTGGGGCTGAGGGTAGCGGGAAGGGATGTGGCCACTTCTGAGCAGGCCCCAGACCTGGGAAGCAGGAGTCCCTAGAGAGCCCTTTGCAGGGAGGAACCAACACCTCAGCTGCCCTCTGAGCTGTGTCTGTCCCTCTGCACAGTGGGGCTGTCACCTCAACCAAACTTGGCTAACGATAGGGTCCGCCTTCCTTTCTGCCTTGCCTGGGCTCTGCCCTCTCAGCTTATGGGTGACTGGGCTCTCTCCATTGTCTCAGGTTGAGTTCATTAAGGATGTGCTCTCTGGGGAAGTAGTGGGAAAGTGGAGGAGTAAAGACAGAGAAGGGGTGAAAGCCCAGCAAGGGTGTGACCTCAGGTGACGTCCCCGGAGGGCAGCTTCAGCCAGATTCCTCGGAGGGGCCCGGGAGAGTGATTGAAAGTAAAATCAACCAAAAGGAGTGGGGCCTGGGTAGGGCACCAGCGTTGCTAACCACACCCCTGTACCCACCAACAGGTTAACAGATGTATTACCACGTCACTGAGCCCCGCTTTCCTCCCCTAATCACAGCCTCTATGCACTAGAGGAACAGAATTTGGCAGCCATTAGTCCCACGCATTTCTTCACATCTCACTAACTCATGTGTGTATGTCCTTAAGCAAAATATATACCATTGTTCATGCACATTTCCTTCCTTCTTTTTTTTCTTTTTTTTTTTTTTACAGACAGAGTCTTGAACTGTTTCCCAGGCTGGACTGCAGTGGCGCGATCTTGGCTCACTACAACCTCTACCTCTAGGGTTCAAGCAACTCTCCCACTTCAGCCTCCTGAGTAGCTGGGATTACAGGGGCACACTGCCATGCCCAGCTAATTTTTGTATTTTTAGTAGAGATAGGGTTCCATCATGTTGGCCAGGCTGGTCTCAAACTGCTGACCTCAGGTGATCCTCCTGCCTTAGCATCCCAAAGTGTTGGGATTATAGGCATGAGCCACCACGCCGGGCCTGTTCATGCTCATTTCTAAGCTTTACATCGACACCATCATCTTATATCTATATTTCCACATCTTGCGGCATTACACCTGACAGTGTCATTTGTGTTGATACAGGCCAAATGTATAGTTCTTTCTTTTCATCATTGTATGCTATTCTACACACCAACTATACCACAATTTACAAAAAAAAAAAAGAAGAAGAAGAAGGATCTCTGAAGTGAGGTTGCCTGCTGGCTTAGTTACTAAGTGTGTGACTTTGGGTTTCTTTTTTTTTTTGAGATGGGGTCTCGCTCTTGTCGCCCAGGCTGGAGTGCAATGGTGCGGTCTCGGCTCACTGCAACCTCTGCCTCCAAGATCAAGTGATTCTCCTGCCTCAACCTCCCAAGTAGCTGGAATTACAGGAACACGCTACCACACATGGCTGATTTTTGTATTTTTAGTAGAGACAGGGTGTCCCCATGTTGGCCAGGCTGGTCTGGAACTCTTGGCCTCAGGTGATCCACCTGCCTCAGCCTCCCAAAGTGCTGGGATTACAGGTGTGAGCCATGGTGCCCGGCCTGGGTAAATTTCTGAATCTCTCTGTGCCTTTGCACTCCCATCTGGAAAATGGGGCTCAGATGGAAACCAGCCCAATACTCCCATATACTACTCTTTGGACAAATATAGAAATTGACCCTTCTGGTCTTAAAGCTTGAAATTTATATTTGTTTTATCTGTGTTCCTTCCTCAAGTAATGACCCGTTGGGCCTCTCAAAAAAAAATAAAGGATCAAAGAACTGAAACCCACCAGATCACTCTACCAGATACCAGACTCCTTCATTCACCATGATTGCTTCCTTGCCCCTGTCTAGTTCCTGTTCTCTTATACATTGTTACATTTCTTCTCTGCTGTATAAACCCCTGGTTTTAGTCAGTCAGGGAGATGGATTTTAGACTGAGTTCCCATCTGCTGGTTGCAGCATTTGATTAAAGTCTTCCTTGGCAATACTTGGTGTCTCAGCGATTGGCTTTCTGGGCAGGGAGCAGCAGGACCTACCGCACACCTGGTGTTTTGGTAACACTATGAGCATGAGCTCATCTTTGAGCTGTGACAGGGATGACAATGAGAAAACCCATCCAAAGGCTCACAGGGATGTCATGGGGACAGTGAACCTCATGAGAAGAAGGTCTGTGTCAGGTCAGGCACAGTGGCTCACGCCTGTAATCCCAACAGTTGGGGAGGCCAAGGCGGGCCTGCCATCTTTAAGAGCTGTAGCGCTCACCGCGAAGGTTGGCGGCTTCATTCTTGAAGTCAGTGAGACCATGCACCCACTGGCAGGAGCCGGAGTGGTCTAGACACACTGACAGTCCAGAGCTTCCAGATTCTCCCTCGCCTCCTCACTCCTCTGGGGAGATTCGGTGACAAGCAGGGTGTGACCCAGTCCAGGCTTCCTGGAGATTCTGGCCATGCCTGGGGACAATGTCTTGGCCAGGATGTGCTGGTGATTGCATAACCACGGGACCAGCTCAAACCAATTAACCATTGCTTAAGTTGTTACAGATAGCATGGAGCCAAAACTGCGTGTCATGTAGCCTGACTGGGTGCAGAGAAAACTTCCACCTCCTGATCGTCAGCACCACCAGTGTGGCAACTGGCTGCATCGGCATCCCTGGGACTAGTTAGCAGTGCCCTAAAAACTTGACCTACCCAGGAATCCAGGAGGCAGATTTGAATGTTGTCTTCTGTCTTGCCGGGTGACTTGGAATAAAGCTTTTTCTTTTCACAAAAGTGCTGCTATAATATTGGCTTCTGCTCATGCCAAGCAGCAAGTCCATTACTCGGTAGCATTTGCAGGATTCAAGGGGCTCGGGAGTGACTTGAACACATCACAGATGATCACTTTCAGTCTCTGACAGTCCTTTGAGGGAGTTAAATATTTCCCACCGGGAAATTCCTTGAAATGCAGCGCCCCACAAGGACAAGGTGGGCTTTCCATCAGTTGGAAAGGGGCATGGCACAAGGAGTGTCAAAGGACACAGATGGGTGGGCTCTGGCCTTTCCCCTCTTTACCCTTTCCAAGACCTGCAGTGGTCACTGGGACACAAAGGGGAACAGGACACATCCATGCCTTCCCTCACAGATCTTACAGAAACACAGCAGGGCAGGCAGATATAGCCAGGTCACGTGAGGGTTATGAGGGAAGACCCCAGGGACCATGAATCCCCCAGCAGAAACCTTCCTTAAACTCAGAAGTCAGGGAAGGTCTCCTAGAAGAGGTGACATCCAAGCTGAGAGAAAGGATGAATAGAAGTTGGCCAGGGGAATAGTGAAGAGGTAAGTTCTCTCAGACAGAGAGAAGACTGACTTGAAATATAAAGAAAATCAGCTAGGTGCTGTGGCTGGTACCTGCAATCCCAGCACTTTGGGAGGCCATGGTGGGTAGGTCACCTGAGGTCAGGAGTGTGAGACCAGCCTGACCAATATGGTGAAACCCTGTCTCTACTAAATACAAAAAATTAGCCAGGTGTGGTGGCACACGCCTGTAGTCCCAGTTACTTGGAAGGCTGAGGCAGGAGAATTGCTTGAACCCAGAAGGCAGAGGTTGCAGTGAGTCAAGGTTGTGCCATTGTGCTCCAGCCTGTGCAACAAGAGCAAAAACTGTTTCAAAAAAAAAAAAAAAAACTTTAAGAATCTGCACTTTGGAAGGCAGGTGGATCACCCGAGATCAGGAGTTTGAGACCAGCCTGGCCAACATGGTGAAACACTATCTCTACTAAAAATACAAACAAACAAAAAAAAAACACAAAAAAATTAGGTGAGTGTGGTGGTGTGTGCCTATAAACTCAGCTACTCAGGAGGCTGAGGCAGGAGAATCACTTGAACCTAGGAGGCGGAGGTTGCAGTGAGCCAAGATTGTGCTACTGCACTCCATCCTGGGTGAGATAGAGCAAGACTCCATCTCAAAAAAAAAAAAAAAAAAAAAAAAAAAAATCTGTGGACAAAAGTGCTGGGAGAGGGTGAGAAGGATGGGAGCTGGCAGTAGGAGGATGAGGGTAAAGCCAGTTGACCTGTGGAAATCCTCCAGGGAACCCAAGACACAGAAACTGCCCTTGCTGGTCCCTAGAGCTGTGCCTAAACACCTGATTCCTGTGCCTGCAGGCCCAGGTTACCCTGGTTTGGCTTCTGGGCTCAGGAGTGCTTTCAAAACTGGCAGACCCAGATCGACTGGCGATGAGGTGAGGCTGGATAATGTTACTATTCTTTTCCCTATTTACTTCCTTGTCTGCTGAAGCATATCTGTATTAGTCAGGGTTCTCTAGAGGGACAGAACTAGTAAGATAGATGTATATATATAAAGGGAAATTTATTAAGGAGTATTGACTCACATGATCACAAGGTGACATCTCACAATAAGCTGTCTGCAAGCTGAGGAGCAAGGAAGCCATCCTGAGTCTCAAAGCTGAAGAACTTGGAGTCCGATGTTCGAGGGCAGGAAGCATCCAGCACGGGAGAAAGGTGTAGGCTGAGAGGCTAAGCCAGTCTAGTCTTTCCATGTTCTTCTGCCTGCTTTTATTCTAGCTGTGCTGGCAGCTGATTAGATTGTGCCCACCCAGACTGAGGGTGGGTCTGCCTCTTCCAGTCCACTGACTCAATTGTTGATCTCTTTTGGCAACACCCTCAGGGACACACCTAGGAATAATACTTTGCATCCTTCAATCCAATCAAGTTGACACTCATCTTTAACCATCACAACATCCGAGACATTAAAACTCTCGAGCACCAATGTATTTCAGAGAAACTGTAAAAAGTTTCCTCTTTCCAACTCCACTCAGTGAGAATTCCAGATAAATCCATAGACACCATAGACAGTGGCCCGTGCTAAGGGTGACCTCCCCACATCTGCAAAAAGGGCGAATGAAGAGATGAAGAGGAGAGCCAGCTAAAGGCATATTTTCAAGCTTTTTTTTTTTTTTTTTTTTAAGGCAAGGAATTGCTCTGATGCCCAGGCTGGAGTGCAGCAGCATGATCATGGCTCATTGTAGCCTCAACCTCCCAAGCTCAAGCGATCCTCTTATCTCAGTAGCTGGAGCTACAGGTGCGTGCCACCACACTCGTTTTATTTGTTTTGTTTGTTTGTTTTTTGTTTTCTTGTAGAGACAGGCTATCCCTATGTTGCCCAGGCTACTGTCCACTCATGGACTCAAGTGATCCTCCTGCCTCAGCCTCCCAAAGCGCTAGGTGTGATCCACCCATGCCCAGCTTGTTTTCAAGCTTTTTTTTTCCTTTCATTTTTTTTAAAAATCCCTGTAGCTGGAACAGGACTACAGATGCACACCGCCACATCCAGCTAATTTTTGTGTTTGTAGCAGAGACAGGGTCTCCCCACATTGCCCAAGCTGGTTTCAAATTCCTGGGATCAAGCGATCCGCCTGTCTCAGCCTCTCAAAGTGCTGGGATTACAGGTGTGAGCTACTGCGCCTGGTGTTTTCAAGTTTTTAATAGCATCATGCACATTACTGACAAGTCGTGCTGTTATGCCCAGACCGTTTATTCCCCGAAGAAGACCACCAGAGTCCAGAGTCAAAGCTAAGCAGCAAGGATCTTTATTACAGGTTCGAACCTGGAACTCTCCCTCGCTCGCGAAACGAGACGGGCAGGAGAGCTCCCCCACTGAGCTCCGAGCAGTGTTATATAGTCTAAAAAAAGTGGGCATAGAATTATTATACAAATCAGATATATGATTGGCTGGTGTTTGAACAAGGCGATTTGGCTAACTATGACTGGTTCCCGCCATTTCTGATATTTCGGTTCAACCTTTGAGGCGGGAGAGCAGGTTTATGGCAGCAATAGTTTATCTTACTTAAAACACATCTTGTGACCTTGCCTCAGAACTTACAAAATTTCTGGTACGTGCAGAAAAACAGGTACTCACGAAATCTCTGGTATGTGCAAAACAAAATCTCTGGTATGTGCAAAACAAAATCTCTGGTACATGCAGAAAAACAGGTACTCACAGAACTTACGAAATCTCTGGTATGTGCAAAGATTAGAGAGCAGAACAAAAGGGTGTAGCGGGGCGGGGGGCGGGTACACATCTATCTTTGTGTCCTTTCAGTGCCTATTGAGTCCAAGCAATCATATTTTTTCTTGCTGGATGCTGTATCCATCAGGATGGGCTAGGATATGCTGCAATAACAAATATCCTCAAACTGTCTGTGGCTTAAACCGCAAAGATTTTATTTCTTCCTCACACTGCATGGCATAGATTAGCTGGGGCTCTTTTCATGGCTGGAGGCTCTGAGTCACACTCACTCTGGAACCCAGCCATTTTCTGGAGTGTTGCCAGATGCCATGCTGGAGGTACTGAAAGCTCTGGTAGGTCTTCCACCAGCAATTAAATGCTTGAAGCTTGTGTGACACACGCTGCTTCTACTCCCAGCTCACTGGCCAGAACTGGTCATTTGACCCCCACCAAAACCCCAAAAGGCTCAGGAAGAGCAGTCCCCTCAAGTACTCAGGAGGCAGCAAGCCAGAAATATTCAGGAAACTGAGTACTCCAGTCACCAAGTTCTTGAAAGCAAACAGCCTTTCCTTTCTGTCCCAAGTCAGCTTGCTAGTCAACAATTAATTAGTTGAGATTTGTGCATTTTGACCTTGCCAAGTAGCTCAGCCTATTTTCTGTTGCTTAACTTAATACCACAGACTGGGCAATTTATGGAGAAAGGAAATTTGTTTCTTACAGTTCTGCAGGCTAGAGAGCACAAGGTTAAGGGGCTGCATCTGGTGAGAACCATCGTGCTGATGGGGCCTCTGCAGAGAGTCCCAAGGTAGGGCAGGGTATCACACGGTGAGGGGCCTCACAAGAGACAGCCAAACTGGTTTTTATAATAGACATACTCTCTCTTGTAAGAACTAACCCACTCCCTCAATAACCCATTAATCCATGAATGGATTAATTCACTAATGAGGGCAGAGTTCTCATGATCCAATCACCTTCGAAAAATCCCACCTCTCAACACTGCCGCCATTGGAGACGAAGTTCCCAACACACAAACTTTTGGGAGTCATATTCAAACAAGAGCACCAAGTTCAAAAGTAATTTAGAAAAGTTACATCAACTTGAACAGCATCTATGGGCTTAGGGAAATATTATGCAAATTACAGATGATTTTTAAAAATTAATTAATTTATGTATTTATTTTTAGAAACAGGGTCTTGCTGTGCCACCTGGGCTGAAGTGCAGTGGCGCAATCATAGCTCACTGTAACCTCGAACTCCTGGCTCGAGCAATCCTCCTGCCTCAGCATCCTGAATAGTTGGGAATACAGATGTGTGCCACCATGCCTGGCTAATTTTTTGTTTTTGCATATATAGGATATCACTATGCTGCCCAGGCTGATCTCAAACTCCCGACCTCAAGTAATCCTCCTGCCTCAGCCTCCCAAAGTGCTAGGATTAGAGGTGTGAACCACTGCACTCAGTCACAAATTATCCTGATCTCTTTAATGACACTATAATATTTCTTCAGCCTACTTTACTGAAAACCAAGAAGACTGCATTTTTTTGTAGATATCTTATAATTCTATAGTCTTCTTTGGGTACCCAATAACAAAAGCAAATATAAATCGGCTACTTCAAACCCTTTGGAAACATCTATTGCATGATCATAGGTCTGTTTACTGAGAGTTCGCTATGGGAATGTCATTTTTCTACGTGTTTAAGGATTATCTCATGATATCTTCACCCCTGAGATGAGTTGTTATTATTCCCATTTTACAACAGAGAAAACCAAGACCCAGAGAGGTTAAGTAACCTGCCCAAAGTCACGCAGCCAGAGAGTCCCATGTTATGCTTTGCTCCTGCATTGCTAGAAATTGCTCATTGCAAATAATCCTATTCTGGCCTCTGGGGACAACAGGATCCCCTGAAGTTAAGAGAGGAGCATCTCTTCAAAACATGTGCTGCTCTGGAATTCTCCTGGGTTCAGAGACACACTCCCCACCCCAATTTGGCACGATTAAAGAGATCCTGCATGGGTTTCAGCCGTTGAACTTTGCTGCCAGTTCAGGAAAGCCAGCCTGGCAGTAGATCTTTTCCTAAGTCTTTGCAGCTGAATCATTATTTATCCAGGAAAGCACATGACTGAGCAGAAAAGAACAGAGCATGGATGGTCTCCTGAGTGCTTATGTGATTGTGTACATCTGGGAGGAGCTGGGCATGTGCACACACACAGACACACACATGCAGAGCACACACACATATACACACAGAACACACATACACACACATATGCATAAACACACACATATACAAACTACATACACTCATACAAACATACACTACATATATGCACAATGCACACACATGCACCGTACACACGTACACATGCATACACACACATAACACATGCACACATACACTACATGGATACACACACATATACTACATACACGCATAATGCACACACATGTACAGTACACACATACACATGCATACACACATACACATAAACATGCATAAACACACTACACACATACACACAATGCACATACATGCATAGTACACACATACACACATACACAAACACATACATACATACACTACACGCATATACACACTACACATATGTACAATGCACACATATGCACAGCACACACATACACTTATACACAGATGCATAAACAAATGCATACATACACTATACACATGCAGACAATACACATACACACATATACACATACTACACACATACACACAATGCACAGACACACTACACACATTCACACAATACACATACCCACATATACAAACATACCACATACACACACTAAACACATATACACACATACTACACACATACAATGCACACACACACTACACACATACACTACACACATATACACACATGCAATACACATACACGCATATACAAACATATTACACATATATACACATACTACACACATACACATAATGCACCCACACACACTACACACATACACACAATACACACACATACACCATGCCTTCCGGGCACCTGTTATTCAGCCTCAAGCTGGAAATTCCCGGCCATTCATTTCTGTGTTTTTCTGTCTGGCCTCACCCTTTTGGGGAATGTACAGAGGACACAGGGGACTCAAAGGCAAAGACCAGAGGGTGAGACGCTCAGGGCCTGAGCAACTTGGGGAGTGGGAGCCGGTGGTCCGGTGCAGTGGGCTCTAAAACGTTGGCCAGGCAACAAATCCCCTAATTCGGAAGCAGTGTAGGGTGGACTGAGGAAGCGGAGCAAGAAGGAGGCTGGGGCGGGGGTGGGAGGGTGGTGCAGCTTGAAGGGGCAACCCCCACGTCTGAAGCCTGAACTCAGCAGGTCAGAAGTGGGGCTCAGGAGCCTGCACTTTTGAGACTCTGTGTCTCACACTTTTCTCTGTAATGCTCAGGCTGAGTTCTGGAGAAAGACCCTGAGTTCTATCCCTATTCTGCTGCTTATGAGCTGTGTCACCCTGAGCAAGTCACATGTCCTTTCAGAGCCTTTCTCTCTCTTTTCTTTTTCTTTTCTGTCTTTCTCTTTCTTTCTCTTTCCTTCTTTCTTTCTCTTTCTTTTCTCTTTCTTTCTTTTTTTTTTTGAGATGGAGTCTTGCTCTGTTGCCCAAGCTAGAGTGCAATGGTGTGATCTTGGCTCACTGCAAGCTCCGTCTTCCAGGTTCACACCATTCTCCTGCCTCAGCTTCCCTAGTAGCTGGGACTACAGGCGCCGGTCACCACACCTGGCTAATTTTTTGTATTTTTAGTAGAGATGGGGTTTCACCGTGTTAGCCAGGATGGTCTCGATCTCCTGACCTTGTGATCTGCCCACCTCGGCCTCCCAAAGTGCTGGGATTACAGGCCTGAGCCACCAAGCCCGGCCTTTCTCTTTCTCTTTCTCTTTTCTTTTCTTTTCTTTTCTTTTCTTTTCTTTTCTTTTCTTTTCTTTTCTTTTCTTTTCTTTTCTTTTTCTTTTCTTTTCTTTTCTTTCTTTCTTTCTTTCTCTTTCTCTTTCTTCTTTCTTTCTTTCTTTCTTTCCTACTTTCTTCTTTTCCTTTTCCTCTTCCTCTTTTCCTTCCTTCCTTCCTTCCTTCCTTCCTTCCTTCCTTCCTTCCTTCCTTCCTTTCTTTCTTTCTTTCTTTCTTTCTTTCTTTCTTTCTTTCTTTCTTTCTTTCTTTCTTTCTTTCTTTCTTTCTCTCTCTCTCTCTCTCTTTCCTTCCTTCCCCTTCCTTCCTTCCTTCCTTCCTTCCTTCCTTCCTTCCTTCCTTCCTTCCTTCCTTCCTTCCTTCCTTCCTTCCTTCCTTCCTTCCTTCCTTCCTTCCTTCCCCTCTCTCTCTCCCTCTCCCGTTTCTTTTTTTGTTTTTTTGAGGCAGGGTCTTGCTCTTTTGTCCAGGCTGGAATGCATGGGCATGATCATGGCTCACTGCAGCCTCGACCTCCCGGGGCTCAAGTGATTCTCCCACCTCAGCCTCCCAAGTAACAGAGACTACCGGCGCACGCCACTATACCCAGCTAATTTTGTATTTTTATAGAAACGGGGTTTCACCATGTTGCCCAGGCTGGTCTCTAATTTCAGGGCTTAAGTGATCTGCCCACCTCTGCCTCTCAAAGTGCTGGGACTATATGCTTGAGCCACCACACCCAACTTGAGAGTCTTGCTTTCATCATTAGTAAGATGAGGATCATTGTATATAAAGAATTTCACACATTGCCTGGCACATCGTAAACATTATATGAACAATGTCTACTATTATTTTATAACTAATGTTATATAACAACACCCGTACACCCCCAGGGTGACAGTGGGCAGGTCCAGGCAGCAGCTGCCATTTGAGATAGAGCAGGCTTGGGTCAGCAATTCCGTTTCCTACCATTCCCTCTACCTCCTGGATCCCCCGGACCTTGTGCCCACATCAGTTACCATTTATCATTGCCCTTCTCTTGTTTTTCTTATAGTGAGGATATTTCTCTCTGAGCCCAAATCTCCATCAAAAGTAGGTCAAGGGCTGGGCACGATGGCTCATGCCTGTAATCCCAGCACTTTGAGAGGCTGAGGTGGGAGGATCACAAGATCAGGAGATCGAGACCATCCTGGCTAACATGGTGAAACCCCATCTCTACTAAAAATACAAAAAATAAAAATAAAATAACTGGGCATGGTGGCACGCGCCTGTAGTCCCAGCTACACAGGAGGCTGAGGCAGCAGAATTCCTTGAACCTGGGAGGTAGAGGCTGCAGTGAGCCAAAGGTTGCAGTGAGCCAAGATCACCCACTGTACCCCAGCCTGGCTGGCAGAGTGAGATTCTGTCTCAAAAGACAAACAAACAAACAAAATGGTCCTGTCCAAACTCTGCATTAATTGTGGGAATGGCTTCAGCTCACATTTAGCTCTGAAACTGAAAGAAAATAAAACTACACAAACACTCCAGGGTTCCTGGGGAGTTGCTCTGGACTGAGCCGGAATACAAGTCTCTCCCACTCCTGCTTCTCATCCTGAGCCTGCTGAGAAGGCTGCAATCTTACCTAAGAATGTGATGAAAAGACAGAGACCCATCTTTTCATTTAAAGCCTCTGTTGGTGTCTTGTGTGGCTGATGGGTGGTGTGCAGGGAGAGTCTGGGGGCTGGAACCAGGCCTGCGGTGGAGCTCCTTCCTCGGGGTGGGAAGGGGCGAAAGCTAGACAAGCTTGGGTTTGGGGCAGAGCGGGGGGAGCTCACTGCAGAGGGGAGAGCCGGAATTGACAGCATTGCACAGAGGTAGATTGATTCCTGCAAGCTCGAATCTCTATGAGGTTTAGCAGGTAGTGAAACAAGGGAAACCAGCAGGGTATGAGAGAAGCCATGTGCCCATCATGGTCTGGCTTTCCTTGACTTACTTTTTTTGTTTGTTTACTTGCTTTTTAGACGGAGTCTCGCTGTCGCCTGGGCTGGAGTGAGTACAGGGCCGTGATCTCAGCTCACTTCATCCTCTGCCTCACAGATTCAAGCTATTCTCTTGCCTCAGCCTCCCAAGTAGGTGGGATTACTGGGGTGTGCCACGACACCTGGTTAATTTTTGTAGTTTTAGTAGAGAGAGGGTTTCACCATGTTGGCCAGGCTGGTCTCGAACTCCTGACTTCAAGTGCTCTGCCCACCTCGGCCTCTCAAAGTGCTGGGATCACAGGTGTGAGGCACCATGCCCCACCCTTGACCTATTTGTGATGGAGACTTGGGCTCATAGAAAAATATCCTCACTATAAGAAAAACAAGAGAAAGGCAATGATAAATGGTAACTGATGTGGCTACAAGATCCAGGAGATCCAGGAGGTGGAGGGGATTGTAGGAAATGGGATTGCTGACCCCAGCCTGCTCTATCTCAAATGGCAGCTGCTGCCTGGACCTGCCTACTAAAAAACACCATTCATGTAGACATTGAATCTAAGATATGATTGATGGTAAGATGTTCTGATATTTAATAAATTACTAATAAGGAAAAAAAACATGCCAATGAAGCGGTGACAAGTCATTGATTACAAAACAAGTCTCAATTCGAAACATGTCACAGTGTGAAAAGGATGCATCCTAACATTCATGAAATATTGGATACCAGTAGGCTGGACTTGGTCTGTGGCAGCCTTGTGCAGTTTCCAACCTGCACAACTGTACACAGCAGCTCTTAGGAAGCCTCCCAGGACACTGAAGAGCTTAGGCCACCAGGAGGCTCACACTTGGGGCACATCTATGAACTTCCAAGTCCCTTAAGAAGTAATCCCTCTTTGATTTTCATCTGAACTAGGAAGGCTGCAAAGAGGAAACTATGGGCCAGTTTCCATATGGGGCACCAGTTCACTGACAGCGGTCCCAGGGCCCCTGGGACGGTGGTTCAGCAGGCATGGGGTAGGGCTTCATGAGGGATTCTGAGTCCTGCCAGACTAGGGAGAGTCCTGCCAGACTAGGAGAGGCCCCATACTCACAGTTATGCAGGCTCAGAGAGGTGAAGGCCCTGGCCCAACATTACACAGCCGGGCAGAAGAGAGCTAGGCCCAGGGTTCAGCACTCCTCACTCCGATCCCTGGTGCTTCTTCTCTTGCTGACTGTAAACATGTCTGCTCTTCTGCCCCAGGTGAACTGGAGATAGGGGTCTCCAGGGCTGAAAGGGGTCTTGGCCTGCCCACCCCTGCCCCGTTCCTTCCCCTCTGAAGCCCTGGTTGCTGGACTTGTCCCCAGAGAAATCACCCATATTGATTCACAAGACTTTTAAATTTTATTAGTAAAATACAAAATGGCACAGACATTGGTGATGAGGGTTGGAAAAGTAAAAGGATCAACCTACTCGTTCCAAAGTCTTCCTAGATCATCCTTGTCCATGTCCTGCTTGGAGAAACTAACAAAGTCCATGGAAGGGGGACCAGCTGGCCCCAGCAGCTTCCTCACAAAGAAGGCAGGGCCCCATCACAGGCTGCCCCACCCCTGGAAGGCTCTCCCAGCCTGGAAGAGCCAGAACAAAGTGCATCAGTTCCACTCTCACCCTCTCTGAGCTGCCAGAGTGACCCCACCTGAGCCAGGCCCTGAACTTCCTGAATATACTGCACCATGCCCAGCAGGGGAGTGCAAAGGCCGGGCGGGCCGGGCGGCACAGCGTCTTGCTCTCTATGGACCAGAGCTGGGTTTCCTTCCTCCAAGCACCCATCTGTGAAGGAGTGTTCCTGGCACCTGGGTAGAACCCAGCCCATAAGAGGCCCCTCAGGTAGAGCAAGGGTCACCCTCGGGGACAATCCAAGGGAGAGGTAAGCTGCCCCCAGGGACCCTGAGGGGCCAGGACGGCTGGTGCGGCCTCATCCAGGCATGCTGGAGCCTTCAGCAGCCAAAAAAGGGAACCCCTGACTTTATGCCTGCAACTTCCCCTTTCCCATGTCCCAGCCCCTTCCCGGGTAGCGTCCCTTTCAGAAACAAACAGGGGCCTCATGGAAATCCCTGGTCCTGTCTGCGATGGGGACAAAGATGAAGGAGAAGGTCTTGGAGGGCAGAGAACAGTGTTTTCAAGGAGTGAGAGAGGTGGGAGGGGAACCCAGGCCTCATGAAAGAATCCGGCGTGTGGGGAGTGGGACCACAAGGGTCTTGTGGCCTGGCTGCCTGCAGGCGTCTCTGAAGAAGCATCAGGAGTGTGGCTGCTCCCAGAGCCTTTCCTGGGCTTCTTAGACAGGTGGTTGGAGCCCTCCCTCCTCCCTCTTAGGGGGTGAGGGGAGGCAGAGCTCGGGGTGTCTCAGTGACTGAGCCTGGGCAGGGCCTTCAGGGATGGACTCTGTTCTGCCCACCTCCATTTGGGGGCCCACAGGGCAGGATCTGTGCTATCAACTCACTCCCTCGCAGGCCCTCTGGGCCTCAGGGTCCAAAGACAAGCTAGTCCATTGGCAAGGACTGTCTAAGGTACTCTGCTCATAAGGACTGTGAGGCTGCAACCAGGGGCTGGAGAGAAGGGCCTCAGGTCAATGAGTGATGTCAGGGGGACAGATATTCCTTACCTCCCTCTTTCCTTTCACAGATGGGAGTACCTTGGGGGGTTGATGGTAGAACTAGGATCAGAACCCAGCCTTCAGACTCAGCACAGTGTAGACCAAAGAAGAAAGCCACCAGATATCCTTATCTCCCCTTCCCACAATGCCTAACCAAGGGCAGAGCCTCACTGGGAGCAGTGCCAGGAAACACCACACTAGCCTCATGCAAGAAAAGACACGTCACTAGTGGGGGTGTGGGCTCTGTACAGAGGACGGGGCTGGGGGAGATAGCACCGCAGGTGGCCGGGGTGACTGGCAACTGCAGCAGAACCAAGAGACACAATGAGATTTCGGGGAGTGGGCAGAGGGCCTGGCCTGATGCTCATGTGTGAGATGGAAGGACTGTAGTACTCACAGGGTAGCGTGGGTCAGAGGGGGCTGGGCATAAATAATTGTTCATTGGGGCTGGGATGGCGTCAAAGGGAACCTCTAACCAGCCAGCAGCAGAGGAGAGTTTGGGGGCTGGGGTGAGTTGGGAGACCGCCCCCTCTGTCCCTGGCAGGTGGAGAATGGTCAAGGCTGGCCTCCTGGGGTGTGCCTGGGAGCTTGGAGCTTGTGCACCTGGAGGATCTCACCTCCCCGCTCCAATCATCCCAGCTCAGTCCAGGCCCTTGGGTGGGAGTGGGTATGAGGATGAGGGATCCCAGGCAGCTGTCTGAATCAAACAACTAGACACAGGCCAGAGGAGTTCACACGGGCACCAGGACATATGAGTTACTACCACAGCTCCGGGGGATGTAGCGGAGGCCCTCCACCATCTCTCCCGCCATCTTTCGAGGGCAGCCCTGGAGGCTCTGGTAGGCGAACATGGCCACCCCCAGGCAGAAGAGGAGGCCAAGGAAGGCCAGCAGCCCTACTGCCTGCCTCCGGGTGGCAGCCTGGGCGTCAGGGACAGGAGTGATAAGGACGCCCAGCCTCTGGGGGTCCATGGTGGCATGGATGGGTTCCTCAGCTTTAGGGGTCCAGCTGCCTGAAACCACTGGCTCCCTGCTGGGGGTTCCTTCCGAGGAGACAGGGACCACAGAGACGTGGGCCATGCTGCCAGGCCCCCAGTCCTGGAAGTCATCTGTGTGTGCTGGCACGGGACCCATCTCCTCCCGCTCCAGAGAGTTCTCTGGCCTGGGGCTCTGTCCCTGACCCCACACAGGCTGGCCTTCAGACGGAGTGTTCTCCTCTGGGGCTGGGGAGGAAGTAGTGGAGGCCTGGGTGGAGGAGGCCTGGGTGGAAGGGTCCTGGGTGGACGGGGCCTCAGAGGTCTTTCCCTCAGCCCAGAGGCCGGGCCCAGGTTGGTGGGGAGCAGAACTCTGCCACGCGGCGGCAGTGGAGACGGGAGGCACTCGGAAAAGCTCCGTGCCCACAGGCCCTCCATCCTGAGCCTTTGGCGTTGGGGGGATCCCGGTCCCTGAGGAACCAGTCACGCCAGTCGACTGCTCTGGGGAGGTCCCCAGGGCCGTCTGTGCCTCCCGGGAAGAAGGAGTTGGCTTCAGGCTACTGCTTTCGCCTGTGGCTTCGGGCTCCGGTACCGCAGACTCCTCCATTCCCCGGGCGGCAAGGGTGGTCCTGGGCTTCACCAGGCCGATCTGCTTCTCGAAGGTGCCGCCATTTCGAGTCAGAGCAGCAGCCTGGCGGTCCAGATGCTGCATCGCGTCCTTGACCCATTGTTCCTTCGGGTCGGCACAGAACAGCCTGTGCTGTCTCGTCTCCAAGCTACAGGGGAGAAAGACAGGGATCCAGTGATGTCCAGATGCCAGAAACCCGGGCCAGCGTGGTGTGGGGGCACAGCACCAGTGCTCTGCAGCTGAACACACCCGGCTAGAAACCCTGCCCTCCCACTTAGCAGCTGTGAGGCCACTGACCAGCTGGGGAAACCCGCCCTCCTAGGCTCCCAGGTCCTCACCCGAGAAATGGAGATAGGAAAGCCTCCCATCTGTAGCGTGACCACCCATCCCAGAAAAAATGGGATGCAGGGGGTGCTCAGGATGAGGGACTTCCCATTTTAAAACCGGGAAAGTCCCCAGGCAAACAGGGACGAGTTGATCACCCTACTTCTGTGTTACTGTAAAAAAAAAGCTAAATTATGGCTCAGAGCCGATCAATAATAGCTGAAAATAATAACAATGTCGATAATATTGTTACCATTAAGGCAGGGGGCTCTGGGCTTTGAGTCTCCTGCTGGGGAGAGGACTTCAGGTGAGCTCTGTATGGGGCCTCCTCACTCTGGAACAGGCCTTATGAGACTTCGTGAGTCTTGTTGCTCTTCTCCTTCGGTTTCACAGCTACAGGCTGTGCTCCAGGCCCCTCTCCTCCCCTCCCGATGTGTGTTCACGGGCAGAAGGGGTTAGAGCCAAATATGTGGCAGCCTCATTGGGACCCTGAGTACCCTCCAAATCTTGAACTTCCTCTGAAGCCGTGTGTGACTGGTTCACCGCCAAGCCCACAGCTCAGAGCTGACAGACGCCCTGGCTCCATGCCACAGCCTGTGCTTGGCATTTGCCCATGTTCAAATCTTACATACATCCCACAAGGTGGCTACCAGGCTCATCCCCATTTTACAGATGAGGAAACCAAGGCTCAGAGAGGTGAAGTAAAGGCACCTGGCTCCAGGATGCCGGGAAGCTTGAGGAGTCCAGGAAGCAAGTATGACCCTGCAGGCCCCCTGGGCACAGCGATCCCCTCCCCCACTTCCTTTTTCCCTTTCATCTAGAAAACAAAAAATACCTGGGGGTGTCTTGGGGAAGTAAGCCTTGACCGATCAGCAAAGAAGCCAGGCAGGAGAACGCTCAGTACCTTGCCCACCTTAGAAACTGCATACTTGAGGAGAGGAAGTGCCAGACTTCCTTTAACTGAGCCTAGAAAGCAAAGGGCCATTGGCCATTTCCTGCTGCCTGACCCCTAGGTCTGGCTGAGGCTGCTTTAGGGCTCAAAAGTCAGTCCTGGGGAAAGGCCTCAGGGCTGGCTGGTTAGGCAGGACCCAAGAGAGCCCCCAGGAGAAGGAAGTGACCAAGATGGCCAGGGTCCTTAACAGCCAGGAGGACAATGACTCAGTCCCTCCCCAGAGTCTCGAAATGACCCTGTTTCCTCTTCTGTCAGATGGAGATAGTGATCTCTGCAGCTCCTACTGACAGACCCTGCCAAGCACTTTATTTATTTTTAATTTAATTTTTTTTTCTTTTCTTTTTTTTCTTTTTATTTTTTTTTTGAGATGGAGTCTCACAATATTGCCCAGGCCAGAGTGCAGTGGTGCCATCTTGGCTCACTGCAATCTCCGCCTCCTGGGTTCAAGCAATTCTCCTGCCTCAACCTCCCGTGTAGCTGGGATTACAGGCACCCACCACCACGCCCAGCTAGTTTTTGTATTTTTAGTAGAGATGGAGTTTCACCATGTTGGCCGGCCTGGTCTTGAACTCCTGGCCTCAAGTGATCCACCAGCCTCGGCCTTCAAAAGTGCTGGTATTACAGGCATTAGCCACCGCGCCCTTGCCAAGCACTTTAGTTACATCCTGTCCTAGCTACCCATTTTACAGACAAGGAAACCAAGGTGCAAAAAGTAAGCAATGGAAGCAGGGCCACCCAACCAGTAAGAGGGGAAGGCAGGATTTGCACCAGGTCTGTTAGAGTCTGGAACCTGCATTTTAAGTAAGACCCTCATGCTTTACGCCTACCCACACCACCCCATGAAATATAGTGGGTTCAAGTGTGGGGTAACATGTGCTTCAGTCCAGGAGGAATTACCACTGTCCATGGCTGCTCCAGGCCACAAGCCAGGGCGGCTGCCCCCCCAGCCACACTGGGCCATTCAGGAAACCACTCTCCTCCTTAGCCATGTGGCATAGAAATTAAGGTCAGTGAAGTGGCCTGCAGGCCAGGGGCAAGAGAAGCGTGTGCTGAGGCCTTCGCCTAGGAGACCAGGTCTGGGAGGGGAGGTGTGGACATAGATTCTCAGAGGTCTGGGAATATTTCAAGGGTCTGAAGGGGATTTCAGAGGCCTCAGGGGCAATACCTACACGATTGCACGTTTGCCGCATGATTCCTGGTTCTGTTGATAGTGGATGAGCAAAGCCACAGGTATCTTTGATGTCATCTTGCTGCACGTGATGTTGCATTTCGTCACGCCGTGGTGCTGTCCTGAGTCCAAAGAGGTTCCTGGTCAGCAGGGATGTCTGTGGGCATCTGGCTTCCCAACCCTGTGCCAAATTGTCCCGGCCACACCACCCAAGCCAAAGCTGATCACCTGTACACCCTGGCCTTCAAGGCCTTTGACTCAGCCTCCCTCCCCCACCAAACTTCTCTATGCCTCAGTTTCACCACCTGTAAAATAGAAACAAAGATAGTATCTACCTCATAGGCTTGTTGTAAGAATAAGAAATGTGAATTCTTATTTACAGAGTTCTTTTTGCCTGGCACTGGCACATATTAAAAGTTTGTTTGTTTGTTTGTTTATTTTGAGATGGAGTCTCGTTGTTGTCGCCCAGGCTGGAGTGCAATGGCACGACCTCGGCTCACCGCAACCTCCGCCTCCCAGGTTCAAGTGATTCTCCTGCCTCAGCCTCCCGAGTAGCTAGGATTACAGGCATTTGCCACGACACCTGGCTAATTTTGTATTTTTAGTAGAGACGGGGTTTCTCCTTATTGGTCAGGCTGGTCTCAAACTCCCGACCTCAGGTGATCTGCCCTCCTTGGCCTTCCAAAGTGCTGGGATGACAGGCATGAGCCACCATGCCCGGGTTAATTTTTAAAATTAACTGGTCCATTGTGCAGCAGGGGAGATGAATCTGAGAGTGACAGGGATCTGCTAAGGTCACACAGCCAGCAAGTGATGGAACAGGTTCTCCTACCAAGATGGCTACAGTCTCCACTGGGCCTGTGGCCTTGCCTATCCCCTCACCTCTGCCTTGTTTCTTCCTGCTGCCTTTTTTTTTTAAATTAAGAAATAGGGTCTTGCTCTGTTGCCCAGGCTAGAGTGCAGTGGTATAATCCTAGCTCACTGCAACCTCAAAATCCTGGGCTCAAGAGATTCTCCTGGCTGGGTGTGGTGGCTCACACCTGTAATCCCAGCACTTTGGGAGGCCAAGGCAGGTGGATCACCTGGGGTCAGGAGTTTGAGACCAGCCTGATCAGTATGGTGAAACCTTGTCTCTACTAAAAATACGAAAATTAGCCTGGAATGATGGTGGGCACTTTTAGTCCCAGCTGCTAGGGAAGCTGAGACAGAAGAATTGCTTGAATCCGGGAGGCAGAGGTTGCAGTGAGCCAAGATCGTACCACTGCACTCCAGCCTGGGTGACAGAGCAAGACTCCGTCTCAAAAAAAAAAAAAAAAGAAGAAGAGATCTCTTGCCTCAGCCTCCCAAGTAGCTGGGACTACAGGTGCATGCTACCATGCCTGGCTAATTTTTTTTAAGAGACAGGGTCTTGCTATGTTGCCCAGGCTGGTCTTGAACCCCTGACCTCAAGCGATCCTCCCACTTCAACCTCTGGAGTAGCTGGGATTACAGATGCAAGCCACCATGCCCAGCAATAAACTTTTTAAAAGTGTATAAGTACAACTGCTTTCTAAGAAGGTGGGGTCTGATGAATAGATGATCCTTTGTTCTGCTGTTAAGAGCCAGAATAAGCCTGAGAGTAGTTGCTGAAAGGTACTGAGTCATCCTGCCTAAGAGGGAAGAGGCATTTGAAATTCCTGGAGCAAGAAGAGTAAGGAGAAGGAAGGGCTGGAGATGGAAGGTATGAATAGGGTAGGGGCAGAGTGGGGCAGAAGGGGCAGGCAGTATCTGAGTGTCACGTGGAGCCAGAGAGAAACCCCAGGACAGGACAAATAAACCCAACTATTTGATATAAACATTTGAAGTTGTTTACACTGCATTTCCACCTTTTTTCTTTGCCTAAAATCCCCAGCAATTTTTTTTTTTCTGCTTAGCATGAGCTCAAGGAGGATGAGTGTAAAAATCAAGGAAGAGCTGGAGTTTCAGATCTGGGTCAAGGTTATGTGCAGCAAAAGCAAGACCCCAGAGGGTTTTGCAAACATCTAGAGGCCAGGGCAGTCAAGAGAGCAAGCCGATCTTATCTAGCACTTCAGAGCCTGGGAAACCCCCAGCCCATCCCTGGGCTCCACCAGAACACGAATTGCTCATGCATAAATACTTACATATATACGGCCATGCAAACACACTCCACTTTCCCAAATACAGGCGCATGCACGTGCGCACACACACAGAGACTTTGTAGAGTCTGCTGCTTCCTCTCTCCATCGCTCCCCCTTAGCTTTGGCCCGCCCTGCTTTGTGGGAAGGTGGTTTAGGGCCGGCAGGTCTGGGTTGAGTCATCAAGGAGCAGCACTAGCAGCTTCAGGGGGGTTGGGGGCTGTGTGCAGGAGAGGCTCCCCAGGTCACAGGGCTGTCCTTTCTCTCTGAGTAACCAGGATATAAAAGTCACTGCGTGGGCTGGCCACCCTCCTTCTGCAATGGGACCTCAGAATGACACACCTGCAGCCTCCCCAGGCCCTGTTGAGTGGAGCCAGGTGGCAGTCCCCTAAACTGGCCTTCAGGTGTCTTCTTTAGGAAGCCCCAGAAAATACGGTGCCCCTGAGTGACCAGAGACAGGAGGAGGCAAGGGAGGCTGCCCAATGGATAAGAAAGAAGGTCCATTCTGTGCACCTCAAATCCAACATGGGGAAAGCATTACCCACCTTCAGGGCTTTAAAGAGCCACAGAGTCATCTTGTCTCCAAAGTCCCCACTCTCTGCCACAGTCCCTGAATGGTCCTGGCCTGGCTAAGTTCTTGGTTCTGCCAGGAAGATTGTTTAACTAACCTGGGGAGCCTGTCCCTTCTCAGAGCTGAAGTTTTCCTTTCTGTAAATGGAGACAATGCCTCGCCCAGCCAGTCATCTATTATCTGACATAGGAGTGTCAGGAAGGCAGGGAAGGAAGGCATCTGTCTTGGTATCACAGTTTCCCAGCATCAAGCACAAGGTGGATACTCAATCAATATCCATTGAATGAAATTAGTCTTAATTTACTTATCTCTCTTTAATGCATCTATCTACCTATCCATCCATCCTTCCACCCACTCTTATCAATCTTCTACCCATTCCTCACCCACCTGCCACCTCCTACCCACCCCCTACTCATCTCCATTCATCCATCTACCCACTCCCTCTCCCCTGCCTACCACCTGTCAATCTTCCACCCCCTTTTATCTCACCCACTCATCCATCCCTCATTGTCCCCTCCCCATCCCTTCTTCCATCCATCCATCCATCCATCCATCCATCCATCCATCCACTTCCTGATTCAGCCAACACTGGCTGGAATTACTTTTGAGTATATACAAAAATCTCAAGCCCTCTTATCCTTAACCTTGAGCTCTTTCTCCCATAGGCACGGGTGCTGAGCTTGGAGAGAGTGCTTCCATCCCAATAAATGCCATCAGATCACTCTGCTTATTCAGTCAACCAACAAATGCTGTTCCTCTTGCCAGACCCTGTGCCGGGTGCTGTGAGGTACAGTGAGATGAACAAGGAATGCCTCTGGCCTCAGAAGGCTCCCAGCCTGATGGACAGGTAAAACAGGCACACAGAGTATCAGAACTTTTTTTTTTTTAATTGAGCACCTACTGTGTATCAAACCCTGTGTCCAGCATGTACACATCTGCTCTCTTTAATTCCCAAATTATTATCCTGCAAAGGGAGTATTATTATCCCCACTTCACAGATGCAGAAGCTGGGAATAAGAGAGGTTAAATATGCCCAATGCCACACAGCGGCATGGTGGCAGAGCTAGTTTTCTACCCAGCCCCTAAACACCCACTGTTCTAGGCTACCCTAGATGCCAGGCAGAAACACAGCGTTCCAGAACATACCACAAATATACTGGGGTTTACATGAGGGAGAAACCACTTCCAACTTCAAATGATCAGAGGAGGCTTCCTGGAGGAAGTCTCCTTTAGGCTGGACCTCAAGGACTTCTAAGAGTCTTCCAGGGTCTTAGAAGGAGACTCAAGAAATGTCCTGGGTCACTGGGTGAGGTGATAAAAAGAGGGCTTGAGCCATTCATTGCTCAGCTGTGTGTCCTAAGCAAGTCACTCAGACTCTCTAAGCCTCAGTTTCCTTACTTGTAAAATGGACGTGACAATACCTGCTTCACAGTTTGGTTGTGAGAATAAACATTTTTTAACATCTGGAGCATTTTTCCCTTAGGGCAGGGTTTCTCAACAGTGACACTACTGACATTTTGGACCAGACAGTTCTTTGTTTTGGGGGCTGTCCCGGGCACTGGAGGATGTTTAGCAGCATCTCTGGCCTCTACACATTAGAGGCAAGTAGCTCAACTGAACCAAAAACATTGGGACATTTGTAACAAGTAAAAATGTCCCTAGAAATTGCCAAATGGCCCCTGGGAGAGCAAAATTACTCACTGAGGACCACTGCCCTAGAGATATCCAGAGATATCCACACAGCTCCCTCCCTCAGCCTCCTGCAAACTGTGCAAAGCCACCTACTGAGTGGGCTTCCCTAACCCCCTATTTAAAATGTCAACACCTCTCTTCCCTGCTCTCTATTTTTCTTTTCTCCTTCCTTCCTTCCTTCCTTCCTTCCTTCCTTCCTTCCTTCCTTCCTTCCTTCCTTCCTTCCTTCCTTCCTTCCTTCCTTTCTTTCTTTCTTTCTTTCTTTCTTTCTTTCTTTCCTTTCTTTCTTTCTCTCTCTCTCTCTCTCTCTCTCTCTCTCTCTCTCTCTCTCTTTCTTTCTTTCTTTCTTTCTTTCTTTCTTTCTTTCTTTCTTTTTCTTTCTTTCTTTCTGAAACGAAGTCTCGCTCTGTCACCCAGGCTGGAGTGCAGTGGCACAATCTCGGCTCACTCCAACCTCTGCCTCCCAGGTTCAAGTGATTCTCCTGCCTCAGCGTCCCAAGTAGCTGGGACTACAGGCATGCACCACCACACCTGGCTGATTTTGTATTTTTAGTAGAGACAGGGTTTCACGATGTTGGCCAGTCTGGTCTTGAACTCCTGACCTCAGATGATCTGCCCACCTTGGCCTCCCAATGTGCTGGGATTACAGGCATAAGCCCCTGCGCCCAGCCACCCCTCTCTATTTTTTGATCACAGTGCCTTTTCTCCTTCCAACAGATCACGTTGTTTACTGATTTACTTTGTGTATTATCTGTCCTCTTTAGTTGAATTACAGCACCCCGAGGGCTGAGGTCCTTGGCTGTTTTATTTATTGATGCTGCCCCAGTACCTAGTACCAGGCTTGTCACACAGTAGGTGTCCAATAAGTATTTGTTGAATGAATGGACAAAATGCCCAAGCAAGCGCTTTGTGACATAATACCTTAACCAACAGAAAAATGGAGGAATTTTTATTTAAATTTGACAGGGGCCTGGATCTGACACTCTTGAATTTATCCTCCCATGCCCTCTCCATCCACCCCCACTGCTAATGAGCGGGGTAGGCTATAAGAGCTTAAAACAGATTCGTTTTTTTCTCTTTCTTGCCAGGACTTGAGTGGGAGTGAATGCGTCAGCTTTTGGAGTGGGGGGGCAATGCTCTGCACTGACTCGTAGCTGCAGGTTCGTTATATAAAGCACAGAAGCCTCCTGCCTGACACAGCCCCACAAACCCACATTTGGGGACTGACGCAGCTGCCCCACACTAGTCAGGGCAGCAGCTCCGAACCCCCCAGCCTCCCCTTGGGTCTCTCTGGCTTCCAAACCACCCCCTCATCCTAAAGAGGCTCCCGAGGGCCTCTCGGAGCCATACATGTCAGCGCTGGGGAGGACTTCCAAGGTGAGCCTGGTCAAATACCCAGTTTTACAGGAGGAGAAACTGAGGCTGAGAAAGGTTCCAGTAATCCCCAGGATCTTCCAGTAAAGCCAATGACCAAGATGAGGGCAGAAGCCTGGTTCTAAAGCCTCAGGCTGCTAGTCAGAGCACCCAGAGTCCCCCAGGGTCCCTTTCCATCCTAGCCTAGGACCCTTTCCCCTCTAAGCTTAGTAAAAGTAATCCTCCTCCGCCACCCTCTTCAAAACACCCCCATAGGCACTGGAGCCTCATCACCCTCCCCCACCCCACCGGAGAGGTAATAGCTATATTTAAAGATGCAGCAGCTGGGACCAGAGGAGGCAAGACCCTGCTCAGGGTCACACAGCAAGACTGTGGCAAAGCAGCCGCCATCTGACTCCCCACTTTCCAGTTCTCACTGTCCCCAGACACCTCAGGCTTCAGGGCCCAATCCCAGAAAGCAGGCAGCCAGCAGGAATTCGCCTCCACCATCCCCACGTGCCCATCCACCCACGCACCTGCTCCCTGCCCCAGGGTGAGTTTGCTCCATGGAAATATCTGGAAGCTGGGGACTACTTCTCATTTTCCTGGACTTGCTGTGTGCCCACAGGCAAAGTCTCACCTCTGAATGTCACCCTGCTGGATGGTGGGGGCAATCTCTGAGGAGGGGGCTGGCTAGCGGTTCATGGAGGTGGTGAGCGTGCATCTGTGCTCTCTTCTGCATTCAGTCCCATGAGTCTTACCCTCTCCTGCCCTATTTACTGGCTGTGCATCCTCAGGCCAGTTTCTAAACCTCTCTGGGCCTCCATCTTATCCATATCAGGTAGAATGGTCAATTATGTACCCCTACCAGGTCCCGGGCTTCAGTAAGCAAGTGACTAGAGGCGAACGCGTTTTCTACACTGTGCTTGGAGGCGGAAGACAGCATGATGGGTAGACAGGCAGAGCAACTGGGGCTACAGACCAGCACAGCAGCGGCAAGCCCCAACCATGAGCTGCAGTGACCTTGACCTTCACTGGTCCTGGGCCCCCTAATCCTGGGGGCTTTGAAAACAGGGCAGGAGAAAGTCCCAACTGTGGCCTGGCCCAGGGCCAGCACTGCGGGCTACACATTAACGCTGGATGGAAAGAGCCAGCCACTGTCAGCCAGGTCCTCCCACCCCAGTGCCCACCAGGAGCCTCTGCAGCCTCCCTCCACCCCCACCCTCCTGGCACACCCACACCTAGCTCCCTTACGCCACCCACACCACCTCTCTGTGCTTCCAGGCACAGCCACTTTGCTTGCTGGGTCAGGCAGAGCAGTCGCTGGCAAGTGGAAATCTGTCCAGTGCTGCATCTGGGGAAAGGAAGGTGCCCAGCCCCCTCCTGCACATCCCTGGATAGGGGCTGCCACCGGCCTTGAGCTTTACCCAGGCAGGGTCTGGGGCCCCTGATGTCAGGCTTGAGGGACAGACAAGGGGCTGGGGGCTCCCCACCGGGGGCTCCTCACCCTGTTCGTGCCCAAGTCCAGGCCCCACTTACCAGCCAGCAGGACAGTCAGATGGCAGAGGGTGGCCAAGTGGAGCAGCCACGAGAGAGATATCGGAGCCATGGCTGAGGGTGGGTGAGAGTCCGGGTGGAGGCCAGGGCAGGCGGCTAGAGCCAGGCGGCAGAGCTTAGTGCTGTCCCCTCGCCGCCGCCGCCGCCAGAGCTCTGTGGCTTTTTATAATGGTGCTGGCTGCCTCCGCCTCTAGCCCCCGCAGGCAGGAGGGTGGGAGGAGAGAGGAAGGGAGCCAGTGTGCAGCCGCTGGATTCCTCGGGATGTTGCCAAGGAACCAAGCCGGCTCTGTGGCCCTGGGCTTCTCATCATCCTCGGCTCGTCATACTGGGACCTTCCCGGGGAGGCTGGACCGGGCCTGCCTGGGTACAAAGGCCTCCTCTCCTGCCACGAGCTGGGAACATGCCCTAGGATGTGGCCTGGGGCCCTCGCTCCTAAGTGGGCAACACACAAAAGGCCAGCAGGCTGTGGAATAGACAGCGGGGCACCAAGGGGCCGGGAGGGACTCAGGGCCCCTCCATTCTGGGTCTGACAAGCTCTTCTTTGATCCAGGGAATGCCTTGCCCACATCAGGATGGACCCCCAAATTTCCCCTCTCAGAATCCCAGGCTCCTGGGGGACCTTGTTGATCTACGCATCTCCAGAGTCCGGCAGGGAGCCTGAAGTCAGCAGGGGCTTGCTGCAGGGTCTGCTGAAAGAAGGACTGAGTCCAGCTTCATATGGATAGATGGGGAAACTGAGGCCCGGAGCCACCCCACGTCATCCACAGCATCAGAGTGGAGAACCCCCCTCCCACCACCGTGATGAGTAGAATGTGGACAGCTCAGGACCCAGGAGAGAGCCCTGGCCTCCCTGCGTCCACCTCCCGGCCTCCTGCTCCCTGCTTTGCACCCACTCCCACCTCTGCTCCGGCCCCTGCTAGCGCAAAGAACAACGTGGCTGCTAATCCATCCTTGACAACTCTGTGGCTCTTGGCTCCTCAGCTCTGCAGCTGTGCCCTGGATAAGCCTTGCCTCTCGTGGGGCCTGAGTTCTCTATCTGCCCAAGGAGAACATTGGGCTAGTGCACTGTGGAGGGGGCTTCCCCGCACTGGCCCTCCAAGGTCATTCTCCATGAGAGGTGGCAACAGGACCACACAGGGCCAGCCAACAGGCTCTCACCGAAGGGTGCAGAGGCTTGCCAGCCTTGGGAGCACATTAAAACACAGTCTCCCTTCATGGCAGCCTTCCCTAAAGGCAATGGCAACAATTCCTGAGACTCTAGAAGAGTCAGCAGCTCCGCCTTGGGCCAGGACTGAGCTGTACTGGTGTCTCCGGGCTGCCAATCTGAGGGAAACAGGTTGTGGAGCCAGCATCCCACACTATGAGCCAGTTGGGTTGCGCAGAGGGGCTACAGATCCCAAGGCCAGGGACCTCTCTCTCCTCAACCACCCCCCACCCAATGGGCTGCCTGGGGCATGGGGTTAGGGGTTAGGAGGCTAGATACTTCTAGAAGTAGCAGAGCACCCTTGGCAGGGGCCAAGGTCCACTCATGCTCAGAGAATCTGTCCTGGCCTGTGCACATGGGAAGCGAGTAGCCTTCTCATTCCCAATGTCCAATCCCTCTTTTTATAACTGAGGAAACTGAGGCCCAGAGAGGGACAAGGAGGGATAAAAACTGAGGTTGTGTTCTTTCTGCTTTGTTCATGTAAGAACAGAGGAGAAGGCCAAGTGCAGTGGCTCACACCTGTAATCCCAGCACTTTGGGAGGCCAAGGTGGGTGGATCACCTGAGGTCAGGAGTTCGAGACCAGCCTGGCCAACATGGTGAAACCTCGTCTGTACTAAAAATACAAAAACTAGCTGGGTGTGGTGCACACCTGTAATCCCAGCTACTTGGGAGGCTGAGGCAGGAGAATCACTTGAACCTGGGAGGCAGAGGTTGCAGTGAGCCAAGATCATGCCACTGCACTCCAGCCTGGGTGATAGAGTGAGACTCTGTCTAAAAAAAAAAAAAAAAAGAAAAAAAGAACAGAAGAGGAAGAAGGGGCAGGGGTGGGAGGAAAAAGAGACGGAGAAGGGGAAAGAGGAGAAAAAAGGGAAGAGAGAGAAGCAGGGAGGAAGGGGTGGAAGGAAGGGGTGGAAAGGAAGAGAGGGGAGGAGGGAGAAGGCGGAGAGGAAGAAGGCAGCCACCCTGGGAAGTGCTACACCTCATGAAGGACAGCAGCCAGGTGGGGCAAGTACTGGGGAGTAGAGACCCTTATTCCCTGGCCCCCCACTATGCTTCAAAGAAGTATTTAGAAAGCAAGGGCTTTGGGGCTGGGCACGGTGGCTCATGCCTATAATCCCAGCAGTTTGGGAGGCCGAGGCAGGTGGATCACCTGAGCTCAGGAGTTTGAGACCAGCCCGGCCAACATGGTGAAACCCTGTCTCTACTAAAAACACAAAAAATTAGTCAAGTGTGGTGGCAGATGCCTGTAATCCCAGCTACTTGGGAGGCTGAGGCAGGAGAATTGCTTGAACCCGGGAAGCGGAGGTTGCAGTGAGCCGAGATTGCAACACTGCACTCCAGCCTGGGCAACAAGAGTGAAACTCTGCCTCAAACAAACAGACAAAACCTCTACAACCAATGATTGGTATTTTTTAATAATTGTTTTATCTTTTCTATTTTTATTTTTTAGCCAAACCATTGCAAAGTAAATTATAGATGCTTGACACTTTGCCCCTAAATATTCCAGCATGCATCTCCTCTGAATAAAGCTATTGTCTTGCATAAATATATCATTATCCCATCTAACAAAATTAACAATAATTCCTATATGTCATCTAACACCCAGTTCATATCCAAATTTCTCTAATTGTCCCAAAATGTATTTCGTAGTTTCTCCTCTCTCCTTCTTTCCTTCTTTCTGCCTCGTTTCTTCTCTCCCTCACACCCTTTCTTTTTATTTTATTTATTTTTTTGAGACAGGGTCCCTCTCTGTCACCCAGGTGAGCATGCAGTGGTATAATCTCAGCTCACTACAGCCTCGACCTCCCAGGCACAAGAGATCCTCCCAGCTCAACTTCCCAAGTAGCTGGGACCACAGGCTCATGCCACCATGCCTGGCTAGTTACTGTGTTTTTGTTGTTGTTGTTGTCGTTGTAGAGACAGGGTTTTCCCATGTTGCACAAGCTGGTCTCAAACTCCTGGGCTCCAGCAATCTGTCCACCTTGGCCTCCCAAAGTGCTGGAATTATAAGCATGAGCTACCACACCTGGCGCCTCCTTCCCTCCCTCCCTCCCTCCCTCCCTTCCTTCTTTCTTTCCTTTATTCCCTCCTTTCTTTTATTTTTTTAACCAGGATCCGATCTAGGTTCATGCACTGCATATGGGTATTTCTTTTGAGTCTACATAGACCACTTGCATAGACCACTTTTTAATGACTTCAACTTTCTTAAGAGTCAAGTCGGCCGGGTTCAGTGTCTCACGCCTGTAATCCTAGCACTTTGGGAGGCCAAGGTGGGCAGATCACTTGAGGTCAGGAGTTCAAGACTAGCCTAGCCAACATGGTGAAACCCCGTCTCTACTAAAAATACAAAAATTAGCTGGGCATGGTGGCATGTGCCTATAATCCCAGCTACTTGGGAGGCTGAGGCTAGGGAATTGCTTGAACCCTGGAGGTGGAGGTTGCTGCCCTCCAGCCTGGGTGGCAGAGTGAGACTCCGTCTCAAAAAAAAAAAAAAAGAAAAGAAAAGAAAAAAAAGAGCAAAGTCAAGTCCATTGTCTTATACAATGTTCTCATTCTTAATTTAGTTATTTCCTTGTGATGTCACCTAATTTGTTCCTCTATCCTATTTATTTCCTGTAAACTGAGAGTTAGATCTAAAGGCTTGATTAGACCCAGGCTACATACTCTTGGCAAGAATCTATTATGAGTAATACCGTACACTTCACAAGCACCAGTTGCTCCACTTTTCCTTGGATGGATGGGATTGATGGATCGACGGGTGATTGTTAGACATCTTTATTGTAGAAGAATTAGTCCCCTTGTGATTTGCAAGTCAGTTGTGGCATGCTGGGCTGGCACCCTGCCGCATGAACCTAGGCAGGATTTTGACAGACCATTCCAGGCAGAGGTGAAAGCCTCACCAAGGTGGAAGGGACAGGACGTATTCAGGGGTGGGGAATGGCCCAATGCCATTGGCTCCAATAGAGGCTGCAGCTGGGCCCAACTGCAGAGAACTGTGAAGCGGGAGTGAAGAATGAGAATGCTGTTCACAGGCTGGAGAGAGCTGGGAAGGTCTTGGGCTGAGGGATAACCAGAGTAACGATGAGAAAAAAAAAAAAAAAAAAGAGTAGCACTGGACGCAAAAAGTTTCCTCTGGGGTGGGGGTGGTGAGAATGGGGGTGTCCTTGTCCTCACCTTCCACAAACCCTCAGGTGGCCAAGACCCTGTGCCCCAGGGAGCAGGGAGCCTATGCTGTTCTCTGGGGACACGAGGGACTCCCCCAGCCCCGGAAGTAGCACAGAAACAGCCCTGGAGAGGAGGATGGGGAGATCAGGGCACTCCTGCAGGACCAGGGTTGGAGAAGGGATGGGCATGACCGGGAACCACCCCTGCCGCCACCTCCAGGGCCCCTGGGGCCCCACCCCACCCAGTTCTCCCAGCTTATCTTTTCTGGCCAGCAAGGAGGGTTGCCCATGGGTGCTTAGCATTTCCTCTGCCTGTGACCACATTGGCTGTACCAGAAGGAAGGGGCCTGGGTCCCTGAAATGACCACGTGGAAGGTTGCCTAAGACTGAGAATGCCTGATTAGACTTGTGTGAGAAGAAATAGCCTCTGTTGAGTTGAGCCACTGAGATTTGGAGGTGTTCGTTGCAGGCCGTAGACTTTCCTGACACTCCCTCCCTTTCTCCAGTGTCTGCCCGTGCGGCGGGAAGGTGAAGGCTGAGTGGTTGAGTGGTTATGCTGCTGAAGGCTTGAGACGTGGGGACTGCTTTACTGGTTTATAAAATCCTCCCGACAGCGGCTCCCAAGGTGGGCTGGGAACTCTGGGACAAATGTCTGGGCTTCCCTGTCAGCACCTGTGCAGCCACCTCCCAGGCCCTTGTGTCCAGCCTAGACTCCCACCACTCACTGGGTGACCTCGGGCAAGTCACCGCCTATTTCAACGTGAAGACTTCCCCAGTGGGATAGAGGGGATCAATGGTGTCCCTTGCCCCATCTCACAGGGACAGCAAATGCCAGGAAACCAAAGCAGACACTATTTTAAAGGATTTATTTTCCAGAAATCCTGAGGGGCAAGGACAGGACAGGAGGGGAAAGGAAATCCCAGGATGCTTGAGGGTCCCGTTCATGGGCAGTAGGGCAGATTAGTCCTCCTAGTGCCTGCGGCAGGCAGGTTAACCCTGGGCTTGGGAGGGACACAGGCCCTCGATGACACTGAGCTGTATGCCTAGGCAGTGTCACTCCCCACACTTTCAACCTGAGCCCCACAGCAAGCCTATAAGATGGACATTCTCACTGTGATTTGTCAGGCTGGGTTCAGGGAGTGAAATGGCCTCCTCCAGTTCCACAGCTTCAAATACCCGGCAGAGCGGCACCAGGCTCCCTCAGAAAGGACCAGGCACTTGTAACATGTATGTCCTTTACCTGGGACACTGCTGTCCCATACCTGCCGTATGAAAAGAATATTTCTCAAGAGGAAGAGGAAGCCAGGCGTGGTGGCTCATGCCTGTAATCCCAGCACTTTGGGAGGCTGAGCCAGGAGGATCGCTTGAGCCCAGGAGTTTGAGACCAGCCTGGTAACATGGCAAAACCCCGTCTCTACAAAAATCAGCCAGAAAGGCAGAGATAGACCCAAATCCCAGTCTTTAGCCTGTCTCAACCACCTGAGAATGGTTTCTACCCAGGATTCCTTCACTCAATTACACCCCACTCTTTGCCTCCTGCCACAGAGAGAGAGAGAGAGCGCGCTACCCTACCACAGCCAGCTTCCTCCCAGGGCCAGGAAAGCTTCACCTTGTCCCCCTCTCACACAGTTCCTAAAATTCTTCCATTCATCCATTTGACCTCTTAAATATTTACTCTGTTTTCAAATACATATATAACTCCAGCTTATAATACCAAGCCAAGGGTACTCATTCACACCATAGCATGAATTTGACTGTCAGCTATTTAAGGAAGGAGGCAGGGAAAGTGGAATGGGGGGGTACTCTGAAGAGGCCAGGCCTGGGTATTGGAGGTTGGAGGACCATCCAAAAAAAAGCCTGAGGGGAGAAGGAAGTGTAAGCAGACATGACACATAGCTAAAACGGGGAAGAAAGCTACAGGAGTCTCCTATTAGGAAAAAAGGGGGAGGCCAGGTGTGGTAGCTCGTGCCTGTAATCTTAGCACTTTGGGAGCCCAAGGAAGGTGGATCACTTGAGGTCATGAGTTCAAGACCAGCCTGGCCAACATAGTGAAACCCTGTCTCTACTAAAAATACAAAAATTATCCAGCCGTAGTGGCACACACGTGTAATCCCAGCTACTTGGGAGGCTGGGGCAGGAGAATCACTTGAACCCAGGAGGTCGAGGTTGTAGTGAGCTGAGATCACGCCATTGCATTCCAGCCCAGGCAACAGAGTGAGACTCTGTCATAAAAAAAAAAAAAAAAAAAAAAAAAAAAAAAAAGAGTGGTGGGGGAAGAGGCCAGGCGCTGTGGCTCACGCCTATAATCCCAGCACTTTGGGAGGCTGAGGTGGGCAGATTACCTGAGGATAGGAGTTCGAGACCAGCCTGGCCAACAAGGTGAAGCCTCGTCTCTACTAAAAATACAAAAATTAGCCGGGCGTGGTAGCGGGAACCTGTAATCCCAGCTACTCAGGAGACTGAGGCAAGAGAATCACTTGAGCCCAGGAGGTGGAGGCTTCAGTGAGCCAAGACCGCACCATTGCACTCCAACCTGGGTGACAAGAACGAAACTCCATCTCATCTCAAAAAAAAAAAGGGGGGAGAGTGGGGGAAGAAAGGTGAATCTGGGCAAATTTGGGGCTTCACATTGACCCAGCTGGCCCCTTTCTAGTGACCTTGAGTCTCTGTATTGATATCTAACTGCCTTTTGGCAGAGAGAGGGGAGGGTCATTAGTTTTATTGATTTTGTCTGCAGCCACTTTCTGGGCTCTGATTCTGAGCTGGGGCCTGTCTGCAGTGCTCTATGCTAGAGGCCGGGAGACCAGAGTAACTTAGATATAAACCTTGGTCCAACTAGTGGGGAGGTGGGGGAGACAACCCCCAAATCCCAAGAATCTGGGGAGACTGTGACTAAGGTTATTAAGAGAGGACAGAGGGCCAGGGGACGTCTAATACATGAAATGGAATTACCAGCTGCTTGGGCGAGCAATGCCTTGGAGGGCTGGTGGGGCTACACCTGTGCAGGTGGTGGGACTTTCTGGGTGTCGGCAACATCCCAGGCAAAGACCCCAGAAGTGGGATGTGTAGTATGGGTTTGGAGAACAGGGAGCTAGAACCCAACATGCATGAAGGGAAGTGGGCAGGCTGGAGACAGAGATGGAACCCAGATCCAGAAGGCTGCATGCCAGGCTTGGGAGCCCTGACTCAGCTTAGGGCAGTGGGGAGTCATGGAAGGGTTTGAGCAGGGGAATCGCTGATGGGAACAGGACACTCTGGCTGCAGGGAGGCAGAGGATGGGTTAGAGGGGTCAGGGGGATATGGGAGTGACAGCACGGAGGTGACAAAGGGTGACAGCCACAGGGATGGAGATCAGGGAATGCAGAGAGTTGGCACAGGCTTCCGGCCGGAGCAGCTGTAATGGCAGGGAGGTAGGGCTCCTGAGCCTTCCTGGAGGAGCCGAGGCCATGGTCATCAGAGTAGGCTCTTCATTGGCTCAGCTTATTGAGAATCATCTTCACCCAGGGCACTCTGGGATCGGCACAGATCTCCTTATCCCTGGAGGTTAGCAACCTGGAAGGGGAGACCCCAGAGACAATGCAGCAACATTAGCACGCAGCAAGGAGGCCACACCCTCAGGAACTTAGCATTTATGAGCCACCTGCTTTATGCAGGGCTCAGTATTTATGAGTCACCTACTGCACGTGACATTACCTGCTAAATAGAGTGGTTCAAAATTTACGAGTCACCTGTGGTGTGAAAAGAATATTTCTCAAGAGGAAGAGGAGGCCGGGAGCTCACGCCTGTAAACGCAGCACTTTGGGAGGCCGAGGCAGGAGGATTGTTTGAGCCTAGGGGTTTGAGACCATCCTGGGCAACATGGCAAAACCCTGTCTCTACAAAAATGTACAAGTCAGCCAGGCATGGTGGCATGCGCCTGTGATCTCAGCTGTTTGGGAGGCTGAGGTGGGAGGATTGCTTGAGCTCAGGACATCGAGGCTGCAGTGAGCCCAGGTCTCTGCCCCACTGTACTCCAGCCTAGGCAACAGAATGAAACCATATGTCAAGAAAAAAAAAAGGAAGAGGAGCAGCAAGGACTTCCAGGACCCTCAGCTCTTTAGTCCCGGCCTTGAGTTCCAGGTGAGGCCATGAAATAGAATCCCCAAGAGTTGGGTGTTTTTTGTTTTTTTTTTTTAGATGGAGTCTCTGTCACTCAGGCTGGAGTGTAGTGGTACGATTTTGGCTCACTGCAACCTCCACCTCCCGGGTTCAGGAGATCCCCCTGCCTCAGCCTCCCAGGTAGCCGGGATTACAGGTGCCCACCACAACGCCCAGCTAATTTTTGTATTTTTAGTAGAGATGGGTTTTCACCATGTTGGCCAGGCTGGTCTTGAACTCCTGACCTCAAGTGATCTGCCTGTCTCGGCCTCCCAAAGTGCTGGGATTACAGGAGTGAGCCACCTCACCAAGCCAGAATCCCCAAGAGTCTTATAATACGCTGAACTACTCTGAGCCTCAAAATACATTCTTTCTAGGGTCCCTTCTGGCTCCAAATCCAATGATCACATATGATTTGATTGATTGATTGATTTTAGAGACAGGGTCTCACTCTATTGCCCAGACTTGTCTTGAACTCCTGGTCTCAAGTGATCCTCCCAACTTGGCCTCCCAAAGTGCTGAGATTACAGGTGTAAGCCACTGCACTCAGCTTTTTTTATCAAAAAGAAAAGAAAAAAAAAAAAGACAGAGTCTCAGTAAGTTACCAGATTGACCTCAAAATCCAGAGTTCAGGCAATCCTGCCTCAGCCTCCCAAGTAGCTGAGAGGCACTACCGTGCCCAGCAATTGAGCATCTATTATGCGCCAGACATGGAGCTCTTCACCTTCCTCTTACATTACTGTGCCCTGTAACAAACGCTCAAGAGGCCCCCTAACCTCTGTGTGCTCATTTCCTCACCTGTGAAAAGGGGGTCATGATGGCATCTGCTGCATAGGATTGTTTCAAGGATTAAATGAGTTCATATTTATAAAGTGCTTACAACAGTGCCTAGCACTTAGCAAGCACTCTCTATGTGTTTGATAAATACAAATAAGTCAAATAAGTAAAGGTTATTACTTTATTATACTGTTAGGGAAACTGAGGCTCAGAGTTAAAGAGAGAAGAACTCTGGGAGGGCTTCCTGCTTCAGCCTTCTTTATTATTCACCTGCAGATCCCTCTAAGAGATGGTGTCAGCAATAAGGAGGAGGAAGACGAGAAGATAATAGAGGCCTAAAGCGGGTCATGAGTCCCTAAACCCAGCCTGCCCCGCTGTGTGATTTGGTGGACAGCAGGCTCTGAGCAGTTGGAGAAGCAGCCAGAGAGGCTACCGCAAAGAGGGCAGGACCCGTCACCCAGTCAGGTGCAGGTGCAGGCTACAGGCCAGGGAAAAGGAGGCAAAGAAGCCAGAGAAAGAAGCAAAGGAGAACAAGAAACTCAGGAGAAAGCCCTGAACGAGGGACCAGGAGTGAGTTCTGGCTCCAGCCTGGGCAGCCTTGAGCAGGTCACTGTCCCTTGCTAAGCCTGTTTCTCCATCTCTACCATGGGAATCGTTGAACCTCCTCATAGGATTGTTGTGAGAATTAAACCAATTAACACAGGTAATGATCAGAACAGTGCCTGGCACTCGGGAGGCACCTTGGAAATTTTAGCTCTTAATATTATTCTTCCGGTCAAAATGGGTTGCCTCGGACTTCTGGAAGCCTGGAGAGGATCCAAGACACTTCTGGTGTGAGCTTTTTTTTTTTTTTTTTTTTTTTTTTGAGACAGTGTCTCGCTCTGTTGCCCAGGCTGGAGTGAGGTGGAGTGATCTCGGCTCATTGCAACCTCCACCTTCCAGGTTCAAACGATTCTCCTGCCTCAGCCTCCCAAGTAGCTGGGACCACAGGCACGCACCACCACACTCAGCTAATTTTGTATTTTTAGTAGAGATGGGGTTTCACCATGTTGACTAGGCTGATCTCGAACTCCTGACCTCAAGTGATCTGCCTGCCTCGGCCTCCCAGAGTGCTGGAATTACAGGCATGAGCCACTACGCCTGGTTCACCATCCATTTTTGCCCAAAACCTGGGAGCATCTTTGCTGACTCAGTGGCACTAGGCATACTCCTATACCTGCTATACCCAAATACCCTAGATGCCACAGCTACTGACGGCCTACTGCCATGCCCACACTATGGCCACACCCTATTCACTCAGCTTGGCATCCTCAGAACCGGACACGTTGCCTGGCATCTAGTAAGCACCTGATGATATTTCCTAAATGATCACATTATTTTTGTTTGTAGTACACCCAAGCCTGAACTGAGCCATCTCTTCCAGCCAAGCCATCCTGGCAGGCATCCGGTAGCCCTGCTACATCCCTCTCATCCCTGGGTGTGTCCCATCCAGCAGCCCCTGGGCCATCCCAGGCTGTACCCGTCAGACCCACCAAGACCCTGCGGCCCCAGCTTCCTACTCACACCACGCCAGGCCTCGGGCAGGAGTCTGAGGTCCAGTAGAAGTGTTTCACCACACGCAGGGGCATACGGTAACGAACGTAATCACGGCAGCAGACGCTGTCTTCCATGTTGGCGCCGTAGGGGCCTAGCGGAGGGGTGCCAGTGAATTCACAAGCTGGAGCCCAGAGAGGTCACCCTCGGCCCCAGCCCCTGATCTCGGCCTCTCCAGGCTCCAGGAAAGCGATGCAGTTTTTCTGTTCTCATGTGGAAGGATGGTGACCAGAGGATTCTGAGCCCTCCAAGATCCTACCCATGGAGCTTCTGAGAAGCCACTTACGGTCTGATGTCTACACTCTGGGACAGTCAGCTCTAGGAACAGGGATTCAGAACAACTAAGCATCAGCTGTACCCCAAGATGGGACTCAGTGACTCTGAGCCACAAGGTGCCTTAGATCCTTGCTGTTCAAGGTAAGGTCCATGGTCCATGGCATCAGCGTCACCTGGGAGCTTGTCAGAAATGCTCAGCCCCCGGCGCCAGACCTGCTGAATCCGGTGTGCATTTTGACAAACTCCCCAGTGATCCATCAGCACATGGGCACTTGAGAAGTCAGCTTCTGCTCATATGTGTGCAGTGGGAAGCCTGCGGTCCACAGAGGGAGGGGCACTTGCCCAGGATCACACAGCAAGATGCAGCAGAGTCAGGACGAAGGCTCAACAGAGGACAGTCACATAGACCCGGGTTCGAGCCCCGCTTTCCCCTGACTCACTGGGCCACCCTGACCAAGTCATTGAATCCTCTGAGGCCCAATTTCCTCATCTGACCAAAGGGGTAGTAACAGTACCAGCTTCAGAGGGTGTTTAATGCATGAAAAGCGCTCAGAAAGCCCAGCAGCTGGGAGCCATTCTTGTTTATAGCTGCCCCACCCCACTCCAGTGCTCACTCCTCCACCCAACACAGCACAAGCATAGAGTGGGGTAGAGAAGGGGTCAGGAACCCATACTGAGGACAGGTTCTGGACAAAATTGGATAGTGAGCCCAGCGTAGTGGCTCACGCCTGTAATCCTAGCACTTAGGCAGGCTGAGATGGGAGTATCACTTAAAGTCAGGAGTTCAAGACAAGCCTGGTCAACATGGTGAAACCCCATCTCTACTAAAAATACAAAAATTAGCCAGGCATGGTGGTGGGTGCCTGTAATCCCAGCTACTCAGGAGGCTGAGGCAGGAGAATCACTTTAACCCTAGAGGTGGAGGTTGCAGTGAGCCAAGATTGCGCCACTGCACTCCAACCTGGGCGACAGAGACTCCATCTCAAAAAATAAATAAATAAAATGAAATAAAAAATAAATTTAGGCTAGGCGCAGTGGCTCACGCCTGTAATCCCAGCTCTTTGGGAGGCAGAGGTGGATGGATCATCTGAGGTCAGGAGTTTGAGACCAGCCTGGCCAACATGGTGAAATCCTGTCTCCACTAAAAATACAAAAATTAGCCAGGCATGGTGGTACATGCCTGTAATCCCAGCTACTCAGGAGGCTGAGGCAGGAGAATTGCTTGAACCTGAGAGGTGGAGTTTGCAGTGGGGCAAGATTGCTTCACTGTACTTCAGCCTGGGCAACAAGAGCAAAACTCTGTCTCAAAAAATAAAATAAAATATAATAAAATAATTTAAAAATAATAAAATTTTAAAAAATGGATGGTAGGAGGGCAGCACCAGCTTTCCAAGGGAGAACCACTTGCCCCAGACCTGCCTTCCCCTACTCAGACCTGACCCCTTAGAAGCTCCTCACCCACACCCCTAGGGCCCTATGCTTGAGTTTTCTGGAGCAGGAGATCCTGAGGCTCTGCCCACCACAACCCCCAACCCAGCTGAGACAGATCCTAGACTCCAAGCCTTCAAGACTACCCATTCAACAGACTTGTAAACTGAGGCCCAGAGAAGCGCTGTAACTAGCCGAAGACCGCAAGAGCCAACCGCAGACTGAGGTCTTCTGTTCTCAGTCCAGTGCTTGTCCAAGACATGAGGAAGACACCCCAGCGTCCGCCCTGGCCTCTGTAGGGGGCCTTCCTGCTCCCCAGCCTCACCTGCCTCAGTTGCTTGAAGCGCCACAGCAAGGAGGATGAGGACACCCAGGAACACAGTCTGTAGGCGAGCCATACTCTGTCCTGTATGTCTCAGCCCAGGTGTCTGCAAAGGGACATAGGAAGACCTGCTATTTAAGATGCTGGCTCCACCCACAAGCCTCACTTACTTACCTCTTAGTCACCGGGGTGCCCGGAGTCACTTGACATTCACATCTCAAAAGGAGAACTACCTCCCACTTCCTCCAAAGTGGAGAAATTCTCTTTGGTGGGGAACCACTCAGAGGGGACCCCCCCAAATCTGTCCTCTCCTCTGGTTTCAGAGAGACTTGTAAAATCCCCCTCTTAGAGGCTTGTGCTCCCCAGGGTCTCCACGCTGTGTGGCCTTGTCTAGCTGTCTCTGGGACTTGGTTTCCCCATCTGGAAGTAAGGGAGATGGTTTCACAGCCCTGTTGACTTCACTGGTTGTAAATCAAGTGAGAATGTGGACCAACCCTCACCTGGAATTGAGGCCTGTCTTGTACCCTTAATGACAGCATCACTGATCTCTCTTCAATGGGAGAGGCCTATGGACCCATTGACCCATCACCAGCCTCTTCTGGGGCTTCTCGCGAAGTCCACATTTGGGCCAGGTCATAGATTTCTCAACGGTTTATGAAAAGTGTCCACCCACACTTCTATCCTGCCTGATTTTCCTTCCCAGTGGCTGCCAGGCTCTCCCTCCCCTACTCCCGTCTCAGTCCCTCACCATGTCCATGTCCTGTTGATTCTGCTTCCTAAATCTCTCTCAGATCTGCTTCTTCTCTCCAACCCCACTGTCCTTGCCCAGTCCGGGCCACCTCCACCTCAGGCTGGGATGCTGGCCCCCTCAATGCCATTCTTACCCTGCAGCAGCCAGAGTGCGTGGTCCCGAGCTACACACTCTCTCTCCTGCTTCAAAACCCTGCTGTGGCTCCCCATTCACCTAAGGGCAGGGCCTGGGCTCCTGTCTGTGGCCCTCAAGGCCCCGTTTCCGGACAGGCCTTTCCCCACTGGTCTCCCTCCCCTGAGGGATCACACCACACTCCTCACAGTTCCTCAAAAGGGACTGCGGCCTGTCCCTGGCCTTTAATGTCACTTTCCACATCTCTACCGCATAAACTCCTACTTATGCGTCAAAGCTGTTTGAAATGTCATGTCCTTGGTAAGACACCCTCTCAGGACTTCAAAGCCTTCTAGGGGACCTGGAATGTGGCCCTGGGCAGACTGTGTCAGGTTTTCTCTTTATCAAGCCCCTCCCTAGAAGCCAGACTCCAAGCTCTAGGAGGCTGGGGTCTCCCTTCATTTTTCCTGACATTCCCGGGGGCTTCTGAGGATCAGGCACATGGTAGGTGCTTGGAACACATGGGCTGGGCATGGTGGCTCATTCCTGTAATCCTGTAACCCCAGCACTTTGGGAGGCCCAGGCAGGTGGATCACCTGAGGTCAGGAGTTCAAGACCAGCCTGGCCAACATGGAGAAACCCCATCTCTACCAAAAATACAAAAATTGGCTGAACATGATGGCACGTGCCTGTTATCCCAGCTACTCGGGCGGCTGAGACAGGAGAATCACTTGAATCCGGTGAGAGGCAGAGGTTACAGTGAGCCAAGATTGCACCACTGCGCTCTAGCCTGAGTGAGAGAATGAGAGTCTATCTCAAACAAACAAACAAACAAACAAACAAAAACAACACATCTAATGAAAGAGGAAACTGAGGTTCAGGGAAAGAGAGGACTTGCCCAGCTCACACAGCCACACAGAGGCTACGCCAGGCCTGGAACTCAGAACTTGGGACTCCATTTATAAAGGGAGCCATTCCTTCATCCAGTTCCTTCATTCAGCAAATATTTGTTGAACCCTGTCGTAGACAGAATAACGGCCCCCCTAAATGTCCACATTCTAATCCCCAAAACCTATGAATATGTTACCTTATGTGGTAAAAAGGACTTTGCAGATGTGACTGTTTAGGGTTTAGGATTTTTGTTGTTGTTGTTGTTTTAAAGGCAGGATCTCACTCTGTCACATAGGCTGGAGTGCAGTGGTGCAATCACAGCTCACTGCAGCCTTGACTTCCTGGGCTCAAGCGATCCTACTGCCTCAGCCGCTTAAGTAGCTGGGAATACAGGTATGTGCCACCATGCCCTGCTAATTTTTATTTCTTCTAGAGATGGGGGTCTCACTATGTTGCCAGGGCTGGTCTCGAACTCCTGGCCTCAAGCAATCCTCCTACCTCGGCCTTTTGAAGTGCTAGGATTATGGGTGTGAGCCACCATACCTGACCTAGAATCTTTAAAGAGGGAGATTTCTTGGATTATCTGGACAGGCCGAAGGCAATCACAGGGTTATTTCAAAAGGGAGGCAGTGGGTCAGAGTCAGAAGAGATGATGGATGACAGAGCAGAGGTCCCAGTGACGTGGAACTCTGAACCCAGGGATGCAGGTGGGTTGGAGAAGCTGGAAGAGGTAGGGAAACAGATTCTCCCCTAGAGCCTCCAGAAAGAACTTATCTCTCCCTACACCTTGAGTTTAGTCCACTGAGACTGATTTAGGACTTCTGACATCTCAGGCTATTGGATAATAAATTTGTGATGTTTTAAGCCACCAAGTTCATGGTCATTTGTTATAGCAGCCAGAAGAAGCTCATAAAAGCACCTACTATGTGCCAAGTGCACTGCCAGAGCCTGGGAAGGCAGCCTGAACAGGAGAGCAGGGGCCCCTGCTCTGATGGAGTTTGTCTTCCACAACAGACAAACATGGCAAACAACGTAATGTCAGGCTGGGAGGAACACCAGGAAGCGAATGAAACAGAGAGGCAGCTTTGGGATAGGCAGTCGGGAAAGGCCTCTAGAAGGGGGTGACATTTCAGCTGAAATTCAAAGATAGAAGGGAGGCCAGGCACAGTGGCTCATGCTTATAATCCCAGCACTTTGGGAGGCTGAGGCAGGCAGATCATTTGAGGTCAGGAGTTCAAGACCAGCCTGGCCAACATGGTGAAACCCCATCTCTACCAAAAATACAAAAATTAGCCATATGCGGTGGTGCGCACCTGTAATCCCAGCTACTTGGGAGGCTGAGGTAGGAGAATCGCTTGAAGCCAGGAGGCAGGCAGAGGTTGGGGTAAGCCAAGATTGCACCACTGTACTCCAGCCTGGGTGGCAAAGCGAGACTCCATCTCAAAAAAAAAAAAAAAAAGAAAAAAGAAAAAAAAAAGATAGGAAGGAGCCTGCCAGGGAGAGACACAGCAGATGCAAAGGCCCAGACAGACCGAGAGGGCTGAACAGCTGAGACAGAGTGGGTAGAGACAGAACGGGTAGAGATGCAGAGCGCAGCTATTGGAGAGGCTGGCAGGCAGGGACCGCAGGGCTCCCGTGGGCTCCTGCTAGGATGCAAACTGAAGTGCACGGCATCACCTCAGAGGACCTCTTGTCAAAAGCCCTGACCCAGGACCAGTCACAAAAGAACAAATACTGTATGATTCTGCTGCTTTGGGGAACCTGGAATAGTCCCATTCACAGAGACAGAAGGCAGAATGGTGGTTGCCAGGGGCTGGAGGTGGGGGAATGGGCGTTAGAGTTTGAAGGGGACACAGTCTCCGTTTTGCAAGATGAAAGTTCTGGAGGTGGATGATAGTGATGGTTGCACAACAGTGTAAATGTACTGAATTCCACTGAACTGGACACTTAAAAATGGCTACAATGGTAAATGTATGTTATTCATATTTTTACCATTCTTTTAAAAGGTGCTTCCCTAGAATCAAATCAAGTCCCTAGTATTAATTACCAGTTGACAAGAAATACAGGGGCTAGAGGAAGAAGATAAATGGCCCCACGAAGAAGCAATCAGACAACGCCAGAAGGTGGAAACTTCCAGATGCTCTTCAGGATAACTGTCCTCAGATCATCAAGAAGTTAATGTCGGTCCGGTGCGGTGGCTCAAGCCTGTGAGCACTTTGGGAGGCCCTGGCCGGCAGACCACTTGAGGTCAGGAGTTTGAGACCAGCCTGGCCTACGTGGTGAAACCCCATCTCTACTAAAAATACAAAAATTTAGCTGGATGTGGTGGTGCATGCCTGTAGTCCCAGCTACTTGGATGGCAGAGGCATGAGAATCACCTGAACCTGGGAAGAGGAGGTTGCAGTAAGCCAAGATTGTGTCACTGCACTCCAGCCTGGGCAACAAAGTGAGACTCTGTCTCCAAAATTTAAAAAAAAGTTAATGTTGTTTTAGAAAAATAATAAAGTGAATAGAACATTTATGATTAAAAGAGGCTTAAGAGACATAACAGCCAAATGCAATTCATGGACCTTGATTGAATCCTAGTTTTGAAAAAACAGTCAGGGCATAGTAGCTCATGCCTGTAATCCCAGCAGTTTGTGGGTCTGAGGCTCACTTGAGGCCAGAAGTCTATACCAGTCTGGGCAACACGGTGAAAACCCCTCTCTACAAAAAATACAAAAAAATTAACCGAGTGTAGTGGCATGTGCCTGTAGTTCCAGCTACTCGGGAAGCTGAGATGGGAGGATCACTTGGGCCCAGGAGGTGGAGGTTACAGTGAGCCAAGATCACGCCTCTGCACTCCAGCCTGGGTGACAGAGCAAGACCCTATCTCAGAAAAGAAAAAGGAAAAACAGAGGGCCAGGCGCAGTAGCTCACGCCTGTAATCCCAGCACCTTGGGAGGCCGAGGCAGGTGGATCACCTGAGGTCTGGAGTTCAAAACCAGCCTGCCAAAATGGTGAAACTCCATCTCTACTAAAAATACAAAAATTAGCCTGGTGTGGTGGTGCGCACCTGTAATCCCAGCTACTCAGGAAGCTGAGATAGAGTAATTGCTTGAACTCAAGAGGTGGAAGTTGCAGTGAGCCAAGATGGCACCACTGCACTCCAGTCTGAGCAACAGTGCAAGATTCCATCTCAAAAAAAAAAAAAAAAGAAAAGAAAAAACAGCTCTAAAAAGATCTTTTGGGGACAGTGTGGAAATGTGGAAATGTGACTATGGGCTGAATAGTATAGTAGATTATTAGTGCTTTATTGTTGATTTTCTTCAGTGTAATGTAGGAAAATGTCCTCATTCCTAGAAGATGAAGTATTTAGGGATAAAGGTCATAAAACACTGAAGTATTTAGGGATAAAGGTCATGATCACCTTACTCCCAAAGAGTTCAGGAGAAAAAAAAATGTGTGTATACATATATGGATATGTATGCAATATGTGTGTATACATATGTGTATGCATAACTATAGATGTATGTGCACATGTACATATGCGTGTATATACGAATATGTATGTAATATATGTGCATATGTGTGTATAGCTGCAGATGTACCTATCTATATATGTGTGTATATATGGATATGTATGTAGTTTGTGTATATATATGTGTATGTATAACTATAGATGCATGTGCCTATCATATCTAGATGTATGTGTATATATATGAATATTTATGTAATATATGTCTGCATATGTGTGTATATATGGATGTATATGTAGTATGTATGTGTTTATATATGCATGTGTGCATGTACGATATAGATGTATGTGTATGTGTGTGTGTGTGTGTGTGTGTGTGTGTGTGTGCATATCTCCCAGAGAGAGAAAGGAGAGACTAAGTATATGCGGTAAACTGAGCATCAACAATGTTACAGCTTGGCAGTGGAGATACTGGTGATCATTGAACTACTCTAAGGACTTTCCTGAATATTTAAAATGTATCATATAAAGGCAGCTGAAGGTATTGGGGGGGGGAAGAAAGAACAAAATAAATAAGAATAAAATGTGTCATAATAAAACTTGGGGTGGCAGAGAAGAAATCTTCTTTAAACGTGGAAGTCATCCTGTGGCCTATGAGTGGCTGTTGGAGGACTGAAAGTGACAGAGAATTGGCCTGGTGGCTCTACATCCGAACCTGGGGTTTTCTTACAGGGGGCACTCCAGGACCGAGGCCCCTCCACAGGTAGGCTCAGGGGCTCCCCCCTGGAGAGCCCCTGAGTCCCCAGGGACTCAGCAGGGCTCCAAGTCCTTGCTGCTGGTTCAGCTTTTGCAGCAGCCACCCTCCCCATCACCCCTCTCCCTGGACTTACAAGGAAGGTAAGTCACACCTGGGGCCAGCAGCCTTTGCACCCCCGGTGCCTTTGACCTTCTGGGAGCTGGAGAAGAGGCAGGTATGGCATTCAATGCCATGGCCAAACAGGACACGGGGAACCAGCTTTCAAAGAAAGGAAAGGGGAGTTCCTCTTGGGGCTGCAGGTGGGGAATCACCAGGGACACAGGGCAGCTGTTGCTGCGGGGGGTGCTTTCTTTCCTCCTGGCAGGTGTTTTATGCTGCTGTTATCCTTCTGTCCACACTGCGACGTGTGGAAAGCTCCCAGATCTAACCCTCTTTTCCTCAACCTTCCTTCTTCTTTTGTTTAAATTAATGTGTTTATTAAAAATACATTAAGGTAGAAAAAACCCAAATGTCCATCAACTGATGAGTGGATACAGAAAATGTCATATATGTATGATCCAGGAATCCCACTGCAGGGTATTTGTCCAAAAGGAAGGAAATCCATATATCAGAAGTGTCCCTAAACCCATGTTTATTGCAGCACTGGTCACAATAGCCAAGACATGGAATCCACCAAAGCGTCCACCAGTGGAGGAATGGATAACAAGAATGTGGTATAGATACACAATGGAATATTATTTAGCCATAAAAAAGAATGAAATCCCCTCATTTGCAGCAACATGGATGGAACTGGAGGTCCTTATGTAAAGTGGAATAAGCCAGGCACAGAAAGACAAATATCATATGTTGTCACATATGTGGGAGCTAAAAAGTTGATCCCATGGAGTTAGAGAGTACAATGGTGGGTTACCAGAGGCAAGGGAGAGGTATGGGGGGAATAAACAGTAATTGGCTATGAAGTAAAAAATACAGCTGGATAGAAGGAGTAAGTTCTAGTATTTGATAGTACAGTGGGGATATTATAGTTAAAAGTAATTTATCATATATTTCAAAATAGCTGGAAAAAATATATATGGCATGAGCACCTCCCAGGTTCACGCCATTCTCCTGCCTCAGCGTCCCGAGTAACTGGGACTACAGACGCCTGCCACCACGCCCGGCTACCTTTTTTTTTTTTTTTTGTATTATAGTAGAGATGGAGTTTCACCGTGTTAGCCAGGATGATCTCGATCTCCTGACCTCGTGATTGGCCCGCCTCGGCCTCCTAAAGTTCTGGGATTACAGGCGTGAGCCACCACATCCGGTCTGGAAAAGATTTATAATGGTCCCAACATAAAAAAATGATAAAAGTTTGAGGTGATGGATATCCTAATTACCTTGATTTGATCATGACATATTGTATACAGTTATCAAAATATCACATGCACCCCCAAAATATATACAACTATGAAATCTCAATTTAAAACATAAAATATATGTGGTACATATATGCAATAGAAAATTATTCAGCCGTATCCAGCACTTTGGGAGGCCAAGGTGGGCAGATCATTTGAGGTCCGGAGTTCGAGACCAGTCTGGCCAACATGGTGAAACCCTGTCTCTACTAAAACTACAAAAACTGAGCCAGGCATGACGGTGCACACCTGTAATCCCAGCCACTTGGGAGGCTGAGGCATGAGAATTGCTTGAACCCAGGAGATGGAGGCTGCAGTGAGCCGAGATGGCACGACTACACTCCAGCCTGGGTAACAGAGTGAGACCCTGTCTCAAAAAAAAAAAAAAAAAAAAAAAAAAAAAAAAATAGAAAAGAAAAGAAAAGAAAGAAAATTATTCAACTTTAAAAAGAAAAGAAATTCTAGAACCAGTCACAAAAAGACAACAGGGTATGATTTCACTAATGTAAGGTATCCAGAACAGTCAAACTCACGGAGACAGAAAGTAGAATGGTGGCTGCTAGGGTGGGTCTGGGAGGTGGGGAATGGGGAGTTATTGTTTAATGGGGGTGGAATTTCATTTTGGGAAGATGAAACATTCTGGAAGTGGAACGTGGTGATGGTTACACAACCATGTGAATGTACTTAACACCACAAAACTGTACACTTAAAATGGTCAAGATGGTAAATTTTATATTGTGTATATTTTACCACAATAAAAATACATAATAACATATAAATGTGTATTTGCACAAGTGTATAGTTTATATGTGGAAGGATACACAAACAATCTCTATTAGTTGCCTGCATGGACTCAGGGTAGTGGGTGGGGCAGGTGCTCAGAGGGGAAGACTTGCTTTCCACCAAATACCCTTTCGTATGTTTGAACATTTTTCCATTTGCATGACTGACCTATGCAAAAAGGTAAAATTTTAAATTCATGCGTTCCAAAAGGGGTAGAGTGAAAAGCAGTTTTCCCACCTCTGAGATGCCCCTCACCCCCATGCCAGGTTTAATTTCCTTTCCTCAGAGGCAAACAGGCTTAATGATTTCTTGTTTGTCCTTCAGAAATAGGCTAGGCATATGCAAGCTTCTATGTAAAGGAAGGAAGATGGGAAGTGAGGAGGAAGAGAGGGAGGAAGAGGTGGAAGGAAGGAAGGATGCAGGAGGGTAAAAAGGAAGGAAGAAAGGAAGGGAGGGAGGGAAAGAGGGAAGGAAGGAGAAAGGGAAAGATGGAAGAGCGAGGGAAGGAAGAAAGGAGGGAAGAAGGAGGCAGGAAGGAAGAGAAGCAGGTAAGATATACAAAAACACTGTTTTGCACCTTGCTTTTTTCACATAAAATGCATCTATCAAAACATCTAGCTAAACTGTGTTCTTTATATTGACTGGGTGATTTTCCACGATATGGATATACCATAATGCCTATAGCCAGTCCCCTACTGATGGATATTTTGGGTTTTTCCAGTCTTTTTCATTTACAGAATAATGTCAAAATAACCTTCCTTGAGTGTACTTGCAAGGGGGAATATTTCTGGTGGGCAAATTCCTAGAAGTAGGGTGGCTGGGCTTTTACATATCCACAGAGATTTGAAAAGAAAGCCCCTGCCCTGAACAGCTGTCTCGGAGCTTCCTCTTTTCAGCAGACGCAGGGGGTGCCCGGGGAGAGGGCTCTGCATGGGGTTGGGAGGACCACTTCAACCACTGATTTCTTTTTTTGAGATGGTGTCTCACTCTGTCACACAGGCTGGAGTGCAGTTTCACAATCACAGCTCACTGCAGCCCCGACCTCCTCAGGCTCAGGTGATTCTCCCACCTCAGTTGTTGTATCTTTAGCAGATATGGGGTTTCACCATATTGCCCAGGCTGGTCTCTCACTCCTGGGCTCAAGTGATCCACTAGCCTCAACCTCCCAAAGTGCTGGGATTACAGGCATGAGCCATCACACCCAGCCCAAGACTTTTCTTTTTAATAGAAATGGGACTTCACCATGTTGCCCAGGCTGGTCTCAAACTTCTGGGCTCAATGAATCTTCCTGCCTCGGCCTACCAAAGTGCTGGAATTACAGGCATGAGCCACTGCACCCGGTCGACATTTTCATTACCACAAAATGAAACCCTATTATCATTATCAGTCACTCCCCATTTTCCCCTATCCCCAACTTCTGGCAACCATGAATCTATTTTCTATCTCTCTGAGTTTATTTTTTGTGGATATTTCATATCCATGGAATCATATATATAATACTTGGCATTTTGTGTCTGATTTCTTTCACTTAGTGTTTTCAGAGTTCATCTGTATCGTAGCGTGTATCAGCACTTCATTCTTTTTCATTGCTGGATAATATTCTACTATACGGATGGTCCACATTTTGTTTATCCATTCATCAACTGATGGGCATTTGGGCTATTTGCACTTTTTGGCTCTTGTGAATCATGCTGCTACGAACCATTGTGTGCAAGTTTTTATGTAAACGTGTTTTCCATTCTTTGGGGCATATATGTGGAAATGGAATTGCTGGGTCATATGGCAACTCTAGGTTTAACTTTTGGAGAACCTACCAGGCTGGTTTTGTTACTGGATGGTGCCGTGCAGTTCTGGGCTGTTGGTGTCCCAAACAAAGAACTGGAGGAGACACACACAGAGAGCAAAGCGAAGCAGCAACAGGGTAAGAAGCACAGTGTCCACTCTTGGATGGGGGAGTGGACTGACCTCTGCAGATGAGATCAACATCAGCTTGGTGTAATTTGGGTCTTTTCATGTGTTTTTTCCTTCTCTCCCCAAGGCTGCCTAATCTCTAGCCAGTGTTTGGCTTTTGATTGATAGGTGTGTTGCTCAGTTATTTTGGGCCCTTGTGTGCTTCTGTGTCTCCTCTATCCCAGAATTTTTTTTTTTTTTTTTTTTTTTTTGTTGAGATGGAGTCTTGTTCTGTCGCCCAGGCTGGAGTGCAGTGGCCGGATCTCAGCTCACTGCAAGCTCCACCTCCCGGGTTTACGCCATTCTCCTGCCTCAGCCTCCCGAGTAGCTGGGACTACAGGCGCCCACCACCACGCCCGGCTAGTTTTTTGTATTTTTTAGTAGAGACGGGGTTTCACCGTGTTAGCCAGGATGGTCTCGATCTCCTGACCTCGTGATCCGCCCGTCTCGGCCTCCCAAAGTGCTGGGATTACAGGCTTGAGCCACCGCACCTGGCCTATCCCATAATTTTAAGTACGTGCGTGATTTACAGCTCATATGCATAAACCTTAAGTAGCTGATAATCATGCAGGATTATGTGAAAGATACTTTTTCTCTAATGTGTATGCTCATCTCTGAAGCGCTTCCGCTTACTGGTTTGGTCTGGATCTTGCCTGCCATGGGGTCCTTGCTCACTCCTTTTTTTTTTTTTTTTTTTTTTTTTTGGTGGGCAGTGGGGGGCGAGTCTCCCTCTGTTGCCTAGGCTGGAGTACAATGGCGCAGTCTTGGCTCACTGCAACCTCGCCTCCTGGGTTCAAGTCATTCTCCTGCCTCAGCCTCCCGAGTAGCTGGGATCATAGGTGGGCACCACCACGCCTGGCTAATTTTTTTTTATCTTTAGTAGAGACAGGGTTTCACCATGTTGGCCAGCCTGGTCTCAAACTCCTGGCCTCAAGGGATCCACCCGCCTCGGCCTCCCAAAATGCTGGAATTACAGGTGTGAGCCACCATGCCCTGCCTCCTTGCTCACTGTTTCATCTCACTTTTGTTTTGGCTGCTGAACCTCTGCTTTTCATCTCACTTCTTGTTCACCCACCCCTTCACCTTGTTTCTGTTCTCTGCTTTTACTTATTCTGTCCTTTATCCAACTTTCAATTCCCTTTGCTATTCTCCTGCCTCATTTTCCCTATTCTCCTGCCTCATTTTCAAGGAGGCTCTACCATTTTACATGAGTGTTCTCTCCATTTCCCCACCAACCTTTGCTATTGCCTGTCCTTTTGATTACAGCTATCCGAGTGGGGGTGACATGCTGTTCTTTGGCTTTGATTAGCATTTCCCTAATGACTAATGATGCTGAGTATCTTATCGTGTGTGTATTGAACATTCGTCATTTCCTTTGGAAAAATGTCTATTAAAGTCTTTTGCCCATTTTCCATTTTTCAGTTGTGTTGTTTGTCTTTTTTGTTGTTGACTTGTAATGGTTCTTCATGTATTTTGATATTAGATCTCTATCAGATATGATTTACACATAATTTATTCTTTGGGTTGACTTTTCACTTTATTGATAACGCCTTTGGAGCACAAAACCTTTTCACTTTGATAATATCCAATTATCTATTGTTTCTTTGGTTACTTATGCTTTAGATATTATATCTAAGAAACAGTGCCTGACCCATGGCCATGAAGATTTGCTCCTATGCTTTCTTCTAAGAGTTTTATATTTTGATTCATTTTGAGTTACATTTGGTAAATGATGTGAGTTAGGGATCCAACTTTAGTCTTTTGCATGTGGATATCCAGTTGTGTCAGGTTATTCATTGAAAAGACGATATTCTTTCCCCCATTGAATTATCTTGGCACTCTTATCAAAAATCAACTGCCCATAAATGTATTCATTTATTTCTAGACTCTACACAATCTTTTTTTTTTTTTTTTTTTTTTTTAAGAGACAAGGAGCTTGCTCTGTTGCCCAGGCTTGCAGTGGTGCAATCACAGCCTCAAACTTCTGGGCTCAAGTTATCCTCCCTTCTCAGCCTCCTTAGTAGCTGAAACTATAGACATGCAGCACTGTACCAGACTAATTTTGCTGTTTGTGTGTTTGTTTTTGGAGAGACGGGGGGGTCCCTTTGTTGCCCAGGCTGGTCTCAAACTCCTGGACTCGAGCGATCCTCCCACCTCAGTCTCCCAAAGTGTTGGGATTACAGGTATGAGCCACCACACCCAGTCCACAATCTTGATTACAGTGCTTCATAGTAATTCCCTCCTCCTAGGTCTTCTTATTTTTTTAGATTTTCAGACAAAATCTTTCAAATATGCAGAAAAGTAAAACAAACCTTGGGATCCACAACCTAGATTTAACAGCAGTTAACATTTTACTGTCTTTTGGTTCACTAAGAAATAAAATATTTTAGATAGAGCCAGGCGTGGTAGCTCGTGCCTGTAATCCCAGCACTTTGAGACGCCAAGCGGGGCAGATCGCTTCACCTCAGGAATTCAAGACCAGCTTGGGCAACATAGCGAGACCTCGTCTCTACAAAAAAAAAAAAAAAAAAAAAAAAAGAAGAAGAAGAAGAAGAAGAAATAAAGTATTTTAGATACAACCAAAGCTATCTACCCTATCCCTACCCCCACCCATTTCCCCTCCCTCTCTCTTTCTGGGTAACCACAAAACCACCTAGGAAGTTACAGGGTCCTTCCCAAGGATGTCATTGTACTTTTATAGCCTTATAAATAAGATACAGCATTGTTCTGTGGGCCTTAGTATTTTACGTAAGTAGCATCATACAGGATGTAACCTTTTACAACCTGCTTGTTTTGTTCACGTTTATCTTCATAAGCTTTTTCTCCATGTTGATCCACATGGACCTAGTCCATTCATTTTTACTTTGCAGCAAGTTCTATTTTGGTTTCATCCATTGTTTATTCCTGGATTCCCCTGGCAGTGAATATTTGGTTGTTTCCAGATTTTCACTATTGCTGGTAGTTCTGTAATGAATGGACATTCCAATGTGTACCTTTTTGTTCCCTTCATCTTTTTGTTTATTTTTTGGCTCTAAACTTGGTTCTCCACTGAGGGATTGCTTCCCCTGCAGGTTTCTAAGAGGTGGCTATTATCTCCTCAATAGCCATTCTACTGTGGGGCTGGGGACAGAGGAGGCATTGCCCCTTGCTCTTTATAGCTACATCCGAACTACACATTTTTCCTCCCTAAAATCCCCAGCTTCTTTCCTTAGTTCAATTTTTTTAAAACATAGAGACAGGGTCTCACTATCTTTCTCAGGCTGGTCTTGAACTCCTGGTCTCAAGTGATCCTCCTGCCTCAGCCTCCCAAAGTGCTGGGATTACAGGTGTGAGTCACCACACCCAGCCCCACAGCTCATTGCTCGTTCCGGTTGGTTGCAGCCACCTACACACCCCGTCACTCCCCCTCTCTCCATGTCTGTTACAGCTTCCAGTGTATAGTCATTCTGTCTAACATGATTCTGACACAATCACGATTTCCTTTTGGGGGTATGTGTGAAAATGTTTTAATTGCAGGATTCTTAGATATAGTGGTTAATCTATTGCTCACAATTCCTTACTAAATAAGAGTGTCTCATGCTGGAAACACACACCCTCCCCTTACATTAAACTCAGATGATCACATCTCTTTAACATAGAGTTGTGTTAAAATGTTCTCATCTTTGTTAAGCCAAGGATTGTGGTGCAAAAGGAATATTTCATTAACTGAAGTCACTACTATTTGCTAGAAACATCCATTACTTTAGAATACTTCAACTATAAAATACATTGAATTTTCATATGTCTTAACCATATACATGTGTAACTAACACTAAATGCAGTTCAGTCATTAAAAAGTAAGATTCTGGGTTGGGTGCACTGGCTCACGCCTGTAATCCCAGCGCTTTAAAAGGCCGAAGCAGGAGGATCGCTTTAGGCCAGGAGTTTGAGACCTTAGCCTGGGCAATATAATGAGATGCTATCTGTACAAAAGACTTTAAAAATTAGCTGGGCATGGTGGTACATGCCTGTAGTCCCAGCTATTTGGGAGGCTGAGGTGGGAGGATTGCTTGAGCCCAGGAGGTCAAGGCTGCAGTGAGCTGTGATCGCATCACTGCATTTCAGCCCAGGCAACAGAGCAAAATCCTGTCTCAAAAAAGAAAAAGAAAAAGAAGAAAGACATTCTGGGAGCAGACTACAAATATACAATCTGGCTAAATTCCCCAGGTAAGGCCCTCTGCGTTACAAATAAATTGCTAATACCAAACTGAGAGCTTGGTGACCCACACAGTGTACAGCTAGGAAATCAAACAAGGCACTCATATCTCGGAGCCACATGGTTGATTTCAGTAACCAGCTTTTCTGTGCTACGGTCTCCTTTCCTCCAGTGAGCTTGTCCTCCACCTGCCTCAGCCCCTCACTCCCAAGGTCATATCCTGGACCGTGTCATTACCAGTAACTGTGCTTGCATAATCTCAACATAAAACACCCCACTCTCCAACCACCACCATCTGTCTGTCCAGCTCATTGCCTTGAGCATCCAACTCCAATAGTCCTTTAGACTCACCCAGGCTGATCCTGCCCTTTTCTCTTGCCTCTCTTTCACGTCCTTAATTGTCACCTTACTCAGCTCCCAACTTCCATGGTCTTTCATTACAGGCATCGTTTACCTGCACCCTTGACTCCCTTCTCAAATAACTTCAACTCTCATTCCTGCTAACTCCTGGTAAAACCAGAACCCAGAAAACCCAACTCTCCACCAACTCTGCACCTGCCCAGTGCAGCTGACATGGCTGGAGAAAGCCACTCAGTCATGCTAACGGTAAATCCAAGATCACTCACCTCAGTGCCACCCAAAAGTCCCACTGCATTTCCCTGACTCATTTGCTCTCCCACTCTCTTTGACTATTTCATACTTTCCTCTCTCCACTCAAACCTTCAAACTCCTCTTCACTTATCCGCACTTGAAACCTATGACCCTGAGTTCCATGTCCCCAAGAAAGGAGAAGTTACCAGAAGACCACGCCCACCTGCAACCGTCACATCTGCCCACTGCATTTTCCCTGTTCCTCACTCAAGGATAAGCTTGTCCAACCCAGGGCCTGTGGGTCGCATGAGGCCCAGGACAGCTTTGAATGCGGCCCAACACAAATGCGTAAACTTTCTTAAAACATTAGGAGACTTTTGGGGCGATTTTTTTTTTTAGCTCATCAGCTATCGTTAGTGTTAGTGTATTTTATGTGTGGCCCAAGACAATGCTTCTTCTTGCAACGTGGCCCAGGGAAGCCAAAAGTTTGAACACCCTTGAAGGACATCACTCCTCTATTCTCCTGTTTCTTTCCTGCATCATCAATTTCCTCCTTTCTACTGTGTCATTCTCTCTCTCTCTCTCTCTCTCTCTCTCTCTCTCTCTTTTTTTTCTTTGAGACAGAGTCTCACTCTGTTGCCCAGGCTGGAATGCACTGGTGCAATCTCATCTTAATGCAACCTCTGCCTCCCAGGATCAAGCAATTCTCCTGCCTCAGCTTCCCGAGTAGTTGGGATTACAGGTGCACACCCACCACTTCTGGCTAATTTTTGTACTTTTTTTTTTAGAGACGGATTTCACCTTGTTAACCAGGCTGGCCTTGAGCTCCTGACCTCAAGCAATCCATCTGCCTCGGTGTCCCAAAGTGCTGGAATTACAGGTGTGAGCCACTGCCCCCAGTCCTACTATACCATTCTCATTGGCATGGAACAAACCAGTAATTCTCCCATCTTAAGAAAAATAGTGCATTAGGAAAACAGATCCCACATCCCCTTCCAGGTGCTGGATCTTTACAGCAAAACTCAAAAGAACAGTCAATACTTGCTATCATCAATTCTCCTTTTCCTTGTCTCTTCATTCCAATTCTGATTGCAAATATTTCTTAGGAATTCCTTGGGATGGCAGAGTCACAAGAAGAAGATCCACTTCAGAGAGGGGAGAGATGAAACTGGAGCACACTTTATTTCTAAGGTTCTAATGGGGATTAAGAAAATACTTATGGTTTATGTGGGATGGAGAAATTGTTGAACACGTGAAGGATATAAATGTCTTCCATAGTTAAAAAAGGAACCATTGGAATCAGGTACACCAGCATGTATTAGATAATGTAACGTCAGATGTCATAACAAACAAACCTCAAATTGTATAATGGCTCAGACACAGTAAGTTTATGTCTCACCACATAAAGTCCAAAACAGATGTTCCTGATTAATGGGCAGCTCTTCTCCAAGTGGCGGTTCAGGCACCCGGACTCCTCCCATTTGTGGTTCTGCTGTTGTTAACAGATCACTGTGTTCATCTGCATCAAGTTAAAGGGAAAATAGAAGCAGGCCTGGAGCATGGGAAACTTTTGGTCCAAGTCTGGAAGTTGGGTGCATCAGCTCTGATCACATTCTATTGGCCAGAATTCAGACACCTGGCCTCACCTCTTTGCAAGGAAGGCTGGGAAACAGAAGAGCTGAGTGCCCAAGAAGAGGAAATAGGTTTGGCAAAGAGTCAACCAGGCTCTGCAAATAATGGACGTTCTCCACGGAGCAATGATTGGGCAAAGAGAAGATGATTTACCCTCCAGAACTTTGTTCTGAATAAGCAGCTTGTCCTGGCCTGTATTTCCAGAGCAAGTCCCATCGTAAAACCACAATTGCTCTTTCTTCAAGAAGAAAACCATTAGAAAAGCAAACAATTCTACACACTCCATCTACCTTTTCTGCCATTTGATATGTTTTGTGGGCTTCCAATTGGCTTTTTGGTATTCTATAAAAATGAGAGTCATCTTGTAGCCTGTCTAAGAGGCTTGTAGCCTAAGTCTCAGAGATACGAGCTCTGCCACCAACTGGCAGTGAAGTTTGACTACCAGGCCCCATGCCCTTGGGACTCAGGCTGTGACTCTGTGAAAAGGGAGTGGTCATGCCTGCCACTGCCAGGCTATTTGAGGACCAAGAACTTGCCCATTTGCTCCAAATGATCTTTACAACAGTCTTTGGTGGTTGGAAGCGTATAAATGTCCCTTGCACATTTCACAGATGGAACACCCGAGTTGGAAGGTGACATGCTTGATCCAGGGAAACTCCAACTCCCAGTCCCCAGACAAGAGGTAGTGGCTGAAACTGAGAGGAGGTGACATCTTATAGGGAAGGAAGCAGAAAGGGGAAGCAGAAAAGCATGAGGAATGATGTGAGGGGAAGAAAGAAGAAAATGTATGGACATTTATCCCAGAGCCCAGGGTTCTTTCCACAGTGCCCCCGCCAACCCTCAGTTCCCTGCTATTTACTCACCCTGAAACCTGGTAATCTAGACGCAGATGGAGAATTACAGAGAAGGACAGAGGGGAACCAAGAGCATTTGGAATCTCAGGAGCCTTCAAACTGGACAATGAACAGTGTCATCTCTCTCTGTGGTCAGTGGCCACCTACCTAAGGAGTGGGTCCCCCAGAACCAACCATGTGGCACAAGGCCCCTCCTCTTGCCCTTCTTCTAGTGTGGGATCCTGGAAGTCACTGTCACAGGAATGCTGTATCTGCATGGGCTTGGACTCCTCGTATGCAAAGAATTATTATTTTTTAAGTGGTAAAATGTTAACAGTTGGTGGATCAGGGTGATGGAAATACGGGATTTCTTTATTCTATTTTTGCAAATTTGCTGTAAGTTTGAAATTGCTTGAAAATAAACAGTTTAAAAAAAGAAGAAGAAGAAGAAGTGCTGGGCATGGTGGCTCACACCTGTAATCCCAACACTTTGGGACGCCAAGGCAGGCAGATCACAAAGGCAGGAGTTCGACACCAACCTGGCCAATATGGTGAAACCCCATCTCTGCTAAAAATACAAAAATTAGCCAGACGTGGTGGCAGGCACTTATAATCCCAGCTACTCAGGAGGCTGAAGCAGGAGAATTGCTTGAATTTGGGAGGTGGAGGCTGCAGTGAGCCAAGATCGCACAACTGCACTCCAGTCTGGACAACAGAGCGAGACTCTGTCTCAAAAAAAAAAAAGAAGAAGAAGAACCCAGAAACCCCCTCATGACCTCTTCCATCGCAATGGCTCCTAATACCTAGACTAGTTATTTCTATTTGAATCATAGAAAAAGTGACTGCATGCACTGGGTGCTCATGCCTCTAATCCCAGCACTTTGGGAAGCTGAGGTAGGAGGATTAGCTGAGCCCAAGAGTTCGAGAACAGCCTAGGCAATGTAGTGAGGCCCCATCTCTACAAAAAAAAAAAAAAAAAAAAAAAAAAATTAGCCAGGCATGGTGGTACAAGCCTGTGACCCTAGCTACTAGAGAGGCTGAGGTGTGAGGATCACTTGAGCCTGGGAGGCCAAGGCTGCAGTGAGCCAGAGGGTGACAGAGTGAAATGCTGTCTCAAAAAAAAGAAAAAAAAAGAAAAAAACTGAATCATACAGAAAGCATTCCTTTATGCCTGACTTCTTTTCTTTTTTTTTTTTTTTTTTTTTTTCTTTTTTTTTTGAGACGGAGTCTCGCTCTGTCGCCCAGGCTGGAGTGCAGTGGCGCAATCTCAGCTCACTGCAAGCTCCGCCTCCCGGGTTCACGCCATTCTCCTGCCTCAGCCTCCCGAGTAGCTGGGACTACAGGCGCCCGCCACTGCGCCCAGCTAATTTTTTCTATTTTTAGTAGAGACGGGGTTTCACCATGGTCTCGATCTCCTGACCTTGTGATCCGCCCGCCTCGGCCTCCCAAAGTGCTGGGATTACAGGCTTGAGCCACCGCGCCCGGCTTCTTTTCTTTTTTTGAGACAGGGTCTTGCTCTGTCGCCCAGACTGGAGTGCAGTGGCATGATCATGGCTCACTCCAGCCTCAACCTCAGCTATCTTCCCACCTCAGCTCCCCTAGCAGCTAGGACTACAGGCATGAGCCACTGCACCTGGCCTGTGCTTGACTTCTTTCATTTAACATTATGTTTAGGAGATTCAGCCATGTCTTTGCTTGTCCTTTTACTTCATCCTCATTCCTCCACAGTATTCCATTGTAAGAATGTATCATATATGGGTGGGACTTCCAGAATGACTGAGTGGGGAAGCTCTGAAATACCCACCCACACACACAAGGCCCTCATTCTTTTCTCATTAAGGTTCAAGACTTTTCAAAGTAAACACTTCTCAATTTCTTACATACTGTGTTAGTTTTTTCTTTTTTCTTTTTTTGAGACAGAATCTCGCTCTGTCACCCATTATTCTACCTACTTCTTATAATTTTGATCAATCTCCAGTTTTCAAATGGTTATTTTTTCTCACAGTTTTGTTATAAGTTTTGTATTTTGTTGTAAATTTTGATAAGTTTTGTATTTTTAGTAGAAACGGGGTTTTGCCATGTTGGCCAGGCTGGTCTCGAACGCCTGACCTCAGGTAATCCACCTGCCTCAGCCTCCCACAGTGCTGGGATTAGAGAGGCATGAGCCACCGTGCCCTGCCAAGAGAAATTATTTTTAAGAGAACCAATAGAAATTCTGGATTTGAAAAGTATAGTAACTAAAATGAAAATTTCCCTGGAAGGACTTAAAAGCAAATTCGAGCTGACAAACTAAAGAATCGGCGATCTTCAGGATAGATCAGCAGAGGTTATACAAGCTGAATAATGGAGAGAAAAAAGACTGAAGAAAATGAACAGAGACTCAGAAGCCTGTGGCCCATCATCAAATGCACCAACATCCTGGTAACAGGACTCTGAGAAAGAGGGAAAACATAGAGAAATTGGCAGAAAAAAATATTCAGAGAAAAAAATGGCTGAAAAATTCCAAAATTTGATGAAAACATTAATCTACACATCCTAGAATCTGAATGAGCCAGAAGTAGGATAGACTCAAAGAGATCCACACATGAGCACATTATAATTAAACTGTTGAAAGGAAAAAAATAAAAATTTGAAAGCAGAAAAGAAAATCCATCATATAGATAGAAATGACAATAAGATTAAGACATGACTTTTGTCAAAAACAATGGAAGAATACACAACAAACTAGGAATAGAAGGAAACTACCTGAACATTTTTATGTACAGATTTTTAAAAACCTGACAGTGAAAGACTGAAAGCTTGTTCTCTAAGACCAGGAACAAGTAAGGATGCCTGCTTTCACCACTTCTAATAACATAGTACTGGAATCCTAGCCAGAGCATTTAGGCAAGAAAAAGAAATAAAAGGCATCCATACTGACAATGAAGAAGTACAATTATCTCTATTTGCAGATGACATGATCCTATATGTAGCAAACCCTAAAAATTACGTCCCTTAAAAAACTATTAGAACTAACAAACCATTCAGTAAAGTTGCAGGACACAAAATGCACACATAAAAGTCAATTGCAGCTGGGCACGGTGGCTTGCGCCTGTAATCCCAGCACTTCGGGAGTCCAAGGCAGATGTATCGCTTGAGCTCACAAGTTCAAGACCAGCCTGGGCAATATGGCAAAACCCTGTCCCTACAAAAAATACAAAAATTCACTGAGTGTGGTGGTGCACACTTGTGGGCCTAGCTACTTGGGATGGTGAGGCGGGAGGATGGTTTGAGCCTGGGAGGCAGAGGTTGCAGGGAGCTGAGATCACACCACTGTGCTCCAGCCTGGGTGACAGAGCCAGATCTTGTCAAAAAAAAAAAAAAAAAAAAAAAACCAAATCAATTGCATCTCCACACACTAACAATTAACAATCTGAAAATAAAATTAAGAAAATAATTCCATTTACAATAGCATCAAAAAGAATAAAATATGTAGGAATAAACCTAACCTAACCAACAAGATAAAAGGCTTATATGTTGAAAACTACAAATGTTTCTGAAAGAAATAAAGACACAAATAAATGGAAAGACATCCTATGTTCATGGATCAAAAGACTTAATATTGTTAAGATGTCAATAGTAACCAAAGCAATCTACAAATTTAAACCAATCCCTATCAAAATCCCAACATCATTTTTTTAATTCTAAAATTTATATGGAAACTCAAGAGAACCCAAATTGCCAAAATAATATTGAAAGAGAAAAACACAGTTGGAAACCTCACACTTTCTGACTTAAAAACATACTACAGGCTAGGCAGGGTGTCTCATGTTTATAACCCCAGCACTTTGAGAGGTCAAAGTAGGAGAAATGCTTGAGGCCAGGAATTTGAGGCCAGCCTGGGCAACAAAGTGAGACATCATCTCTACAAATAATAATAATAATAAAATAAAAATAAATAATAAAAAACATACTGCAAAGCAACAGTAATCAAAGCAGTGTGGTACGAGTATAAAGACAGACATATAAATGACTGGAACAAAATACAGAGCCCAGAAATAAACTCTTGTTCATATGGTCAAATGAGCTTTGACAGGAGTACGAAGACTACACAATGAAGAAAGGACAGTCTCTTCAACAAATGGTATGGGAGAACTGAATATCCACATACAGAAGAATAAAGTTAGATCCTTACTTTATACACCATATACAAAAATTAACTCAAAATGGATCCAAAAGCCTAAATGTAAAAAATAAACTATAAAACTTTTAGGAGAAAACATACAAGAAAGCTTCATGACATCAGACTTGGCAAGGATTTTCTGGATATCATACCAAAAGCACAGATAACAAAAGTAAAAATGGATAAATTAAACTACATCAAAATCTAAAACTTCCGTGCATCAAATGACACAATCAACAGAGTGAAAAGACAACCTACAGAATGAGAGACTATACTTGCAATTACATATCCAGGGTTAATATCCAAAATATATGAGGAACTTGGCCGGGTGCAGTGACTCACGCCTGTAATCCCAGCACTTTGGGAAGCCAAGGCAGGTGGTTCACTTGAAATCAGGAGTTCGAGACCAGCCTAACCAACATGGTGAAACCCCATCTCTACTAAAAATACAAAAAATTAGCCAGGTGTGGTTGTGTGCACTGTAATACCAGCTACTTGGTAGGCTGAGGCAGGAGAATCGCTTAAATCCAGGAGGCAGAGGCAGCAGTGAGCTGAGATCACACCACTGCACTCCAGCCTGGGTGACAAAGTGAGACTCTGTCTCAAAATAAATAAATAAATAAATAAATAAATAAATAAATAAATAAATAAAACTTTTCTATATATATATATATATATGGAATTCCTGCAACACAATAAGAAAAAGACACCCAATTTTTAAATGAGCAAAGGACTTGAATAGGTATTTCTCCTAAAAAGATATACAAATGGCCAAGATGAAAAAACGTTTAACATCATTAATCATTAGGAAATTGCAAATCAAGACAAATATCAACCCACACCCATTAGGATGACTGAAAAAAAAAAAAAAAAAAAAAGACAGAAAATAACAAGTGATGGCAAGGATGTGGAGGAATTGGAACTCTTGTTCACTGTTGGTGGGAATATAAAATGGCATAGCCACTATGGAAAACAGTATGGTGGTTCCTGAAAAAATTAAAAGTAGAATTACTGGCCGGATGCAGTGGCTCATGTCTGTAATCCCAGCACTTTGGGAAGCCGAGGCAGGTGGATCACGAGGTCAGGAGATCGAGACCATCCTGGCTAACACGGTGAAACCCTGTCTCTACTAAAAATACAAAAAACTAGCCGGGCGTGGTGGCGGGCGTCTGTAGTCCCAGCTACTGGGGAGGCTGAGGCAGGAGAATGGCGTGAACCCAGTGGGTGGAGCGTGCAGTGAGCCGAGATTGCGCCACTGTACTCCAACCTGGGAGATAGCGAGACTCCGTCTCAAAAAAAAAAAAAAAAAAAAGTAGAATTACTATGTGATCCAGACATTCCTTTTTTGGGTTTGTATCTAAAAGAACTGAAAGCAGGATCGTGAGCAGATATCTGCACATTCATGTTCACTGTGGCATTTTTCATAACAGTCAAGAGGTGTAAGCAGCCCAAGTGTCCATCAAGAGATGAATGCACAAACCAGATGTGGCATATACACAAATTGAATATTATTCATTAAAAAGGGAGGAAATTCTGACACATACTACAACATGGATGACTTTGAGAACATTATGCCAAGTAAAATAAGCCAGTCTCAAAAGGTAAATACTGCGTAATTTCCCTCATGTGAAATAACTAGAGTAGTCAAATTCACAGAGACGGAAAGTACAATGGTGGTTGCCAAAGGCTGTGGGGGATGAGGGAATGGGGAGCTGTTTAATGGGCATAGAGCTCCATTTTGCAAAATGAAGATGTTCTAGATACTGCTCACACATCAATGCAAGTGTAGCTAACACTAAGAGATCGAGCTGACTGGTATCTCTTCCGATGAAGATACTAATCCTATCAGATCAAGGCCCCATCCTTATGACCTATTTAACCTTAAATACAGCCATACTGGGGCTTCAACATATGGATTTTTGGAGACACAAACATTCAGTTTTTAACAAGCATCTGGGAAGGTGGAATGTGATTGCCAGAGTTTCCATGTTATATCATTTTATTTTTTTCTTTTATTTCCGTGGGACCCTGCTTGATAACATGTTATATCATTTTAAATTCCCAGTTTTTAATTTAAAAATTTTGGAGACATGTCAAAAAATGGGAAAGTATGACCCATACATTAGGTGAGGGAGAGCAGTCAATAGAAGCTGTCTCCTGAGGAAGCCCAAACATTGAACTGTGAGATGACAACTTTAAGTCAACTGTTATAAATATGTTCAATGAACAAAAATAAACCATGTTTAAAGAATTAAAGTAAACAAACAATGTCTCACCCATAGAGAATACCAATAAAGAGATAGAAATTGTAAAATAAGGAACAAACAGAAATTCTGGAGTTGAAAAATATAATAACTGAAATGAAAAAATTCACTGGAAGGGCTCCAAAGCAGCTTTGAACTGGCAGAAGGAATAATTTGTGAACTTGAAGATAAGTTAATTAAGATTATCCAGTCTTGGCCAGGCGCAGTGGCTCACGCCTGTAATCCTAGCATTTTGGGAGGCTAAGGTGGGCAGATCACCTGAGGTCAGGAGTTCGAGACCAGTCTGGCCAACGTGGTGAAACCCTGTTTCTACTAAAAACACAAAAAATAGCCGGGCGTGTGGTGGTGTATGCCTGTAATCCCAGCTACTCAGAGGCTGAAGTGGGAGAATCGCTTGAACACCAGAGGCAGAAGTTGCAGTGAGCCGAGATTGTGACACAGCTTTCCAGGCTGGGCAACACAGTGAGAGTCCGTCAAAAAAGAAAGAAAAGCAAGCAAGCAAGCAAGCAAGAGAGAGAGAGAGGAAGGAAGGAAGGAAGGAAGGAAGGAAGGAAGGAAGGAAGGAAGGAAGGAAGGAAGGAAGGAAGGAAGGAAGGAAGGAGAAAGAAAGAAAGAGAAAGAGAGAAAGAAAGATTATCCAGTCTATAAAATGGTTGAGGGCAGGGAATGAAAAATGTGAACAGAGCCTCAGAGACCTGTGTTATGCTATCAAACACACCAATATATGTGTAGTGAGAGTCCCAGAAGGAGAAAAGAGAAAACAGTAAAAAAAAATTTGAAAAAACAATGGCTGAAAGCTTTCCTAACTTAATGAGCAACATTAATCCTCACTTTTAAGAATCTATCAGTGTGAAGTTGGGTTAGGGAAAAAAAAGAATCTCAATGAACTTAAAGTAAGATAAACTCAAAGAGATCATCACCTAGACACATTATTGTAAAACATTAGAAAGACAGCTAAAGAGAGAATCTTGAGAGCAGCAAGAGAAAACCCATTCATCACAGACAAAGGATCCTCAATAATATTAATAGCTGTTGGCTGGGCATGGTGGCTCACACTTGTAATCTCAGCACTTTGGGAGGCCAAGGCAGGCAGATCACCTTAAGTCAGGAGCTCTGGACCAACCTGGCAACGTGGCGAAGTCTCATTTCTACTACAAATACAAAAATTAGCTGGATGTGGTGGTGCACGTCTGTACTCCCAGCTACTCAGGAGGCTGAGGCGGAAGAATTGCTTGAACCCGAGGGATGGAGGTTGTAGTGAGCCAAGATCGTGCCACTGCACTCCAGCCTGGGCAACAGAGCTAGACTCCATCTCAAAAAGAAAAGATTAGCAGGCGTTTTCTCACCAGAAATTATGGATTCCAGAAGGTAGTAGAATTGCCTATTCAAAGTGCTGAGGAAAAAAAAAAAAAAAAGATTATCAACCAAGAATTTAATATTCAGCAAAATTGTCCTTCAAAAGCAAATTAGAAATAAAATATATTCCTATATAAACACAAACAGCAAAATTGTCACTGGTAGACCTGTGTCTACAAGAAATACTAAAGAGAATTCTTCAAACTAAAATGAAAGGACATTAGACAGTAAGTCAAATTCACACAAAGAAATAAAGAGTATTAACAAAGGTAACTATATAGGTAAATATAAATGATAGTATAAATTACTTTTGTTTGTAAATCTTTTCTTCTATCTGATTTACAAAATGGCTGCATGAAGCAATCATTATTAAAACTATGTTGATATGTTTAAAATGTACAAAGATGTAAGTTATATGAAAATAGTAACACAAGGAGAAGAAAGGCATTGGAGCTACATTGGGGCAAAGGTTTTTTATACTGTTGAAATTAAGTTGGCATTAATCCTAATTTGATTCTTTTAAATAAAGTTCTTAATTGTACTCCCCAGGGGAAATGCTAAGAAGATAACTAAAAATATGATTTAAAACTATTTTTAAAACCATACCCACACAGAGGAAATAAAATACTACATTCAATATAAAAGAAGGTAATAATGGAGGCATAGAGGAACCAAAAAAGACTCAGAAGAAAAAGATTACACATGAATGTACTCAAAAGAAAAAAAGACTATAAATATAGATATAATATATGCATATAAAACAAATAGAAAAATGGCAGACGTAAGTATTATCTTTTCAGTAATTACATTGAATATAAATGTATTAAATTCCCCAATTAAAAACAGAGTTTGGTAGGATGGATTTCTTAAGAAACATGATTCAACTATATTCTGTCTACAGGAGACACACTTTCTTGTCAAAGACACATATAGGTTGAAAGTTACATGATAAAAAAGAGCTTCTTCTCCAAGAAAAGATCAAATACCAGGTGACTCCGGCACAGTGGAAGGACCCGGAGGCTTCCACAGTGGCGTCCAGGGCTGCTACACTTCAGCCAGAGGCTGCACTGTCACCCTAGGCAACTTTGCCAAGCCCACATTTGATGCCAAGACCTATAGCTATCTGACCCTCAACATCTGGAAAAAGATAGTATCACCAACTCTTCCTATTAGGAATTCACTGACCATCTTGTCAAGACTCAAACCAGAGTCTCTGTATAGAGGACCCAGGCTCCAACTGTGGCTACAATATAAGGTTTTTAAACAAACAAACAAAAATAAAATGAATTAAGCCTGGTTTAAAAAAAAAAAAAGATAGAAAAAGTTATGCCATGAAAATACATCAACAGAGAGCTAGAGTACCTATACTAATATTAGACAAAATAGATTTTAAGGCAAAATCGTTTACTTGAGTTAAAAGAAGATGTGACAATTATAAACATATATGCATCTAGCAGGAGTACCCCCAAAATATATGAATCAGAAATTGACAGCATTGAATGGACAAATAGAAATGAAACAATAGGCCCGGCACGGTGGCTCATGCCTGTAATCCCAGCACTTTGGGACGCTGAGGCAGGTGGGTCACCTGAGGTCAGGAGTTTGAGACCAGCCTGGCTAACACGGGTGCCTATAATTCCATCTAGTCAAGAGGCTGAGGCAGGAGAATTGCTTGAACCTGGGAGGCAGATGTTACAGTGAACCGAGATCATGCCACTGCACTCCAGCCTGGGTGACAGAGCAAGAATTCATCTCAAAAAAAAAAAGAAACAATAATTGTTGGAGAACTCAATACCCAATAACGAACAGAACTAGCTAGAAGATTAATACTGGAAGACTTGAACAACGTTAACAACTAGATCTGCTGGGCTCAGTGGTTCACACCTATAAGCCAAATACTTTGGGAAGTCAAGGCCAGAGGATCGCTTGAGCCCAGGAGTTTGAGACCAACCTGGACAACACAGTGGGACCCTATCTCTGCAAAAAGTTTAAAAATTAGCCAGACGTGGTGGTGTGTGCCTCTAGTCACAGCTACTCAGGGTGCTGAGGTGGGAGGATTGCTTGAGCCCAAGAGGTTGAAGCTGCAGTGAGCTATGATCTCGCCACTGCACTCCACACTCGAGCCTGGGCAACAGAGCAAGATCCTGTCTCCAAAAAAATGTATATCTTACAGACATCTATAAAACACTCCACCCAACAATAAGCAGAATCCACATTCTACTGAAAGGTGCATGAAAAATTATTTAGGATATACCATATGTTAAATCATAAAACAAGCCTCAATAAATCTTAAAGGATTGAAAGCATCCAAAGCATGTTTTCCAGCCACAGTTGAAAAACATAACAGAAGGAAATTTCAGAAATCCAGAAATATGTGAAAAATAAACTGTAACATCCTAAATAGCCAGTGGGTAAAAAGAAATCATAAGGAAAATTAGAGACTTGAGACAAATGAAACAAAACACAACACACCACAACTTATAGGATACAGCTACAGCTTCCTCATAAATGTCTATATTAAAGAAAGACTTCAAATCAGTAACCCAACATTCTACCTTAAGAAATTAATTTTTTAAAAGAGCAAAATAAACCTAAAGCAAGCTGAAGGAATGAAATCATTTAGATTAAAGTTGAAATAAATGAAATAGAGAGTGGAAAAACAATAGGAAAAATTGATGAAACCAAATGTTGGTTCTCTGAAAATATCAACAAAACTGACACCCTTTAGCTAGACTTACTACAAATAAAAGAGAGAAGACACAAATTAACAAAATCAGGGCCAGGTGTGGTGGCTCACACCTGTAATCCCAGCACTTTGGGAGGCCGAGGCGGGTGGATCACATGAGGTCGGACGTTCAAGACCAGCCTGACCAACATGGAGAAACGCTGTCTCTACTAAAAATACAAAATTAACTGGGCGTGGTGGCGCATGCCTGTAATCCCAGCTACTCGGGAGGCTGAGGCAGGAGAATTGCTTGAACCCGGGAGGTGGAGGTTGTGGTGAGCCGAGATCCCGCCATGCACTCCAGCCTGGGCAACAAGAGTGAAACTTCGTCTCAAAAAAAAAAGAAAAAAAAAAATCAGGAATGAGAGAGGAGGCATTAATACCCACATTACAGAAAGAAAAAAAGACTATAATGGAATACTATGAACAATTCTATGACAACAAATTAGATAATGCAGATAAAATATATACACTCACAGAAAGACACAAACTCACTAAAGAAGACTTAGAAAATCTGAATAGATCTATTTACAAGTAAAGAGATTGGATTAATAATCAAAAAGTTTCCAGCCAGATGTAGTGGCTCATGCCTGTAATCCCAGCACTTTGGGGAGCTGAGGCAAGTGGATCTCTTGAGCCCAGGGTTTCAAGACCAGCCTGGGCAACATGGCAAAAGTTCATCTCTACAAATAATACGAAAATTAGCCTGACGTGGTGGCATGTGCCTGCAGTCCTAGCTACTAGGGAGGCTTAGGCGGGTGATCACCTGAGCCCAGGAGGTCAAGGCTATGGTGAGCCATGACCACACCACTGCACAGACAGAGTGAGACCCTGTCTCAAACAAAGCAAAACAAAACAAAAAGTTTCCCACAAAGAAGAGCCCAGGCCCCGATTTAACACCAGTCTTTCTCAAAACCTTCCAAAAATAGAAGAGGAAGGAATACTTCCTAACTCATTCTGTGAGGTCAATGTTACGCTGATACCAAAACTAGAAAAAGACATCACACATACACACAAAAAGAAAACTAAAACCAGTGTCTCTTATAAATATAAATGCAAAATTTCTCCAAAAACAAATATCCTCCAAGACCAAGTGGAATTTGTCTCAAGAATATACAGTTGGTTTGACATACAAAAATCAATCAATGCAATACACCATATCTGTAAAATAAAGGACAAAAACCACATGATCCTCAATAAACACAGAAAAAAAATTGACAGGTTGGGTATGGTGGTTCATGCCTGTAATCCCAGCACTTTGGGAGACCGAGTCGGGTGGGGATCGCTTGAGGTCAGCAGTTCAAGACCAGTCTGGCCAACATGGAGAAACCCCATCTGCATTAAAACTACAAAAATTAGCTGGGCATGGTGGCATGCACCTGTAGTTCCAGCTACTCGGGAGGCTGAGGCAGGAGAATCACTTGAACCTGGGAGGCAGAAGTTTCAGTGAGCCAAGATCGTACCACTGCCCTCCAGCCTGAGAGACAGAGCAAGATTCTGTCTCAAAAAGAAAAAAAAAAAAAAAAAGAGGAAAATTAAAAACAAAAAAAAAATGACAAAGTCCAACACCTTTCATGATTTAAAAAAAACAAACTCAAAAACTAGGAATAGAAGGGATCTCAAGCTGATAAAAGGCATCTGTGAAAAACTACTAACATCAGTCTTAATGGTAAAAGACTGAGTGATTTCCCCCTAAGATCAGGAGTAAAACAAGAATGTCTGCTTTGGCCGTTTCTATTCAACATGTTATTGGAGGTTCTAACCAGGCAATTAGGCAACAAAAAAGGCATGCAGGTCAGAAAGGAAGAGCTATTCCCATTTACAGATGATATCATCTTACACAAAGAAAATCCTAAAAGAACTACAATCAAAGCCTACTAAACAATGAAGGCAGGCCGGGGCACTGTGGCTCATGCCTGTAATCCCAGCACGCTGGGAGGCCAAGGCAGGCAAATCACTTGAGGTCAGGAGTTCCAGACCAGCCCAGCCAACATGGTAAAGCTCCGTCTGTACTAAAAATACAAAAATTAACCGGGCATGGTGATGGCGCCTGTAATCCCAGTTACTCGGGAGGCTGAGGAAAGAGAATCACTTTGACTAACCCCAGAGGCAGAGGTTGCGGTGAGCCGAGATTGCGCCACTGCACTCCAGCCTGGGTGACAAGGGTCTCAAAAAAAAAAAGAAAAAAGGAAACAAACAAAAAAACAACGAAGGAGTAGAACAAGGTTGCAGGATAGAACAACAATATTAAAAGATCAATGCGGCTGGGTGTGGTGGCTCACGCCTGTAATCCCAGCACTTTGGGAGGCTGAGGTGGGTGGATCACAAGGTCAGGAGTTCAAGAGCATCCTGGCCAATATGGTGAAACCTCATCTCTACTAAAAATACAAAAATTAGCCAGGCATGGTGGTGGGCGCCTGTAATCCCAGCTACTCGGGAGGGTGAGGCAGAAGAATTACTTGAACTCAAGAGGTGGAGTTTGCAGTGAGCTGAGATTGTGCCATCACACTCCAGCCTGGGCGACAGAGCAAGACTCTGTCTCAAAAAAAAAACATCAATTGTATTTATATATACTACTCATGAACAATCAAAAATACAATTAGGAGAATAATTCTATTCACAATAATATCAATGAGTATAAAATACTTTGGGGCCAGGGGCAGTGGCTCATGCCGGCAATCCCAGCACTTTGGGAGGCCAAGGCAGGAGGATCACCTGAAGTCAGGAGTTCAAGACCAGCCTGGCCAACATGGTGAAACCCCACCTCTACTAAAAATACAAAAATTATCCACATGTGGTGGCATGTACCTGTAATCCCAGCTACTCAGGAGACAGAGGTATGAGCATTGCTTGAACCCATGAGGCGGAGGTTGAAGTGAGCTGAGATTGCGCCATTGCACTCCAGCCTGGGTGACAGAGCGAGACTCTGTCTCAAAAAAAAAAAAAACTTCGGAATAAATTTAACAGACATGCAATATTATTACACTGAAAATTACAAATCTTTTCTGGGAAAAATTAAAGAAGGTCTAAATAAATAGACATTCTCTGTCTAGGACTCAGAATACTCATTATTACATTATTAATAAGGAATTTCTATAGATTCAATTCAATTCTTCTCAAAATCCAAGCAGCCTTTTTTTTTTCCAAAAAATGACTATTTCTAAAATTTATTTTAAAAGGCAAAGAGCCTAGAATAGCAAAAACAATTTTGAAAAAGAGTAACAAAGCTAGAAGATATAATTTCCCAATTTCAATACTTACTATAAATCTACAGTAGTCAAGAGAGTGTGGCAATGAATAATGGAATACTATTCAGGCATTAAAAAGAATGAAGGGCTGGTACATGCTAAAACATGGATGAACATCAAAAACACTATACTTAGTGAAAGTAGCCACACATAAGAGGCCACATATTGGATAATTCAATTTATTTGAAATGTCCAGAAAAGGCAAATCTACAGAGATAGCAATTAGATTAACAACAGTTGACTGGGGCTGGTTAGAAAAGGGAGTGACTGTTAATAGTCATGAGGGATCTTTCTTGAGTAATGAAACGTTTTAAAATTGAATTATGGTGATGATTGCACAACTCTGTAAATTTACTAAAAATCATTGAATTGTTCACTTGAAAATAAATGAAATAAAATAAAAAGACCTGACTAAAACAAAAATAGTTTAAAAAGATAAACTGGTTGGGCATGGTGGCTTACACCTGTAATCCCAACACTTTGGGAGGCTGAGGCGGGTGGATCACAAGGTCAGGAGATTGAGACCATCCTGACCTCAAACATGGTGAAATCCCATCTCTACTAAAAATACAAAAACTTAGCTGGGCGTAGTGGCACGCACCTGTAGTCCCAGCTACCGGGAGGCAGAGGCAGGAGAATGGCTTGAACCCTGGGGAGGCGGAGGTTACAGTAAGCCGAGATCGTGCCACTGCACTCCAGCCTGGGCAAAAAAGCGAGACTCCATCTCAAAAAACAAAAACAAAAACAAAACAAAACCATAAACCACAAATATGTAAATAAACCAGTTTGTTTATTCATTCTACTGTTGATAGATATTTGAGTAGTTTCCATTGTGGAACTATTATAAATACTGTTACTGTGGACATTCTTGTTTATGTCACGCAGTAAACATCTATAAACTTTTCCATTGTCTTTTAGAGATAGGGTCTTGCTCTCTCACCCAGGCTGGAATGCAGTGGTGCAATCATAGCTCAATGTAATTACAAAGTCCTGAGTTGCCAGGACTACAGGCACATGCCACCAGGCTAACCTAAAAAAAAAAAAAAAAAAAAAAAAAAAAAAAATTTGCAGAGATGAGGTCTTGCTGCGTTGCCCAAGCTGATCTCTAACTCCTAGCTTCAAAGGATGCTTTCGCCTCAGCCTCCCAAAGCGGTGAGATTACAGGCATGAGCCACCATGCCTAGCCTATATGAACACATTTATGTTGAGTGTATATCTAGGAGTAGAACATCTGAGTCATGAGTATGCATATATTCTGCTTTAGCAGATACTGCCAAAGACTTTTCCAGGTTCACTACCAATTTACATGTCCTTTGGCAGTATATGAAATTTCTACTTGCTTTATGCTATGGTTTGAATGTGTCCCCCAAAGTTCATGCCTTGGAAAATTAATCCCCAAAGCAACAGTGTTGAGAGGTGGGTCATTTAAGAAGTGATTAGAGATTATGAGGGCTATGTCTTCATGAATAGATTAATGTCATTATGGTAGGAGTGATTTAGTTATCACTGGAGTTGGTTCATGATAAAAGGGTGCGTTCTGCCTGCTTCCTCTTTCTCTCACATGAGCACTCTTGCCCTTTCGCTTTCCGCCATGGGATGATGCAGCAACAAGGCCCTGGTCAGATGCAATTTCCTTGACCTTGGACTTCCCTGTCTTCAGAACTGTGTGAAATAAATCTCTGATCTTTATAAATTGCCAAATCTTGGGTATTTTGTTATGGCAGCATGAAATGGACTAAGGTACTCTACTTCCTTGCTGACATTTGGCAACTGTTCGGCCATTCTGCTGGGTGTGTAGTGGTTCCTTATTATGGTTGTGAAAGTAAACACTATTTTAAGTTTTTCTCTTTTGGTTTTTGGCTGTTTGGGAATCCTCTTTGTGAAATGCTGATTCAAGTATTTTTGCCCTTTTTTCCCCTTAAGTAGTCTGTTGTTTTCTTATTGATTTTTGTAGAATTTTTTTTTTTCTGGATAAGAAATTATTTTTTCCAAGCCAGTCACAGTGGCTCGTGCCTGTAATCCCTTTGGGAGGCCGAGGTGAAAGAATCGTGTGAGGCCAGGAGTTCAAGACCACCCTGAGCAACATAGCAAGACCCTGTCTACAAAAAAAGAAAATGAAATGAAATGATTTTTTTCCACTCTTTGGTTTGACTTTTTCCTTTTCTTTCTTTCTTTTTTTTTTGAGATGGAGTCTTCAACACTGGGTGAGGTTATGAGAAGGGTTTCCTGGAGCCCCAAAATAGCAAGATGGAACTGAGCACAGAGGTAAGGGCACGGAAGGAGAATCCAGATCTAGTTCCAGACCACGCTGAACCCGAATACAGTGTTCGAAATAGCAAGTAATAACTATGTGCCTATCTCTCTTTAGGCCCTTTTATGTGGATTAATTTATTTATCACAAAAATCTTTTGAGGTAGGTACTAGTTTTCTCTCCATTTTACAGAGAAGGAAACAGGCTGGGTGCAGTGGCTCATGCCTGTAATCCCAGCACTTTGGGAGACCAAGGCTGGTGGATGGCTTGAGGTCAGGAGTTCGAGACCAGCCTGGTCAATATGGTGAAACCCTGTCTCTACAAAACATACAAAAAATTTAACAGGGCATGGTGGTGCATGCCTGTAGCCTCAGCTACTCAAGAGGCTGAGGCACGAGAATTGCTTGAGCCTGGGAGGTAGAGGTTGCAGTGAGCCGAGACTGCGCCACTGCACTCCAACCTGGGTGACTGAGTGAGACTCCATCTGAAAAACAAACAAAAGCAGGGAAGGAAACTGAGGCACCAAGAGGTTAGAATGCTTACCAAGGTGCACAGGTGTAGGTGATGGAACCAGGATTCAAACTTAAGTAGTGTGATTCCAACATCCATGTTCTCAACTCATACATTCCACTGCTCCTCACAGTCCCTGAGCAAAGCGCCCACCTCTGCTCATGCTGTTCCCTCCTACAGGAATGCCCTTCCTCCCTTCTCCACCTGGCAAAATGCATTTTTCCAGACCCCAATCTGAGAGCCCTGATACGTCCCCAGCACGTGCACACACACCAGACAGAATTTCATGGTGTCCTCCTCTGGGCCACTGGGCAGCCACTTCCCTCCAGCACAGAGTGGACATGTCATGCAGCCTTTGCCCAGCCAGGGCCTCGCCCCCTGCTGAGCCAGGAGCACTTCCCTGGGCTTGGCCCATCACAGTGTCCTCAGCTTCCAGCACACAGCAGCCTTGGTCAGTGCCGTTCCGCATTCCAGATAGGACTGGCCTCCACCTCTGACTTTCTGTGGGACTTTCAGTAAACCCCTGCCTTTCTGTGGCCTCAGTTTCCCCATATCTAGGGATCCCAGGATTGAGATTTTTAAAAATTTTTGTCTGATTGTTCCTCAGCTGCTGAAAGCGCTATGTCTTCCTGCCAGAGAAATCACCTGGGAACTTTCCTCTCAGACCACGCTGTGGAGAGAAACCAAGGAGCTGCTGGGAGGGCCAGTGGGACTTTCTGGGATCCGAGGCTGGACTTGGACTTTCCTAAAGGAACATCTGAGTCACCTTCCTGTCTGAGGAAGGAGTTTGCCTGCTCTGTTTCGAATGATGAAAGGCCAGGAAAGGGCCTCTGTCCAAACATCTACTCTTCCCACCCAGACCTGAAGATGACCCTCCAGTGCCAATACCCCACTGATAATAATAATCGGAAGTATTATTTATACACTACCTTCCCCCATACTCATTCACAGTGCCCTTCAGTTCTCAAGCCAAGGAGATAGAGCTGTGGGATAGCTAGGACTAGGCTGGGCCAGACCAGAGCTCTGGTGCCAGGGCTGCTGCTTCTTCGCCTCTCCACGCCTTTGTTTCCTCATCTGTAAAATGGGACAAGGGCACCTGTTTTCTTAGGTCGCTATGAAGAATACACGTGCAAACTGCATGGTGCCTGGTGCCTAGCTATTGCTCAACACTCTGGAGAGACCAGTGGTCTAAGCCAGGTAGGTACTGGCCAACACCTGACTCCAACCATTGTACAGATGAGAAGATCCCCTGAGCAACTTGGGAACAAACAGAAGGTGTTCTATTCATCTCCATGTCACCAGCATCCAGCACATGATAAATATCCAAAAAGCCTAAGAAATGTTCCACTTCCCACTCAGCCCCAGTAGCTGTGTGTCTTTGGGCAATCTGCCTTCCTTCTCTGGGCCCAGCCTTTTTGGGATGCCTAAGCTCACACTCTAATATCTAGGTGCAAGGGAGCAGTGGGTTACATTAGGAACTCTGCAGTTGGCAGAGCTGGCCTGGTATGATTTCTGCCTTCAACACTAACTGTGTAATATAAGGGAAGAAGGGAAGCTCTTTTACCTCTTTAAGCCTCAGGAGTTTGTGTGTGTGTGTGTGTGGTTTTTTTGTTTTGTTTTGTTTTTTGTTTTTTTTTTTTTTTTTAGAGACAAGGTCTCACCATGTTGCCCAGGCTGGTCTCAAATTCTTGACTTCAAGTGATCTGCCCACCTCGGCCTCCCAAAGTGCTGGAATTACAGGCATGAGCCAGCCTTGGTTTCCTTATTCATAAAAATAAAAAAATAAAATAAATAAATAAATAAATTCCCCCTACCTCTCAGCATTGTTTTGAGACTTCAACACATGAAAAGTGCTGGACACAGCCCCGGAACATCATAAATGCTCAATTAAGTAAAGATGGTTTAAGGATGAGAAGAGGAAGCTGGGGAGTCGGTAGAAACGGTTATAAATCATGTTGTGGGAACCCAGAAGAGAGAGCAACAAATTCCAGCTGTGGAGATATAGAGAAGGGAGGCAACCCAGACCAGACCCCTGTTTGGGCTGGAAGGCAGCCATCTCTGAGGGAGCCATCTCTGAGGGAGCCATCTCTGAGGGAGCCATCTCTGAGGGAGCTGGTTTCCTGTCTCCCTTCTGAGAATCCAAGGCACCTAAGACAAACAAACAAATCTTGGCCTAAGTTCCATTTCACTCAATGAAGGAGCCTTGTAAAACAATGTGTCTGAGCAGGAAAAGTTTTTCCCTACCGATTTCACCTTCGACTTGAAGAAGAAGCCCTGAATCGTGATTCAAGACTGGGTTCTAGACCTCTCTGGGCCTCAGTTTCCCCTTCTGTAAAATGACAGATTTTATGGGCATTCATGTGCTCTTGCAAACAGCCACCAAGATACACTGTTAAGTGGAGGAGGAAAAAGACCAGTATGCAGGAAAAAGACCAGGAGGCAAAAGACCAGGAACAAGGCCAGTATGCATAGAAGATGATAGTTTAAGGAGAAGGGTGTGGGGAGGTGGGAATGCCTGTATACATCAGCTTGTATATGCAGAAAATTTCCTGGAGGGCTACATGAGGAACCAGCACCGCAGGGCTTGCCTCTGGGGAAGGAAGCAGGAGTCAGGGGTGGAAGGAAAGTTTTTATCTGTTTATTCTTACTTTGCACCTTTTGAAAGTCAAATTATGCAAATGTAATCCCTGTGGGGGGGATATATATACACACACATATATACATATATATTTATATATACATGGACTGTAAAAAATAGAAAAGTATTGAAATCCAGCACTTTGGTATTTTTAAAAAATTATATAACATTGACTGCAGTTTTGGTTTCCTTTTAATACACTGAGATTCCAAGAAGAAAACCCCCAAAAGGCAGGATCTCTGGTCGGAGACCTAATGCCTGCAGGAGGAGGAAGTGGGGGCAGAAACAGGGAAAAGAGATATACAAGGTTGGAAAATTCAAACCTTATTATGAAAGGTACAAAAAAGGAAAGTGAAAGCCTTTGCCTCCCTCCCCGGAGGCAAGGTAATCAGAGGAAATCTCTGATGCCAGCGTTTTGTGATTCATTGGGGACATGGGAGAATTAAAAGTCAATAAATAAAAAGAAAAAGAAACTGACATTGCCAAGTTTCCATTGGATTGAATCTCATGTCTGGTAGGAGCTGTTTCTGCAGGTGATTTTGTCCTTTTGTCCAGGCACTGGGTGGGATTCCGTTCTCCTTGGTCAGGTATAGAAGCTGAGAAGCCTCCTGGAAGCAGCATCTCTATCTTCTCAAAGTTAGGCAGTGACATTCAGAGCTGGCTCCTGGGGAGGGGGAGGCCATCCAGAACCTACCTAGCCTCACACCCTATCCCCTGGCAAACAACCTCAAGCCCTGACTGTGGTCCTCTCTCTTCAGAACCACAGGCATCTCCCCAGCTGGGCTGAGACATGTGTCCAGGGGTTCTGGGACACCGACACCTTTTTCCAGCTTCTTTTTTATTATAAAAATGACACATGCTCACGGTAAGAAATTCCAAGAGCGCAGAAGAGCAGGAGCCCCCTTCTCATTCCCTTTCTCCAGGGTGAACTGAGCCACCAGGGTTTTTGGCGCCCCGGTCAGCCCCAGGAGATCGTAAGGGTAATGATGCCCATTTTATAGATGAGGAAACTGAGGCATGGAGAGGGGGAGAAACCATTGAGGCCATGTGCTGAAAAGTGGCAAAGGTGGGATTTGAATATGGCTCTTCCGCCCCCAAGTCTAGAACTTTCCACAAGTCTACCAGGGATACAGCTCTGATCAGCTCAGTCCCAAGTTCATAGTGCTTCTTTGCCCCATCCTTATCACTCCTCATCCCGACCACACACGCATACATGCATACACATATACACGCATACACATGCATACACACACATATGCACACATACACACACATACATGCACACACATATACACACATACACACACATATACATGCACACACATATACACACATACACACATGCACGCATACACATATACACGCATACACACACGCACACATATACATATGCACACATACACGCACACACACATGCATATACATATACATGCATACACACACGCACACATACACATATGCACACATACACGCACACACATATACATGCCTGCATACACACATATACACGCACATACACAGACATACACACATACACACATATATACACACACAACACACACACATATACATATATACATACATGTATACACATATGCACCCACATACACACACACATACACGCAAAACCCCACAGTGACTAACCCAGCTGCATGAAAATACCCACACACACATACACACACTCACCCAGCCCAGTGCCCTCATCCCCATAATTTCTGAACCAACATAAACATTTGCACACACTTAATTTTACACATGTGCAATGTACAAAAACACACTTCAGACACTCACACGTGTTCTCACTTTCAGAGACACAAACACACACTTATACACACCCATAGACGCTGGCACACACCCATCCCCACCAGCCTCCCCTCATACCCTCTGTCAGAGCACACCCCTCAGAGACCCCACATCCATCTCGTGGCCAAGCCATCACCGCCAAAGTCCTGTCCTCTTCTACCCAATCCTAGGCACACTATTGTGCCAACCAGATACCACCTGTCCCCCAGCCAAAGTTGGGCCCCTCCCTCAATGCCCTTGCCCTTTTGCCCAAGATTCCAAGGCAGCAGAATTTTTTTTATTTTATGTATTTATTTTTGAGAAAGAGTTTTACTCTGCCGCCCAGGCTGGAGTGCAGCGGCATGATTTTGGCTCACTGCAACCTCCACCTCCAGGGCTCAAGCGATCCTCTTGCCTCAGCCTCCTGAGTAACTGGGACTACAGACATGTGCCACCATGCCCAGCTAATCTTTGTATTTTTTCATAGAGACGAGGTTTCACCATGTTGGCCAAGCTGGTCTTGAACTCCTAACCTCAGGTGATCTGCCTATAAGCTAGCAGAATTTTTTTTTTTTTGAGACGGAGTTTCACTCTTGTTGCCCAGGCTGGAGTGCAATGGTGCGATTTCAGCTCACTGCAACCTCCGCTTCCTGAGTTCAAGCCATTCTCCTGCCTCAGCCTCCTGAGCAGGTGGGATTACAGGTGCGTGCCACCACGCCCAGCTAATTTTTTGTATCTTTAGTAGAGACAGGGTTTCCCCATGTTGGTTAAGCTAATCTTGAACTCCTGACCTCAGCTGATCTGCCCACCTTGGCCTCCCAAAGTGCTGGGATTACAGGCAGGAGCCACCGCGCCCAGCCAAGCTAGCAGAATTCTAGGGCTTCTTGTCCTCGCCTCTCCCACCCACATGGCACTAGTGCCTTGAAGAGATCTGATGAAGAACCTCAGAGTTCACCACTCCTGCCTCCTGAGGTGTGCACACATAGCTTGAAAGGGACCATCTGTTCCTGAGAATCTACACTCACCCTCGCTCCAGACCCTCTTCATTTTCTCTGAACGTTTCCATATCCCTTACCTCAGTTTTCTCCCAACAGTTCTCAGAGGATGGGGACCTGAACGTTCAGTCGTGGCTCCATTTGTCTCGCCTGTAAATGTGGTTCCTGAACACTCCAGAGGCAACTAGGAACTTCATGAAAACACACAGTCCTGCCCCCAGACCCACATGGGGTCTCTGGGGCTGGCACAGGGTGGCCACTCAATCTGATGGCAAAGAGGTCAATTGAAGAGCTGGGTAGGTGGAGAGAGGAACACCTTTCTCTTCCATAGTCAGACATTAACCAGGAGAGAACTGGATCCCCAAAATGTAATCTTGAGGACTTGAGCACAAGTACTGAGGGCCCTAGTTGGGGTGCTGTGAATATACGGGGGAAACACCCTGAATTGGGGATTTATTGGGAGATTTATTCAATTATTCTTTCAATTAATAAATACTTCCTACAAGGAGGCTGGCCTCAGTGACTGTAATCCCAGCACTTTTGGAGACCAAGGCAGGAGGATCACTTGAGCCCAGAAATTCGAGACCAGCCTGGGCAACATAGTGAGCCCTTGTCTCTACAAAAAATACAAAAGTTATCCAGGCGTGGTGGTGCGTGCCTGAAGTCCCAGCTACTCGGGAGGCTGAGGTGGGAGGATCATTTGAGCCTAGAAGGTCAAGGCTGCATTGAGCCATTATACAGCCACTGTACTCCAACCTGGGTGACAGAGCAAGACCCTGTCTCAAAAACAAAAAAAGCTCCTACAAGGTAGCAGGCACTGAGATCTGTGGGGATTGAAGAGTCCCAGCCCACACGAGTGTGGGTTCTGGTGGGGACACACGTAGCCTAAGACTCTCCTCTCTCTCTCTCTCTCTGTTTGTCTCTCTCTTTCACTCACACACACACACACACACACACACACACACACACACACACACACCCCATGCCAAGGGTTCTGGTGCAGACAGGGGAGCTGACCCAGGCTGGAGGTCAGGAAAGGTTCACCAGGGAAGGGACCAGAGGAGAGCCCAGGGCAGGTGAAGGCGTTGAGCTCCTTCAGCAACTCAGAACCTTTTTCAGACCACCTGACCTAGAAAAATATTGCATCAGACTTCCTCATTTTTATGAGGAACTTGATAAACGAAGAAATTTGCTCTATATATCTGCTGAAACCTTTGGAGAACAAAGGAGGCATCAGTAATGTTCTTTTTTTAGAATGAAAAGTAATTTTCATGGCTCTTTTTCCTTTCACATTGCAAAAGCAGTGCATTTTGGGAAACATGACTCCCCCAGCTTCCCCACCCAACACACAACGTGTCTCTGACTGGGGAACAGGGGACCTGACTTGTACCACCCTGTGATGACCTCCTGGGACTCTGAGAGTCCACCTGTTGCCTGTCCAGGCACCTACCCTGGGCAGACCCACCTGTGCCCCTGCTGGCACATCCTCTGTTGAGGTCCCCAGGACAAAGGACACAGGTTGGTCTTCTAGGATCTGAGTCCCAGCAACCATAGAGAAAGACTGCAACAAGCAGTCCTAGAGAAAACAGCATCAGGCATATCCAAATCCAGAGGGAAACGGGGAGCTCTTTGAAGATAAAAGAATTTCCAGAGGAAATGTCGAAACTTTGAGTGGCTCCACACAGGTGGAAAAGGGCTGCAGCTGCCGGTTCCTGCCCCTCCCCAGGGTTGTGGTTCCCATTTCCCTCCTTGGAAGCCCCACTTGGATGGGTTTGCGTCCTGGATATGGCCTGCAACACTGGGTCCAAGCAGTTTAGGGGCTGGCTCTGACTCTGGAAGGCTGGAGACATGACTGTACCGGCTCTGGGCTCTCACAATGCACACAGGGCCAGGAGCAGTGGCTCATGCTTGTAATCTCAACACTTTGGGAAGCCAAGGCAGGAGGATTGCTTGAGGCCAGGAGTTTAAGACCAGCCTGGGGAACGTAGACCTTGTCTCTACAAGAAAAAAAAAAAAGTTGTTGTTGTTGTTGTTTTAATTAACGAGACATGGTGGCCAAACACCTGTAGCCCCAGCTACTCACGAAGGTGAGGCAGCAGGATCTCCTGAGCCCAGGAGTTTGAGGCTGCAGCGAGCCAAGATTGCACCACTGCAATCTTGATCTTGTGGCGGATCTTGTGGCGTGATCTTGGCTCGCTGCAATCTCCACCTCCCGGGTTCAAGAGATTCTCCTGTTTCTGCTTCCCGAGTAGCTGGGATTACAAATGCGCACTACCACGCTCGGTTAATTTTTTTGTATTTTTGGTAGAGATGGGGTTTCACCGTGTTGGCCAGGCTGGTCTTGAACTCCTGACCTCAAGTGATCCACCTGCCTCAGCCTCCCAAAGTGCTGGGGTTACAGGCATGAGCCACCACATCCGGCCAGAAATTAAATTTTTCTAGTAGCAGCGTTGAAAAAGTAAATAGAAACAGTGGACATTAATTTTAATAATATATTTTTATTCAACCCAACATGGCCGAAGTATAATCACATTGAAAATTAATAATAAAATAGCTTACATTTTTGTTTTCATACTGTCTTTGAAGTCTACTTTGTGTTTTACACTTATGATCCCTCTCAATTCAGACTGGCCACATTTCTTTTTTTATTTTATTTTATTTTATTTTATTTACTTTTTTTTTGAGACGGAGTCTTGCCCAGGCTGGAGTCCAGGGGTGTGATCTAAGCTCACTGCAAACTCTGCCTTCCGGGTTCAAGCGATTCTCCTGCCTCACCCTCCTGAGTAGCGGGGATGACAGGTGCACACCACCGTGCCCAGCTAATTTTTGTATTTTTAGTGGAGATGGGGTTTTGTCATGTTGGCCAAGCTGGTCTCGAACTCCTGACCTCAACTGATCTGCCTGCCTTGGCCTCCCAAAGTGGTAGGATTACAGGTGTGAGCCACTACACCTGGTCTGGACTGGCCACATTTCAAAAGCTCAAGAGCCAGTGAGTGACTACTGTGTGGGCGGGTGCAGGTCCAGGCTGTATTTGTCTTTGGGTTACATGCGACAAAGGTTCATATTAAACTGGCATAAGTGAAAAAGGGCATTGACTCATGAAACTGACAAGACCAAAAGAGATAAACTGAGGGACAGCTAGATGCAGGTGTTCCAATGATGTCAGTGTCATCAGAGAGCTCACATGGTATATTTTCCAGCTTTCCTTCTCAAGTAGGTTCTGGATGGCATAGCAAAGACAGCCACCACCAGCTCAGGCACCTGATCCCGCATCCAGCTTCTCTATTACAAGTGTTCCCCCAGGCCGGACTCCCACTGGGCCAACTGGAATTCTGCACTCATTTCTGAACCAATCAGCGTTGTGGCAAGATGGGCGGAATGGCTGACTAGTCAGATGTGAGTCGTCTGACCATTCCCAGCATGACAGGAGAGGAGAGTCAGCCTCACCTTACCGGCTGGGACGAGAGTGGCCATGGAGGGGTTTCCCAAAGGAGAATCGGGAGGCTTGACACCCGAAGACTAAGGGGGCCACACAGGGTGGGGAGGGAGAGGGATGTGAGGTGCATTCAGAATGTGGGTTGGATTGAATAAAAAGAGGCTCCCAAGAGGACTGGAGTATGAGATTGAACAGGAAAGACATGATCTTAGTCTGGCGGAAGTGTTCAAAAGATGTGATGGTTGGTAGGGCACATGCCAATGAGAGCAGATAATAGCCTTAGTGCTGGGTGCCCAGGAGTTTTTGGGGTTGTGGGGAATCCCGGAGAGGGGATGGGCCGGGATGGTCATGGGGACTATGGGAGGCTCATTGCAGCCCCGCTTACCAAGGAGAACAGCAGCATTTCCACTTGTCGCCACTGATATGGCCATAGGAAGCACATCAGGAGACCATCCAGAGGCCTCAACCCCAGACACTGCATCCCACACCCCACACTAAGGATGCAGCCCACCCTGAGAGAAAGCTCTGCACTGGTGCAGCTCTAAGGAGAACACAGAAACCTTTTAGCCCAAAAAGACAGAGCAGACGGACCTTCCAGAGGGTCTGGAGGTCCCCGAGCCCAGGCAGGCAAAAGGGCTGTTATCCCAATAGGGAGGGCTGGGCACAGGACTCAGAGATGAAGACTCCTGGGGAAGGCAAGGGTCATGAATGGCCTTCCCAGCGGGGGGAGCCCCAGGCTTCTTAAGCTCCACCTGGAGAGGTACAAAAAGTTGACTTGAAGAGCCCAGAGAATTGACTCAGTGGTCTGTCCGTTCGTCCATCCATCCATCCATCCATCCATTCATTCCTTTGTCCGTTCACCCACTCATGTACTATTTATTTACCAAGCTCCTGCTATGTGACAGGAATGCCCTACCTGCCAGGAATACCCTGGTGAACTAGATGGCCAAGGTCCCTGCCTTCGCAGAGCCCAGAGCCTAGTCAGGGAGAAACACGATCAACAGATAAGCCAGCCAATGAGCACAGTGACTTCGGATCTCATATGGGGGGCCAGATAGCAAGTGAGTGGGAGGAGAGGTGGGGGCTGCTTTAGCCATGTGCTGAGGAAGAGTCATTTGAAAAAGATGGCTCTAGACAGAGGAAACGGCCAGTGCAAAGGCCCTGCCGAGGGAGTGCATTTTGTATGGGAAAACCAGAAAAAATGGAGGTGGGAGATGAAGGTGGGGGAAGAGATTGGAGAGCTGGTCACGGCTGACTCAGGTGAGGCAGTCAGGATGCACTGTGGTTGTGGAGAGGGCAGGCTAGAGATTCCCTCCACAAAGTCAGATTGGCAGGTCAAACTGGCCCCATAGTATTCACCAGGCACAAGAACTATCATATTGGACTGGGCACAGTGGCTCATGCCTTTAATCCCAGCACTTTGGGAGGCTGAGGTGGGAGGTATGCTTAACGCCAGGAGTTCAAGTCCAGCCTAGGCAATATATTGAGACCCCATCTCTACAGAAATTTTTTTTTTTTTGCAAAAATTAGCTAGGAGTGGTGGCATGTGGCTGTAGTGCTAGCCACTCGGGAGGCTGAGGTGGAAGGATCACTTGAGCCCAGGAAGTCGAGGCTGGAGTTAGTTGTGTTTGCACCACTGCACTCCAGCCTGGGTGACAGAGTAAGAGCTTGTCTCAAAAAAAAAAAAAAAAAAAAAGTCACATTGTTTTATTTTGTGGGGCTAAAACATAAAGCTTTTACTCTGTTCCAAGCATTCTAAGTGCTCCGCATGTATTAACTTATTTGATCTTCTCAACAATCCTCTAAGATAGACACCAGTACTAAGCCCATTTTACAGATGGGGGAACTGGGGAACTGAGAGGCTAAGTAACTACCCTGAGGTCACAGAGCTAGCAAACGGCAGAAGCAGGATTTGAACTCAGGTGGTCCCAGAGTCCATGCACTCGGCCACGAAGGCTCGAATGAAAATTGGCCGACCGAGCATGGTGGCTCACACCTGTAATCCCAGCACTTTGGGAGGCCAAGGCAGTGGATCCCTGAGGTCAGGAGTTCAAGACCAACCTGGCCAACATGGTGAAACCCTGTCTCTACTACAAATACCAAAAAAACCCAAAAATTATCTGTGCGTAGTGGTGGGCGCCTGTAATCCCAGCTACTTGGGAGGCTGAGGCAGGATAATCACCTGAACCTGGAAGGTGGAGGTTGCAGTGAGCCAAGATCACACCATTGCACTGCAGCCTGGGCAACAAGAGTGAAACTCTGTCTCAAAAATTTAAAAAAAAAAAGGCCCTTTACTCCCTGCCTATCAGGGTGGTAAGCTCTCGTCTCGTCCATTCCTGGGGTTCTCCTAGGATGGCCAAAGACCTAGGGAGCACAGGGAGAAGCAGTCCAGAGAACTTGGAAGTGAGCTCCTGGCCCTTGGTTTATTCTGGTTGTCACTGAAATGCTCACTGTCCACGTGATCTACTCATAACCAAGAAATTGAGACGCCTGTCTCCCTCCATGCCAAGGGTAGACCTTGGAGTCTTTGGCTCCGGCTCCTGAGGGACCAAACTTTCCCCACTCCATCCTGTTAGACATCTTTGCCTGCCTCATCCACTTCACCTTCAGATTCCCCCATTTTCCTGGGGCTGGCCTGGCTTTTCCCCTCAGTGGTCAAGAAGTCCAAACCAGGACCTTGACAGGCATTCGCTCCTGGCATCCAGTGGCTTCTGCCTCCACCCTCAGCCAAGGAAACCAGAGCCTGAACAACAAAAGCTTGGCCATGCTACTTGGACTGCCTTACTGGGAAAATCCTACCCTTTCTTTTAAATCTCCTCAATAATGAAAACAGGACTAAAAACAGCATCTCAAAGTCCATCCTGCCATGAGAATTGGCAAGCTCTCGTGGCTTTTCTTTCTTTTTTTTTTTTTTGAGATGGAGTCTCGCTCTGTCGAGCTCAGGCTGCAGTGCGGTGGCACGATCTCAGCTCACTGCAACCTCTGCCTCCTGGGTTCAAGCAATTTTCCTGCCTCAGCCTTCTGAGTAGCCGGGATTACAGGCATCTGCCACCATGCCCGGCTAATTTTTTGTATTTTTAGTAGAGACAGGGGTTTCACCATGTTGGTCAGGTTGGTCTCGAACTCCTGACCTCAGGTGATCCGCCCGCCTAGGCCTCCCAAAGTCACACCTGGGATTACAGGTGTGAGCCATCGTGCCTGGCCCTCATGACCTTTTTTTTTTTTTTTTTTTTTGAGACGGAGTCTTGCTCTGTCGCCCAGGCTGGAGTGCAGTGGCCGATCTCAGCTCACTGCAAGCTCCGCCTCCCGGTTTCACGCCATTCTCCTGCCTCAGCCTCCCGAGTAGCTGGGACTACAGGCGCCCGCCACCGCGCCCGACTAGTTTTTTGTATTTTTTTAGTAGAGACGGGGTTTCACCATGTTAGCCAGGATGGTCTCGATCTCCTGACCTCGTGATCCGCCCGTCTCGGCCTCCCAAAGTGCTAGGATTACAGGCTTGAGCCACCGCGCCCGGTCAGACCTTTTTTTTTTTAAGGAGACAATGTAAAGAAAATGCTCGGCACAATGCTAGGCACACAGTTTTCAAGAAGGGGTTTTGTTTTGTTTTTGAGACAGCATCTCACTCTGTTGCCCAGGCTGGAGTGAGGTGGCATGATCACAGCTCACTGCGGCCTCGACCTCCTGGGCTCAAACGATCCTCCCACCCCAGCCTCCCAAAGTGTTAGGATTACAGGTGTGAGCCACCATACCTGGCCTCAAGGAGTTTTGAGCCAAACAAATCAAGTTCCATTTATCAGTTGTGTGACTCTGGGCAATTCATGTGGTCTCTCTGAGTCTCACTTTCCTGTAAAATGGGGGTAATGAAATGATGACCTGTGTTTGTGGTGCTGTGATGAACATTAAGTGAGATAATGGATGGAAAGGAAATATTCTCTAATACTCAGCTTCCTGCCACACATGTCCCTGGCAGGGCTGGTGATGTGTGCCAAAGCCCCAGGAATGCTAGGAATTACCCCTTTCAGGCACCTTGGCTGGACAAACACTAGGTCCTCATTTGGCCATCTGACTTAATCTGTGCAAAATAGGGCAAAGCACAGGAAGAGGCACGTCGGGGCTTCCCCAGCTGCTTGTGGGCTTTTTAGGCTTCACTCAGGGGACTTTTTTCTCCCAAGCTGGACAAATGCCCAGAGCAGGGAATGGGTGAGGCCTGTCCCACAGGGCTCTTTTTTGGTGTCTGGGCTGCTGATAAGGTGGAAACAGGACATAAACAGAAATAGCGGCCCTCCCTTCCCAATTTTGGTCTCAGGGACCTAGGGGTGCAAGGCTTCCTCCAGGCCAGGAGGCTGTCACATGAAAGGTGTCAAGGGAGGACCGCTGATCATCCACGCAAACCCACGAGACAGGGCTATGTGGGAACCTGGTGCTGAGCCCCATCAAGGGAGCACTTTCTCCCAGGCAGGCCAGGAGGGCAGCAGGCAGGGCGGGGCTGGTGTGGGCTCCAGCTCTGGCCTTACCTCAGTTTCCTCCTCTCTAAAATGATGTGCACTCAGAGAGGTTGGTGATGGAAGAAATGATGGGAGGGTTCCAGTGGTGGAGAGTGCAGGACTTCTGCCCCAAAGAGGACCTTGGGCAAGTCACTCAGCCCACCTGAGCCTTACCTCCCTGGTCTGCAAAATGGGGTGCAAGTGGGAAGCTAGCAGCCCCTACTTCAAAGCCCTTGCCTCCAAGGGAAACCAAGCATCTAGTAACCTGGCTCCTCTATGGCTTTGGTGACCTCCTGTTGCATCCCTGCATCCTCTCTCTCCACCCTGACACCCCACACACCCACTAGCCAGCCAGCAGGGCTTGTCTGTTTTACCCCAAAACACATCCTGAATCTTGAATTCTACCACCTTTTGCAATCTTCACTTACCTGGTCCAGCCACCATCATCTCTTACCTTCCCTGCCCTGGCCTTCTCCCTGGACTTCCAATTCTTCCCTTGGCCTCTCGTCCATCCTCCACACAGCAGCCAAAGCGATAGTCTTTGAAGGGCCCTCAAGACCATGCCACTCCCCTGTTTAAAACACTCCAGGCTGGGCACAGTGGCTCACACCTATAATCTCAGCATTTTGGGAGACCAAGGCTGGAGGATCTCTTGAGCTCGAGAGCTTGAGACCAGCCTGGGCAACATGTCAAGATCCTATCTCTACAAAAAGTACAAAAATTAGCCAAGTGTGGTGGTGCATTCCTGTAGTCTCAGCTACTTGGGAGGCTGAGGCAGGGATTGCTTCAGCCCAGGAGGTTAAGGCTGCAGTAAGCCAAGATTGTGCCACTGGACTCCAACCTGGGTGACAAGGCTGGACCCTGTCTCAAAACAACAACAACAACAAACAAAAACACACCAGTTACTCCATCACAGAAGAAAATCCAAACTGCTTTCTCTGGCACTCCAGCCCTGTGTGATATGGTCTGAACCTTCCCATAACCTTACCCCTGCCACACTGGTCTTGCTGTCCCTGCAACAGACTATATTCCTCTCTGCCTCAGAGCCTTTGCACCAGTTATGTCTTTCATCTGCAATGCTGCCACCTGCAGCTTGGATAGTGCTTGTCTTTCTCCTTTTGAACTCAGTGTCAGCTCCTCACAGAGGCCCTCCCTAACCACCCTGCCTAGGAGAGCCCCAATCACTCTTGATCACTGTTAAAAGGGTTTTTTTTTTTTTTTTTTTTTTTTTTTTTTTTTTTTTTTAGACGGAGTCTCACTCTGTTACCCAAGCTGGAGTGCAATGGTGTGATCTCAGCTCACTGCAACCTCCGCCTATTGGGTTCAAGCAATTCTCCTTACTCAGTCTCCTGAGTAGCTGGGATTACAGGCACGTGCCACGATGTCTGGCTAATTTTTGTATTTTTAGTAGAGATGGGGTTTCACCATGTTGGCCAGGCTGGTCTTGAACTTCTGACCTCGTGATCTACCCACCTCAGCCTCCCAACATGCTGGGATTACAGGCATGAGCCACCTCGCCTGGCCAAAAGGATAATTTTTAATATAAAATCATAATTCTGATATAAATATAAAATGAACATGTCAAAGATTTTATTTTAGTCATTAATTAATGGGAGGACCTGTTCAATGTTACAGCCAATTCAAAAGAGAATTCAAAGACACACATATATTGACAATCAGGAATGCTGAAATGAATTTATAAGTAGATTGCAAAATTGGTCAATATCCACAGGACAATGATCAATTGCATTTTACCCTAACAAAATTCACCTGCATTTCTGTGAACAAGAATTATTTGGACATAAAAGTAATGAAAGGTGTAAGCCCTTATGGAATCAGACAGCTCGATGGGTGCTCCAGACAGAACATCCAGCTCTCTTTTTTGCCTGTTTTAAAGTCTCTCATGAGTTTCTTGATGCATCCTCTACCCAGCATTTAACAACACCTGGACGTAACTGTTCGCCTGTTTCTTATCCTTCTCCTTTTGCTCCATGCCTGAATGTATCTTGAGAGTGGAAATTCTGTTTCGTTCACAGCATCTAGAAGAGTGGCACATAGCACATGCTTAATAAATGTTTGTTGACTTTCTTTCCAGCTTCCAGGGCAATTTCTATTTTAGAAGAGGACACAAAAGAGGTTAGTGCTAAACCTAAAGGAAAATTCTGGCAGTCAATGAGGGGAGGACATTTGGGACGGGGAAAGAGGAGGGTTTCATCGTCTTTCAGATAACCATGACCTCTGCTCACCCCCAAGGGGCTGCATCCCAAGCTCCAAAGATCTAAAGGGAATCTGATCCAAGGGTGGTAAGGGCTGCTGTTCTCTGGCTAGGGCCGCTCTGTGATACCATCTCAGACAAGTCCGAGGGCACTAAGAGGTTAATGTGACCCCACAGCTCACACCGCTGGGCCTGACCCCTGGGGACTCCAGAGTCGGCTCACAGATGTCCGAGGGTCTCGGACCCTCTCTGTTAGTGCCTGTGTACAGAGAGGGGCAGCAGCTGCCATTGTAGGAACATGAGTCATTAATGAGGGAATTCATTAATTAATGTGTAATTGTTACACACCAGGTCTGCGACCTAGCACCCTGAGATCCTAGAAATCTCATGGTGAAGGGCACCCTCTGGGTACGGAGATCTTCTGGCCCCTGGAAACAGCCTGTGCGCTGCGTGCGTAAGCCTAGAGTGGGCGGAAGGGAAGAGAGGAAGATGCTGCAAGGGCCAGGAAAAGAGATGAGTCACGAAATGAGGGGATGCAGGAAAGAGGAAGTGAGGGAAGAATGAATCCACGGGATCTTCCCTGCGTACATACTGTGTGCCGGGCACGGTTTGGGCACTGTGGACATAGGAATAGGGCGGGTCTGGCTGTGCCGCTGCAGGCCTCGTTCTACTCCGGAGCCTGAGTAAATGAGTTAAACACACATACAAATGTGAACCTGCAGCTGGGGCGAGTATTCGGAAGGAGAGCGCGGTAAGAGTGCCAGGCGGCCTTGCAATAACCAGGCTTTACCTAGATTGGGCGCCAGCCCACGGAAATGTCTACAAATCAGTGCAGATATACGGACTTGATTGCATTATGCACAAGGGAAATGCAAGGTTGCTTGCAGATTTCAGGAATCAAAGCTGACATGAATAGTACATGTATGCATGCAGAATGAATACATTCTGGAGGCACGAATGCATGTGTATTAAAGTAATAGTCTTCGGTCTCGGCCTTCTCTAGTAGACCTTGCGCACCCTCTGGCGTTGCCTAGGTGCATCGCGCTGACCCTCCTCGTCCCATCGCTCCACGCCCCTTGGAGCAAGTGAGTGTATCTCGCTCTACCCAACGCCGGGCGGAGAACTAGGCCTGGGTCTTTGCTGTCCGCTACGCATGCGCACATTGCAGCGCTTGTGAAGAAGCTTGTTGCAAAACGTGTCACAAGCAGTCAGGATGGCCGAGCGGTCTAAGGCGCTGCGTTCAGGTCGCAGTCTCCCCTGGAGGCGTGGGTTCGAATCCCACTTCTGACAGAGCTTCATTACTTTTCTCATCAAGACCGCAGATTAATGAGGTTATGATGGCTTGAGTGTATATTCTCATAATCTTTTTATTCTTTCACAAAACGACTTTTTTCTTATTAACGAGCATTTTCTTTTTTAAAAAAGAATCGCTCTGTCGCCCAGGCTGGAGTGCAGTGGCGAGATCCTCCCGCCTCAACCTCTTCAGAAGTAGGGAGCTCAGAATCGCACCACTACGTCCTGTCGGACTTTTTCTTCCTGACAGACTTTCATTTGACTTTGGATTGTAAAACGTACTTCCCCTGTTGGAGTGGCGGGGGTCGTCTAAGATTTCTCTTTTAAAATGCCGGAAAATGTCACTTGTCAGAAGTGGGATTCGAACCCACGCCTCCAGGGGAGACTGCGACCTGAACGCAGCGCCTTAGACCGCTCGGCCATCCTGACTTCCCGTAAAGACAAGACCCTTTGGAATCTGATGTAGTTCTTCTCATGCTTCAACGACATTCGACAGCCAGAACCCAGACGCGGCGTCCGGGGCAGTTCTGAGTCCGGCCGGCAGCTTAGGTTATCCACAACCAAACCCACCCGGTGCAGCCGAGACTCACTGCTGCTCTCAAAACTGGCGCTTTCTACTGAATACACAGATAATTTAAATGGAAAATCAGTTTCCCTTACCTTCAACAGAAATAAACACAATGAAAACGAAAAAACGTTGCTAAATTCTAGCCGCCTGGCCAGGCTCTGAGCCTCAAGTGGTGGTATTATTATGAACTATTACTAACACCGGTCGGATGTTTCGGGTTGTGAATAGGGCACTGGAGGAGTAGGGGACGGGGTTTGGAGAATTATCGTTGGAAGGAGGATACTCTGTAAGGTTTTTGTCATCCGTTCCTCAGGACGGGAGGCCTTGGGTTGGGAGATCCCACTCTGCAAATGATTACCTAGGGCCTCATCCAGAAACAGTTGGCTTTTAGACCTTTATAACAAGCTGATCGAGGGAAAAAGCTGGAGATTGTTAAGCTTGGGGAAGAGAATTATTATCTGTCTACAAAAGCCTGATACACAAGGGGTTGGGATTGTGTCCGTCTGTCCTTTTCGCTCCAAGAACTGGGGCCTGAGATAGGGGTGCAGTGGGTGGATAGTTAACAGAGGATGGGTTTGGGAGAAGAAAGAGTTTGCTGGAAAGGAAACAGGGTGACTGTATTGGTAGTGATATCCCCGTCGCTGGAGGCATTCAAGACGAGGATGGATGGTAACTTGGTGGAAATGCTGCCAAGGAGATTCAGGAGTTTCTATTGCTGCCGTAACACGTAACTACAAATTTGGTAGCTTAAAACCATCCCATTTATTTATCTTACAGTTCTGGAGGTCAGAAGTCTAAAATGGACCACAGGGTTACATTCCTTCTGGAGGCCAGAAGGGAGAATCCATTTCCTTTCTTCTTCCAGCCGCTGGAGACCACCTACATTCTTTGGCTCCTCAGTCCACACCACTCCAACCTTTGCTGTGTCTTCACATCACCTTCTCTGACTCTGACCTTCCTGCCTAACCTCTTATAACAACCCTTGTGATTACACTGGGCCCGTCTGATAAACCAGGGTCATCACCCCATCTCCAAGTCTATTATTATTATTGTTGTTGTTATTTTGAGATGTAGTCTCACTCTGTTGCCCAGGATGGAGTGTAGTGGCACGAACTCGGCTCACTGCAACCTCCGACTCCTTGGGTTCAAGCAGTTCTCCTGCCTCAGCCTCAGTCTTCCGAGTAGCTGGGACTACAGGCACACACCACCACGCCCGGCTAATTTTTGTATTTTTAGTAGAGACAGGGTTTCGCCATGTTGACCAGACTGGTTTTGAACTTGTGACCTCAAGTGATCTACCTGCTTCCCAAAGTGCTGGGATTACAGGCGTAAGCCACTACGCCCAGCCCAAATCCTTAATTTAACCACAGCTGCAAACTCTCTTTTAAGCATTTAAAGTAACAGAGCCACAGGTTCCAGGGATTAGGATATGGTGAGGAGACTCATTATTCTAACAGTGCCCTAAAGCACAATTCAATTTGGAAGATTCCATCCAGGGGTAATTTTCTGTAATATCTTGGGTCTGAGACCAACTTTCCCTACCACTTTGCTGTTCAGTCTCCCAAAAACTGCTCTGAGTTCACCTCTCCCTTCATCACAAACCTGGTTGGTGGATCCCAGAGGCCCCTGCTAAACCTTGAACAGGTTGAGAAGTACTGCGTTTCAATTCCTGCTATGTGACCTTGGGTAGATCACTTCACCTCTCTGAGCCATATAGGAAGAAGGGAAGAGTAGAGGCAGGGGTCCCTAACCCCTATACTGGTCCGTGACCTGTTAGGAACCAGTGGCATAGCAGGAGGTGAGCCACAGGCAAGCTAAGGAAGCTGCATCTGTATTGACAGCCACTCCCCGTCGCTTGCATTACTGCCTGAGGTCTGCCTCCTGTCAGATCAGGGGCAGCATTAGATTCTCATAGCAGCGTGAACCCTATTGTGAACTCTGCATGCAAGGGATTAGGTTGTGCACTCTTTGTGAGAATCTAACGTCTGATGATCTCCCATCACCTCCAGAAAGGACCATTGAGTTGCAGGAAAACAAACTCAGGCCTCCCACTGATTCTACAATATGGTGAGTTCTATAATTATTTCATTATATATTATAATGTTATAATAATAGAAATAAAGTGCATTATGAACGTAATGTGCTTGAATCATCCCCAAACCACCCTCCTAACCCACCCCTACCTCCCCGGGAAAAATAGTCTTCCATAGAACCAGTGCCAGTTCCTGGCACCAAAAATGCTGGGGACCGCTGAGTTAGGGGGACTGTAACGCCATTCATCGATTTCTTTGGGTGTAAAAGACAGAAACCCAGCTTGCCCTCGTTTTGGCAAAAAAGGGAGATTTGTTGGCTCATGAGACAGAAGGTGGGGTAGGCAGGCAGGCTGCTGGATCTCAGGGGCCCCAAGAAGTGAGGGACTAGAACTTCTCCCACCTGTGCCCCTCTCTGCTTCTCTGGAGGGAGCTCTGGCCAGGGTCTTGTCTCTCTGTTCAACACCAAGAGGGCCACCCTCACACTCCAGATCTTTCTGGAAACCCTCCCTGCTCACTCCCATAAATCAAGTTGTCTGGCACAGTGTCCCCCAGCTGCCTGGGTCTCCATCCAAGCACATTATCTGGGTAATCCTTTGTTTAATGGCTCTCCCTAACACCCCCCAAAACCAAACTCTGGTCACTCTGTGGCTTGGTGATTAGCCGGAGCCCTGGGGCTAGGGCCTGGCACATAATAGGGCTTGGTCCATATTTGCTGTGTAATGAAAGAAATAAATAACACAATCCTAATTTACCAAAAAAAAGAAAGAAAGAAAGAAAGAAAAAAAACAGGTTCATACCATGGAGAAATCTCAAGACAAAGAGTTAAGCGAAAAAAGCTAAGTAGAAACCAGAAATGGGCTGGGCACGGTGGCTCACAACTGTAATCCTAGCACTTTGGGAGGCTGAGGCGGGTGGATCACTTGAGGTCAGGAGTTTGAGACCAGTCTGGCTAACATGGTGAAATCCCCTCTCGACTAAAAATACAAAAATTAGTCAGGCATGGTGGCGCATGCCTGTAATCCCAGCTACTCAGGAGGCTGAGGCAGGAGAATCGCTTGAACCCAGAAGGCAGAGGTTGCAGTGAACAAAGATTGTGCCACTGAACTCCAGCCTGGGCAACAGAGTGAGACTCCATCTCAAAAAGTAAAAAATAAATACATAAATACAATCTTACCAGGTGATCAAGGTCAACATCAACAGTGATAGGTTCCATTGATAGTAGGTATCCTTGAGTGGCACTTTACCTCTGTAGCCTTCCTTCCAAAAATGCATTACTCTAAGTCTAATCATGAGAAAATAATATCAGACAAATCTCAATTGAGGAACATCCTACAAAACCCCTGACCAGGACCGCGTACAGTGGCTCACATCTGTAATCCCAGCACTTTGGGAGGCTGAGGTGGGTGGATCATGAGGTCAGGAGTTTGAGACCAGCCTGACCAACATGGTGAAACCCTGTCTCTACTAAAAATACAAAAATTAGCTGGGCATGGTGGCGCGTGCCTGTAATCCCAGCTACTTGGGAGGCTGAGGCAGGAGAATGACTTGAACCCAAGAGGCAGAGGTTGCAGTGAGCTGAGATCACGCCACTGCACTCCAGCCTGGGTGACAGAGTGAGACTCTGTCTCAAAACAAAACAAAACAAACAAATTAAAAAACAAAACAAAACAAAACAAAACCCTGACCAGTACTCCTCAAAATGATCAAGGTCATCCAAAACAAGGAAGTTCTGAGCAACTGTCACAGCCAAGCAGAGTCTACAGACACAGGATGACTAAATGTACTGTGGTAACCCGGTTGGGATCCTGGAAACAGAAAAAACACATTAGGGGAAAACTGAAGAACTCTGAATAAGTATTTAATAACAATGTAGCAATATTGGCTCATTACTTGTGATACAAATGTAGCCTGGGCAACATAGTAACACTCGACTCTTAAAAAAAAACAAAAAATAGTCAGGCAAGGTGGCTCACACCTGGGGTCTCAGTTACTTGGGAAGCTGAGGTCATTTGAGCCCAGGAGTTTGAGGTTGCAATGAGTTATGGTCATGCCACTGGACTCCAGCCTGGGTGACAGAAGGAAGCCCTATCTTTAAAATAAAAAAAAAAGAATAACAATTTTGCTCTTCAAAATTAGCGTGGCTTTGTTACCCAGGTTGGAGTGCAGTGGTGCGACCTCGGCTCACTGCAACCTCCACCTCGTGGGCTCAAGTGATCCTCCCACTTCGGCCTCCCAAGTAGCTGGGATTACAGGCACGCCACCATGACTGGCTAATTTTTGTATTTTTTTGGTAGAGACAGGGTTTCACCACGTTGGCCACACTGATCTCAGACTCCTGGGCTCAAGCGATCAGCCCACCTGGGCCTCCCAAAGTGCTGGGATTATAGGTGTGAGTCACCACCCAGTCGAAAACACTGTTAAAAAATAAAAAACAAGCCACAGACTGGGAGAAAATATTTGCAAGTTTTTTTAAAATCAGATATATCTGATAAAGCACTTGCATCCAGTTATATCTCAAGTACAAGGAGACAACCCAATATTAAAATGGGCAAAAACTTTAAACAGACACTTCAGCAAAGAAGATATATGAATGGCTAACAACCACATGAAAAGATGCCCAACATTGTTAGTTATTATGGAAATAAACAGTAAAGCCACAATGAGACACTACTGCACACCTATTAGAATGGCTTTTTAAAAAAACTGGCAATACTAAGTATTAGCAAGGATGAGAGGCTACTGCTAGAAGTCTCTCATATATTGCCAATGGCAATGTAAAATGGTGAGGCCACTTTGGAATTTTTTTTTTTTTTCCTTCTGTTGCCCAGGCTGGAGTTCAGTGGTGCAATCCCAGCTCACCGCACCCTCGGCCTCCCAGGTTCAAGTGACCCTCCTGCCTCAGCCTCCTGAGTAGCTGAGATTACAGGCGCCTGCCACCATGCCCAGCAAATTTTTGTATTTTTAGTAGAAACGGGGTTTTGCCATGTTGGCCAGGCTGGTCTCAAACTCCTGACCTCAAGTGATCCACCTACCTCGGCCTACCAAAGTGCTAGTATTATAGGTGTGAGCCACCACGCCTGGCCAAACATGGATTCTTTTTCTTTTTTTTTTTTTTTTGAGACAGAGTCTTGCTCTGTTACCCAGGTTGGAGTGCAGTGGCACGATCTCGGCTCATTGCAAGCTCTGCCTCCTGGGTTCATGCCATTTTCCTGCCTCAGCCTCCCAAGTAGCTGAGACTACAGGTGCCCGCCACCACACCCAGCTGATTTTTGTATTTTTAGTAGAGACGTGGTTTCACTGTGTTAGCCAGGATGGTCTCGATCTCGTGGCCTCGTGATCCACCTGCCTCAGCCTCCTAAAATGCTGGATTACAGGCGTGAGCCACCGCACCCGGCCACTGGAAAATGCAATATCTTTTTAAAAATATTATTTGGCTGGGCAAGGTGGCTCATGCCTGTAATCCCAGCACTTTGGGAGGTCAAGGTGGGTGGATCACCTGAGGTCAGGAGTTCGAGACCAGCCTGGCCAACATGGTGAAACCCTGTCTTTCCTAAAAATACAAAAATTAGCCAGGCGTGGTGGCACACACCTGTAGTCTCAGCTACTTGGGAAGCTGAGGCAGGAGAATCCCTTGAATCCAGGAGGCAGAGGATGCAGTGAGCTGGGACCGTGCCACTACACTCCAGCCTGGGCGATAGAGACTCCATCTCAAATATATATATATATATATATATATATATATGAGAAATTTTATATATATATATATATAATTATTTTATTTTGCTTTTTAAAAAATAGAGATAGGGTCTCACTCTGTTGCCCAGGCTGTGTCGAACTTCTAGCCTCAAATGATGCCCTCACCATCACTGGCCTCCGCCTCCCAGAGTGTTGGGATTGGGCTTATAGGCACAAACCATCACCCCCAGCCTGTTTCAAGTAAAACAAGTTGACCAGGCTGAGCTCAGTGGATCACACCTATAATCCCAGCATTTTGGGAGGCCGAGGCGAGCAAATCACTGAGCCCTGGAGTTCAAGACCAATCTGGGCAACATAGGGAGACCCTGTCTCTACTAAAAATACAAAAATTAGCTGGGTGTGGTGGTGCAGCCCTGTAGTCCCAACTACTCAGGAAGCCAAGGCAGGAGAATTGCTTGAACCCTGGAGGGGGCGAAGGTTGCAGTGAGCTGAGATCGCACCACTGCACTTCAGCCTAGGGGACAGACTCCGACTCAGGAAAAAAAAAAAAAAAAAAAGAAAGAAAGAAAGAAAAGAAAGAAAAGCATAAACAAGGTGGCTGAGTGACACTGCTCACACAACGACAGAGTTCAGGGGTTTCCCCAAACCATCCTTAGGTTCCATAATCAGCCAGGACTCACAGAACTCGCTGAAAGCTGTATAACCACAGCTGCAGTTTATTACAGCTGAAGGATACCAATTAAAACCAGCCAAGGGAAATGGTGTATAGGGAGGGGCCAGGAAAGTTCCAAACCTGGAACCTCCATTATCCTCTCCCTGTGGAATCAGGGACAGCATTACTTTCCCAGCATCAATGTGTGACAATACGCACAGACTATTGCCACCCTAGTAAACTCACTGTCTTGGTTTCTAGAGTCTTTATTGAGGTCCCATCATGCAGGCAGGGTTGACTGCCCGGGCAGCAAATCTCAGACTCCAGCTTCTCCTAAGGTCCAGCTATGTGGGTCCATATCTTGTATCCCAAAGCCTCCACCCTAAGCCACACTGTTTGGCGACCTGCTGCAGCCAGACCCCATGCTAAACCACATTGTTAGACTATCGGGTGTGGCCAGCTCCACCCTAAACAATGGCTATCAGATATGACATTCCAAGGGTTTAGAGGTCAACATCCAGATGCTGAGCACAAAAGCTAGATCTTGCCGGGTGGGTGGTTCACGCCTGTAATCCCAGCACTTTGGAAAGCCACGGCAGGCAGATCATGAGGTCAGGAGATTGAGACGATCCTGGCTAACACGGTGAAAACCCGTTTCTACTAAAAATACAAAAAATTAGCCAGGGGTGGCGGGTGCCTATAGTCCCAGGCAGGAGAAAGGCTTGAACCCGGGAGGTGGAGCTTGCAGTGAGCCAAGATCGCACCACTGCACTCGAGCCTCGAGCCTGGGCGACAGAGAGAGACTCTGTCTCAGAAAAAAAAAAAAAAAAAGCCCTCAAAACTAACTAGGAAATGGGGAGATGTAGGTCAAAGGGTACAGAGTGGCAAACATGTAGGATGAAGAAGTGGAAAGATCTAATGCACAGTATGAGGCTTATAGTTTTTTTGTTTGTTTTTTTTTTTTCTTTTTTGAGACGGAGTCTCGCTCTGTCGCCCAGGCTGGAGTGCGGTGGCACAATCTCGGCTCACTGCAACCTCCACCTCCCAGGTTCACGCCATTCTCTTGCCTCAGCCTCCCGAGTAGCTGGGACTACAGGTGCCCGCCACCACACCCGGCTAATTTTTTGTATTTTTAGTAGAGACGGGGTTTCACCGTGTTAGCCAGGATGGTCTCGATCTCCTGACCTCATGATCCGCCCACCTTGGCCTCTCAAAGTGCTGGGATTACAGGCGTGAGCCACCGCGCCCGGCAGAGGATTATAGTTAATAACATTGTGTTGCATTCAGGATCTTTGCTAAATGAGTAGATTATAGCTGCTCTTGCCACAGGGAGGAAAATGGGTACCCATGTGAGATGATGGATATGTTAGTTTGTTTCACTACAGTAACCATTTTACTGTATATGTATCTTATAACATATTGTATATCTTATATATACACAATAAAATGCATTAAAAAAAAAAAAAAAGGAGTCACTCCCACAGCACCAAGCATAGGGCCAGTTGGTAAAGTACTCAATCAATATTTGTTGACTGCAATCAGCAACTGGTTGAAGTTGGCTTCTGGAAGCTGTTAGATGAACCCCCATGGGAACCTTTCTGTGAATTTCTTAAAATTGTAAATCAGGCAGGGCGTGATGGCTCATGTCTGTGCTCTCAGCTCTTTGGGAGGCCAAGGCAGGATGATTCCCTGAGGCCAGGAGTTCGAGACCATCCTGGGCAATACAGCGAGACCCCCGTCTCTACAAAAAATTTAAAAATTAGGGCGCCAAGGCGGGCGGATCACGAGGTCAGGAGATCAAGACCAGCCTGGCTAAACACGGTAAAACCCTGTCACTACTGAAAATAAAAAAAATTAGCCAGGCATGGTGGTGGGCACCTATAGTCCCAGCTACTCCGGAGGCTGAGGCAGGAGAATCGCTTGAACCTGGGAGGCGGAGGTTGCAGTGAGCTGAGATCGCGCCATTGCACTCCAACCTGGGCAACAGAGCGAGACTCCATCTCAAAAACAAATAGTAAAAATAAATTAAAAATAAAAAATAAAATAATTAACTGGGTGTGGTGGTGCATGCCTATAGTCCTAGCTACTGGGGAAGTTAAGGATCGCTCAAGCCCAGGAGGTCAAGACTGCAGTGAGACATGATCACACGATTGCACTCCAGCCTAGGCATCAGAGACCCTGTCTCAACAACAATTGTCTTTTTTTTGTTTTTGGTTTTTCTGAGACGGAGTTTCGTTCTTGTTGCCCAGGCTGGAGTGCAAAGGTGCAGTCTCAGCTCACTGCAACCTCCCCCTCCTGGGTTCAAGTGATTCTCCTGCCTCAGCCTCCCAAGTAGCTGGGATTACAGGTGTGCACCATCACACCCAGTTAATTTTTTTGTATTAGTAGAGACAGCGTTTCACCATGTTGGCCAGGCTGGTCTCAAACTTCTGAGCTCAAAGCAATTCCCCCCCCACCTCAGCCTCCCAAAGGTGTGAGTCACCGCACCCGGCTACAATAACAACTGTAAATCTAATAGTGTAAATCCTTCAGTGGTTTAAGACCCAGGTGATCTGACCCTTGGCTGCCTCTTGAACCTCATCTCTCCCTGTCTTCCCAACTCTTAGTCTTCTGTCCTTCTTCAAAGATCTTAAAGTCTTCCCTGACTCAGGGCCTTTGCACAGAAGGTAGTTTTCCCTGCCCGCAATGTTCTTCTCCTGTCTGATTCTTTTCATCCTCCATGTCTCTTCTAAAATGTTCAGACCTTCCTTGTCCCAGTTATCTAAATGACAACCCCCAATCAGAATTACTCTCTCCCCTGGCATCCTGCTCTTTTTCTGTGGTGGCATCATCACTATTGGTGAGTTGCTATTTCTTGGTGGGTTTGTACATCTAGACTGTCTGTCTCCCCCACTAGACTCCTTGAAGGTGGGGGCCCTCATCACAGCTCACAGCTCTGTACCCTGGGCCTGGCACTCCCAAGGCACACATTAAACATCTGCTTCGTGCCTGAACCCCTACTGCTGAGTAGCTGAGTAGCTGGGATCACAGCTAGGCAGGCCCAGTACACAGTGGGGTTTTGGTCAGAATAGGGAACTTTTGTAGAACTGAAGAAAACTGAGGCAAGACATGTACTGCAGGTATCCCGTGTGGAGATGGCTACTCAGAGCCTGGGAAGGGGAGGCCAGTCCTGGCTGTAGACAGGCTGTCTGTCCCCCAACCCCATCCTAAGAATCCAGGACCCCATGGCGCCAGTGGAGACTGTGGGTGGGCAGCTGGTTCCAGTCTGGGGACAGGTTCCTTCCCACTATTTCTGACGAGGGGTCGACTGAAGTTTGTTTGGAAGAAAATGTCAAAGTGAAAAACAGTGGAGTGATTCAGTCTTGCTTGCTGCCATTTGAAAGGAATGAAAGTGGGATTAACAAAAAAAAACCACACACACACACACACACACACACACACACAATCCAAACCAAAACAAAAACACCCTACTGTTTCAGAATCTGCCTCAGAAACAATAATCTTTTTGTTTTCTGTGTCATAATAAAATTAAGGGCTCACCCGAGCTTTGTTCTGCACTTGGACTGGTCTGCAGAGAGGCTGGTCTCTGAGTAACAATTTTGCAGCTACCAAGAAGCACTTCTCATTTCCAGAGTACCTACTGCAAGTAGGGTGCTGGGACAGAGGCAAGGTCTCAGGTGCATTGAGGGGAGGGGGTTGAACACCCTGTTGAGTGAGTAAAGGGTTAAGTCAGCATCAACCAGTGATATTTTTAAAGTGTTCATCAGAGCTTGTCTCTCACCTGATTAAAACACTCCAGGCCTTGGCCGGGCACGGTGGCTCACGCCTGTAATCCCAGCACTTTGGGAGGCCAAAGCAGGCAGATCACGAGGTCAGGAGATCAAGACCATCCTGGCTAACACGGAAACCCCATCTCTACTAAAAATACAAAAAAATTAGCCAGGCGTGGTGGCGGGCGCCTGTGGTCCCAGCTACTCCGGAGGCTGAGGCTGAGGCTGAGGCAGGAGAATGGCGTGAACTCAGAAGGCGGAGCTTGCAGTGAGCCAAGATCACACCACTGCACTCCAGCAAGGGCGACAGAGCGAGACTCCATCTAAAACAACAACAACAACAACAAAACACTCCAGGCCTTAAAATAAAATGTTAGCCCTTCTCCATCATTGTGGTAGGCTGTATAATGGCCACTAAAAGATATAAGTGGCTCATGCACTTTGGGAGGTCAAGGCAGGAGGATTGCCTGAGCTCAAGTTCGAGACCAGCTGGGCATCATGGTGAAACCGAGTCTTTACAAAAAATACAAAAAATAGCCAGTCACGGTGGCTCAAGGACCTGTGGTCCCAGCTACTCAGGAAGCTGAGGCAGGAGGATTGCTTGAACCCTGGAGGCGGAAGTTGTAGTGAGCCGAGATGGCACCACTGCACTCCAGCCTGGGCAACAGAGTGAGACCCTGTCTAAAACAAACAAATGAACAAAACAGATCCTAATTCTTGGAACCTGTCCATCTTACCTTATAAAGTAATAAAGTCTTTGCAGATTAAGTGGCTAAATTAAGATTCCTTTTCTTTTTTTTTTTCTTTTGAAACAGGGTCTTGCTCTGTCACCTTGCAGAGTGCAAAAACGTGCAGAGGCAAAAACATGACTCACTGTAGCCTCACACTGTAGCCTCAACCTCCTGGGGCTTAAGCAATCCTCCTACCTCAGCCTCCTGAGTAGCTGGGACCACAGGTGTGCACCACCACACCCAGTCAATTTTTTTTTTATTTTTTTAAATTTTTTTATTTTTTATTTTTAGAGACAGGGGTCTTTGCTATGTTGCCCAGGCTGGTCTCGAACTCCTGAGCCAAACCCATCCTCCTGCCTTGGCCTCCCAAAGTGCTAGGTTTACAGGCATGAGCCACCACGCCCAGTCTCAAATTAAGATTCTTTATTTGGGGAAGACTATCCTGGAGTATCTGGGTGGCCCTAACCCAATCATAAGTGTCCTTATAAGAGAGGCAGACAGAGATGTTATGCATACAGAAGAGGAGGAGGCCATGTGAAGTAGGAGGTAGAGACAGGGTCGATATAGTCATAGGTTGAGGAGTGCCAGCAGTCTCCACCAGGGTTGGAAGAACAAGGATGGGATTCTCCTCTAGACCCTGCAAAGGGAGCATGACCCTTGGGACACCTGATTTTGGCTCTTCCCAAATTTTGGAAAATTTTGGCTCAGTGAAACTGATGTCAGACTTCTGGCCTCCAGAACTATGGGAGAGTAAATTTCTGGTTTTTCTTTTCTTTTCTTTCTTTCTTTCTTTTTTTTTTTTTTTTTTTTGAGACAGTTTCACTCTTGTTACCCAAGCTGGAGTGCAATGACTCGATCTCAGCTCACTGCAACCTCTGCCTCCCAGGTTCAACAGATTCTCCTGCCTCAGCCTCCCCCCGAGTAGCTGGGATTACAGGTGTGCACCACCATGCCCGGCTAATTTTTTGTATTTTTAGTAGAGACAGGGTTTCGCCATGTTGGCCAGGCTGGTCTCTAACTCCTGATCTCAGGTGATCCGCCTGCCTTAGCCTCCCAAAGTGCTGGGATTACAGGCGTGAGCCACCATGCCTGGCCACATTGCTGTTGTTTTAAGTCACCAAGTTCATGGCAACTTATAGCAGCCACAGGGCACTAATACAACCCTCTAAATAGCCCTGTGTGATCTGGCCCTGGCCCATGTTGCCGATCTCACCCTTACTCACTTGGCTGTAGCCCCACCAAGGACCTTTTTCTGTTCTCAAAACTGGTCCAGCCTCAGGGCTCCTGCACTTATTAAATTCTTCCCCCAGATTTCCCAAGGCTAGCCCCTACTCATGATTTGGGTCTCTGCATAAATGTCACCTCTTCCCACAGGTCTTTCTTGACCACTTTAACCCAGAAATCACCTGTGGGTGACTCTGTGTCACATTCCCCCATTTTACTTTAGTCACAGCATTTGTCGCTATCTGAAAGTATTATTCCTCCCTGGTTTATTACTTCTCATCCCCATCAGACAGTGGGATCCAACGACTGAATCCTGTCATTTGTGGCCACACAGATGAACCTGGAGGACATCATGAGAGTAAAATAAGCCATGCATAGAAAGACAAACACCACATAGTCTCTCATATATGTGGAATGAAATAAAGAAGTTGATCTCGGCGAGGTGCAGTGGTTCACGCCTATAATCAATCCCAGCACTTTGGGAGGCCGAGGCGGGCAGATCACCTGATTTCAGGAGTTTGAGACCAGTCTGGTGAACATGGTGAAACCCCATCTCTACTAAAATTACAAAAAAATTAGCTGGGTGTGCTGGCGGGTGCCTGTTATCCCAGCTACTCAGAAGGCTGAGGCAAGAGAATCGCTTGAACCTGGGAGGCAGAGGTTGCAGTGAACCGAGGTCACACCACTGCACTCGAGCCTGGGCAACAAGAGCAAAACGCCATCTCAAATAAATAAATAAATAAATAAATAAATAAATAAATAAATAAATAAATCTCATAGTAGGGTAGAATAGTGGTTACAGGAGGCTGGGGTGTAGTGGGAGGATAGAGACAGATTGGTTAACAGGTACAAAATTACAGTTAGGGCTGGGCATGGTGGCTCACACCTGTAATTCCAGCACTTTGGAAGGTCAAGGCGGGTGGATCACTTGAGGCCAGGAGTGTTAAACCAGTCTGGGCAACATAGTGAGACCCCATCTCTACAAAAAAATTTTAAAAACTTAGTTGGGACTGGGCTTGGTGGCTTATGCCTGTAATCCCACCACTTTGGGAGGCCAAGATGGGCAGATCACCAGGTCAGGAGTTCAAGACCAGCCTTGCCAACATGTTGAAACCCAGTCTCTACTACAGATACAAAAAGTTAGCCTGGCGTGGTGGCTCAAGCCTGTAATTCCAGCAAGACTCCGTCTCAAAAAAAAAAAAAAAAAAAAAAAAAAAAAAAAAAAAAAAAAATTAGCTGGGCTTGGTGGCATGTACCAGTAGTCTTAGCCACTAGGGAGGCTGAGGTGAAAAGATCGCTTGAGCCTGGGGGTTGGAGGCTGCAGTAAGCTATGATCATGCCATTGCCCTCCAGCCTGGGTGACAGAGTGAGACCTCACCTCAAAATAAATAAAAGGAAAAAGTGAAAACTACCAATATTGCACATTTCTTTTTTCTTTTTTTTTTTTACATGGAGTCCTGCTCTGTCACCCAGGCTCTGGAGTGCAGTGGCACGATCTCGGCTCACTGCAACCTCCCTGGGTTCAAGTGATTATCCTGCCTCAGCCTCCCGAGTAGCTGGGACTACAGGCACCCGCCATCATGCCTGACTAATTTTTTTATATTTTTGTAGATGCAGCGTTTCGCCATGTTGACCAGGATGGTCTCGAACTCATGACCTTTGGTGATCTGCCTGCTTTGGCTTCCCAAAGTGATAGGATTATAGGCGTGAGCCACCGCACCTGGCCCTAGTATTGTATATTTCAAAATACAGTGGCTAGAAGTGGGGATTTTGAATGTTCTTACCCCAAAGAAGCCATAAATGTATGAGGTGATGGATATGCTAAGTGACTTGATTTGATTTTTTACACAATGTACACAGGTACCAAAACATCACATGGTACCCCACATCTAGGTACAATAATAGGTTGCTGCAAAAGTAATTGCAGTTTTTGCTATTACTTTTAAATGCAAAAAGACAAAATAACTTTTCCACCAACCTAATATTACATGTCAATTAAAAACAATTTTTTAAGTGGCTCTCCTTGAAGTGTAGGTATTTGGGGAAAAAAAATGTGGGAGCCAAGAAGGTCTTGTCTAGTTCGTTTCCTGCTGTATCCACAGGGCCTGGCATGTAGTAGGTGTTCAGCAAACATTGGTTGATGAATGCATGAATGACCTATCTGTGCAAACCTCTAGGCTCAAGGGGTGTGTGTGTGTGTGTGTGTGTGTGTGTATGTGTAAGGATTTTAGGGTGCATGTGTGGCAATGAAACTGTAACCTCGATATGACCTCCCACCTTCTGAGTGACCCCTCCTCCCTCACGCTGTTAGGAACTTTCTACGGAATATTTCATTTACTCTCTACAAGGCTCTGTGAGGTTAAGTTTCCTTCAAATCTATATTACAGATGAGGAAACTGAGGCTCCGCGATCATCTAAGTTATACAAAATATGTTCAGAAGTGAAAACTGCATTAATAGGCAGAAAAGGACCTCCCCCTTCTCCTGCGCACCCACCCCTGGGAGCGGGGTCTCCTGGGACACTCTTCTATAAAATACAGAAAGGGGGCCAGGCGCGGTGGCTCACGCCTGTAATCCCAGCACTTTGGGAGGCCAAGGTGGGCAGATCATGAGGTCAGAAATTCGAGAACAGCCTGGCCAATATGGTGAAACTCTGTCTCTACTAAAAATACAAAAAAAAAAAAAAAAAAAAAAAAAAAAAAAAAAAATTAGCCAAGCGTGGTGGCGCGCGCCTGTAGTCCCAGCTACTCAGGAGGCTAAGGCAGGAGAATTACTTGAACCTGGGAAGTGGAGGTTGCAGTGAGCCGTGATTGCGCCACTGCACTCTAGCCTGTGCGACAGAGTGAGACTCTGTCTCAAAAGAAAAAAAAAAAAATACAGACAGGGTCTCACTGTGTTACCCAGGCTGGTCTCGAACTCTTGGCCTGAAGTTATCCTTTCATCTTAGCCTCCCAAAGTGCTCGGATCAGAGGCAGGAGCCACTGCATCCAGCCCCCCCGGGACTCTCCAAGAGTCGCTGCGCAGGGCCTAGGCCGAGGGTGCACAGCGCGCAGGAAGTGCCTGGGAGAGCGGTGCCCCCCGCGAGCCATCACCAGTTTATCCCTAGGCGCCGAAGCCACCACGGCTTGGGCGAGTGCCGGGAAATTCCCAGCAGCCGGTTTGCCCCGGGCGAGGCCGGCGAAGCGGTCTGGGTTGGTGCTGGCGGAGCAGACTAACGGACCCGGGGTTGTTTACTGGTCCCGGGAGTGGACGAGGCTGCCCACTAACCTGTCGCGGCTGGAGCGGCGGCGGCGAGCAAAGGGTTAAGGGGGCGGCCCTGGTGGCGGGGGCGGGGCTGGGATCTTGGCTGCACCTGGCGCCCCAGGCTCCCAGCCCCGACGCCTCTTGCAGCTCCGGGAGCAGCACCGGGATCGGGAGCCTTGGGGAAGAGCGGCGCGGGAGCCGGCACCCACCGCTGGAGGGGCGGCGACGGCGGCCGGAGCGACCTCGGGAGGCAAGCGGAGCCGCCATGGCCGAGTTCCCGTCGAAAGTGAGCACGCGGACCAGCAGTCCTGCGCAGGGCGCCGGAGCCTCGGTGTCGGCGCTGCGCCCGGACCTGGGCTTCGTGCGCTCCAGCCTCGGGGCGCTCATGCTGCTGCAGCTGGTGAGAGCGCGCGCGGGCCCACGGGGCTGGCCGGGGGCTCCCGGTCCGGCCGGAATGGGTGAGGGACTCCGGCGCTGCGTTCATTCTTCGCGAACCTTGCGCTCCCCACCCAGGCTCACAAGCTCACCGAAGCGCCGCGCGTACCCCTAGGACCCTTCCCGCACGGACGCCCTCGAGCCTGCAACCCTCTCACCACGAGACTCCCCCGTGGCCGTCCCTGCGAGTGACACTACAGAGTAGGGCCGTCCCTACTCTGTACACCGTGTACAGAGTGCCCACTGCCCGTGCCCCATCGTGCCCCCTCCTAGGTAGTTACCAGCGGCCGCAGAGAAGCCCCCACTGGAGCCACAGTCACTGCGCACAACCCCCCAACCCTTCCCACCCCTCCTTTCTCTTTTTCACCCCTCTTTCTGCCCGGACAGTGCCCCCAGCCCTCCAGGGAACCCAGTCTGAGGCAAAGTCCACTCTCTAACCACCTTCTGCTCCCAGCGGCCCCGCGTGGCCGCACCCCAGAACATTCCTCATCGAATCTAGAGGGCACATCCGGCCCCCCAACACGCACACTCAGGCACTAAACTGTGGGCGCCCGCGCAGGAGCCGGGCTCTTCTAGCTTTCTCTGGGTGACCCGCCAGGTTTCAGCCGGTTTGGCCAGCCCCACGGGGCCTAGATATCGCACCCTGCGCCGGAGGGAGGGGTTTGTGGGTAGCCAGGGGCAAGACTCCTACTCTCTCCCAGAGCCCTGTACAGACCCCAACTGAGGCGGACCCATGGGAACATCCTCCACTCCCAGCCACAGGCCTGGATGTTAGATGCTGCTTCTGCCACCCTTTCGTGAGGGTCTGGAAGCTGGGTGGGTACCCTGGGTGGGTGAGGGCCTGATACATTTTCAGAGGACTCGGGTGGATTTGGAGTTGGGCCGGGACCTATTTTCCTTTGCAATCCAGCAAGTGGACATATCCCATTGTCTCCTACTGCTGGGTGCTAGCAGGGCTGCCAGGCCCGAGCTGGAGGGCAGGGTGGTCGCTTTGGTGCCAGACCCTGGGCTGAGGTCCAGTCTCCCTCCGCTGACCTCTCCAGGTGCGGGCCCACCTCCACCTGGGTCAGTGCTATCTCATTTCAGGATTTCTCAGGTCTCTGTGGGCCCCCTCCGCAGCCTCTTAATCATCCTGGCGGGTTTCTTTAAAATTTAGATTATTGGACTCCACCCCCGGAAAACATGTGCAATTGGAATTTGAATCTCAGGAAGTATAGCCAGAAATCTACATTTTTAACACTTCTCCCAGAGTTTTTTGTTTGTTTCTCTTTTGTTGGGTGGGGGAGAAGATTCTATCTTCTGAGGGAAGAGGTCTAGTTCCTGGAATCATTTAATTCTGCAGATGGGGAGAGCCACTGACCCCACCACTGCTGGAGTGCTCGCTTGGCTCTGAGATGGTTGTGAGGGGCACAGCCATGAGCAGCTGCCGGGCTGCCCAGGGGAGAGCCAGGTGGGTGTGAGAAGTGGTGCAAAAGGGCAGAGGAGGAGGAGAGCAATTCCACAACCAGGAAGGTTTCTTGGAGGAGGTGGTTTTTGAGCAGAGACTTCACTGAAATCTGAGGCAGAGGCAGGGAAAGGGTGTTCCAAGGGCAGGGAACAGTGTGAGCGAAGATGTAGTGATGAGAAAGTTAAATTAATTTGCAGGGAGTAGCCAACAGGTTGGTGGTGCTGGAGTTGAAGCACTTGTTTCTGATGTGGACAGAAGCCAAGAGCCTTGTGTAATCTCTGCAAGCTACAGGGTCTAGGGTCTGTTGGTGACCTTAAGAGGTTTTGGAACAGAAGAGGGATCTTGCTGGGTGGAGGATGATGACCAGCAAGATCCCTGTGAGGGATCCCTCAGCATGCCTGGTGAGGGGGATCCTGAGGCTGGCCCCTGACGGACAGGAGGATTGCTTGTGGCCAGAAGTTCAAGACCAGCCTGGGCAACATATTGAGACCCTGTCTCTACAAAAAAAGGAAAAAAAAAAAAAAAATAGCAAGGCATGGTGGCATGTACCTGTGGTCTCAGCTACTTGGGAGGCTGAGGTAGGAGGACCCCTTGTGCCTGGGAGTTCGAGGCTACAGTGACTTTGATCACACGAGTGCACTCCAGCCTGGGTGGATGAGACTTTGTCTCAAAAAAAGAAAAGAAAGAAAGAGACTAACAATAGGGGGAATGGAAGACATTGGAGTAAGAGGAGGATGTTGCTGTGGGCTGCAAGGGTCTTGGTAGCTTCTTCTAGAGAAGGCTTGTGTTTCTGATTGGGGGGTGGGGGTGCATCCCTTGTGGGCTCAGCAATCCAGCCCTGAGCATCTGGGTCCCATTACATAAATGTAGACATTGAGGTCTAGGTAGAAGGACTCACCAGGAGTCCTGTAATAGAGCTTTGCACTTGGGTCTCTTGACTCTCAGGGACTGGGTGTGAGGGAAGTGGACTCCTTTTGCCCCCTACCTGCAGCGCCTTTGGGAGGATGAGGGTCTCCCATCAGAGTTCTGAAAATGACCTGCACATTTTAGTGCCTTAGAAATCTGCTTGTTGGGGCCAGGTGTGGTGGCTCACGCCTGTAATCCCAGCACTTTGGGAGGCCGAGGCAGGCGGATCACAATGCAGGAGATCGATCACAATGCAGGAGACCATCCTGGCTAACACAGTGAAACCCCATCTCTACTAAAAATACAAAAAATTAGCCAGGCGTGGTGGCGGGCACCTGTAGTCCCAGCTACTGGGGAGGCTGAGGAGAATGGCGTGAACCTGGGAGGCGGAGCTTGCAGTGAGCTGACATCACGCCACTACACTCCAGCCTGGGCGACAGAGTGAGACTCCGTCTCAAAAAAAAAAAAAAAAAAAAAAAAGAGAAATCTGCTTGTTGGAGACACTGCATCCTGAGCTGTTTCTCTGGCAACAGATAGTTCTCCTTTGTCTGAAATGGGGTATGTGGGCGTTCATCCAACAGGCACCACCCTCTGCTGGGAAGCCATTGTAGCTCCCATCTATCAGGCCATCACTAGGCTCAGGCCCTTTGCCAAGGGCTTTAGATCCTCTTAGTCGGCCCCATTTTACAGGTGAGGAAACTGAGGCTCAGAGGTCAGTTCTTTGCCCAAGGTCTCACAGCCCTCCTCCACAGGAGTGATTTTTCTGACTTTTCTGGCCCATGGTCTTAATGACCACATGTGGCTTTGCTGCTACCTTCCCAGGGTTTGTCATGGAGGGAGTGGTAGGGACCCCGGGCCCAGTGCCCACTTCCCAGGAGCTCTTGGTCAGTGAGAGAGGTGCCCAGAGGATGTGCTTCTCCCAGAGGGATCGGAGAAGGCTGCATGGAGCAGGAAATAAATGAGAAGATGGAAGCTAATTCCCTATCAGACCCCTCTGTTTCCCAGGATTTGGTGAATGTTCCTGGTGTGCTGAGAGGAAGGGAAGGTGGGTAGAAAAGCCCCCAGCTCCTGGAGAAGGAGATTTTTCATTCAGTATCAGAATGTGTCCTGAAGAACCAACCTCAGTATTCTTCACAGATGTCTGGTGGTGGTCATTGATTTATCACTATCCTTATTCCTTGTAGATTCAGAAAGAACACCAAATGGAATATGATATTAAATCACATAAGACAGAAGAGTTAAAGCAATGTGTCTTTAAAAGCTGGTAGTGTGGAGGGGAGAATTGACTTGTAGCAAGTTTTAGGCTGTTGATTCTTTGTTGAACTTCCTAGCACTCTAGGCAAAAAGGGAAACGAAGAATCTATGCAGATAGCCTCTAAAAAAGGAGGCAGGTCTTTGTGGTTTTTATTTTATTTTTTCTGACCAATGGATTCATGTCACAAGGCATGCAAGTTTGATTTACAGACAACTCTTTTGGTTAAAAAAAAAAAAGGCCTCAGTGCTATACATTTTTGTGTGACTTAGGTGGAAGAATGCAGAAGGCGTGGTTATTTGCTTAAGGGGAGCTCCCAAAGCCTTTTTACAATAAGTATAAAGTAGTGCTATTAGGTGCCCATCTCTTATTTTTTCAAGCCTCCCCAAGCCGTGGGGAGAAGGATGATCTTATCTGGATTTATTAATAAGTAAATAGGCTCAGAGAGGGTGAGGAACTTGTCCAAGGTCACACAGGATAGAGTAACAGCTTGGCTTTGCACTTTGATCTGGAAATCCAAAACCTGACTCTAGCTATGCTTCCTCATCTTGTTTATTTTGGGGGTGTGAAATTCTAGAGTGCTTTGGAGGGGGAAAAGGGGAACTTCAGGAAGGGAGACTCATCAGGGGCCAAGGTCATCAGAGAGGGCTTCCTGCCATAGGAAGGGAGAAAGAGGATCAGGACAGACCAGAGCTTGTTCAGAGACCTGTCAGTCAGTAGGCGCCCTTGAGGCCCAGGACATGGAAGCTGTGTGAATGCCCTATGGCAGTAAGGCCATTTGGTTTGGTACCTTCTGTCCTTCCATTTTGCCCCACCTCCTGGGATTGGAGGTGGCCACACAATTCCCACTTAGGTGAATAACAGATCAAAACCTCACCTAGCTGGACAGGTGGCAGCGTGGCACATGCCTGTAGTTCCAGTTACTTGGGAGGCTGAGGCAGGAAGATTGCTTGAGCCTCGGAGTTTGAGGCTACAGTAAGCCTTGATCACGTCACTGCACCCTAGCCTGGGTGACAGAGTAAGACCCCTACTTTTTTTTTTTTTCCTCAAGACAAGGTCTTGCTCTGTCACCCAGGCTGGAGTGTAGTAGTGTGATCACAGCTCACTGCAACCTCAACCTCTCAGGCTCAGGCGATCCTCCCACCTCAGGCCTCCTGAGTATCTGGGACTACAGGTACATGCCACAATGCCTGGCTAAGTTTTTGTATTTTTTGTAAAGATGGGATTTCATCATGGTGCCCAGACTGGTCTCTAACTCCTGGGCTTTAGCAGTCCATCTGCCTTGGCCTCCCAAAGTGCTCACAGGTGTGAGCCTCTGCACCCAGCCCTCTACTCTTAACAACAACAACATAAAAACAGAAGAGAAGGCTGAAGCAGGAGAATCTCTTGAACCCGGGAGGCAGAGCCCTTGCAGTGAGCCGAGATCACATCACTGCACTCCAGGCTGGGTGACAGAGCAAGATCTTGTCTCAAACAAAAAAATAAAAATAAAGAAAAAGAAAATTAGGTAAATAAAGGTATGAAAAAAATGGACACGGCTTGCCGTGCGCTCATACAGAATATCCCTAGGTGTATTGCTGTGGGGGAAAAGCATGGCTTGGCGCATGCACAGAGAGCACCCATCTGTAGTTAAGTGAGGATATGGGTTTTATGTAGAAATATGCATCCACTCACCCTGGAATGAGACACATGGCATGTGGTTGCCTGGGGTGAGGGCAGCTGTGGGGCGTGGTCAGTCAGGGATGAGAGAGATTGCATTTTCATGATTACCCTTTCTACCACTGGAGTGCTTTGTATTATGTCTCTGTAATTTTTTTCAAAGAATAAATTCCATCTCCCTAGATCTCCCTAGATCTCCCTGATCTTCCATCTCCCTAGATCTCCCTAGATCTCCATGATCTATGGGGTGGCATGGAGAGTGTTGATGGGAACACAGGCCTGGACGCTGAGAGCCTTGGGTTCAACGGGCTCTGTTCCTTTCTGGCTGCGTGATCGTGGGGGAATTCCCGAATTTCCCTGAGCCTCACTTCCTTGTCTGCCAGATGGTGGTGGCAGGATCTAGATCATGCCTGCAAAGAGCTAGCCTAGCACTGTATGTGGGAATGAAGGACAGTTTGGATTCACAGGGTTATAGGATCCATGGGTTCTTATGCAAGCATAAGAGGTCCCTTTGCAGCATCTCCAGCATGAACTTGCATGCTTCCAGAGGCAGAGAGCTCCGTTCTTCTTAAGGCTCCCTGCTCCATCCTTGGGCACTTGGGAGTGTTGGAAAGTTCTTCCTTATGGTGATACCGGCTCTGTCTCCAGCCCCAGGAGGCAGACCAGCTCCTCTGCAGATGGAGGACAGGGCAGGGACTGAAAGTCAGCTCTGGTCTCCAGGAAGGGGCTGCCTAGATGAGATTGTTGAAGTCCGAAAGAGGTGTGAGCAGGGCTTGGTCACACTGGGATTGCAATGTCTGAGACTCGCGGGGCCTCCCTTAGCACTGAGATTTGTGGGTGGTTCAGTCTTTTTAGTCCAGCATTCCAGGCTCCGCATGCCCAGTATCTTCATCCAACCCAGCTCCCACTGCACAGAGCAATAAATACCTTGTGTTGTTAATTCCTCCGACACTCCCCACTTACTGCCACCGGGGAAGTATTGAGTGTTTGGGAATTAATTTGTAATTACATTTTGAATGTATGAATACATTCTCCTCACAAAATAAAAACCTGTACGGATTACGCTAAAGCTGTAGTTGGATTACCCACCTCTGTCCCTAAGGGGACAACTATTTGGGGTGTTTCTAGTCTTTTTTCCTGTGCATTTTTGAAAACATTGATGGTTTTATTCTGTATCCTTTGTTCAGCAAGTTGCTTTTCTCATACTCAGCGCATCTGAGAGCTCTTCATGCGCTCTGTCGTCCAGGCTGGAGTGCAGTGGCGTAATCTACGCTCACTGCAACCTCTGCCTCCCAGGTTCAAGCGATTTTCCTGCCTCAGCCTCCCGAGTAACTGGGACTACAGGTCCCTGCCACCACACCCAACTAATTTTTGTATTTTTAGTAGAGACGGGGTTTTATCATGTTGGCCAGGCTGGTCTTGAACTCCTGACCTCAGGTGATCCGCCTGTCTCGGCCTCTCAAAGTGCTGGGATTACAGGCATGAGCCACTGCGCCCCGCCACTCTTCATGTTCTGAGACTTGCCTTCCTTCCCTGTAAACTGTTGTGGAGTAACCCATAGTGTCCCGGTAGCCTCTGCTCATTTAGCTGTTTCTCTACTGATGGAATTGTTTTATTCTTTGAAAAAATTACAGAGACATAATACAAAGCACTCCAGTGGTAGAAAGGGTAATCATGAAAATGCAATCTCTCTCATCCCTGACTGACCACGCCCCACAGCTGCCCTCACCCCAGGCAACCACATGCCATGTGTCTCATTCCAGGGTGAGTGGATGCATATTTCTACATAAAACCCATATCCTCACTTAACCACAGATGGGTGCTCTCTGTGCATGCGCCAAGCCATGCTTTTCCCCCACGGCAATACACCTAGGGATATTCTGTATGAGCGCACGGCAAGCCGTGTCCATTTTTTTCATACCTTTATTTACCTAATTTTCTTTTTCTTTATTTTTTTTGTTTGAGACAAGGTCTTGCTCTGTCACCCAGCCTGGAGTGCAGTGATGTGATCTCGGCTCACTGCAAGGGCTCTGCCTCCTGGGTTCAACTGATTCTCCTGTCTCAGCCTCTTAAGGAGCTGGGATTACAGGCACATGCCACTATGGCCTGGCTAATTTTTGTATCTTTAGTGGAGATGGGGTTTCACCATGTTGGCCAGGCTGGTCTCAAACTCCTGACCTCATGTGATCTGCCCGCCTCCGCCTTCCAAAGTACTGGGATTATAGGCGTGAGCCACCACACCCAGCCCCTAATTTTTTAAATAGGTAATGTATTTACAATGCTCAAGAATAAAATAAACTGGGAAAGAGTACAGTGAAAAATCTCTGTTCCTTTTTGGTTAAAGTTGACTCCTTCATGCCCACTCTCAGTTTCCTATATCCCATTTTAAGACTTTCTTTAAGGAGATCTATGCAAATGTGGCTCTAGATTCCTGTCTGTCCTCAGTTTATATACTCTCCCCAAGATATATAGTCTAGCCATATCTTTCTGCACTTTTTCTTTTACACTTAAAAAATGAATCTTGGGGGTCCTTTTGTCTCAGTGTGTGGAGTGCAATTGCTTCTTTCTTTATGGCTTCTGTAGTGTTCCATCATGTAGCTGTGGTGTGACTGGGTGGTCAGTCCCTTTGTTGACCGACACTTTGGGTTTTCCATTCCTTTGCTCTTGCGCACCCTGCTGCAAGAAATGCCACCAAGTGCATCTGTATGATACGTTTCCAGAAGTGGGACTACTGGGTGGGAGGGTGTGTGCATTTGGGATTGTGATGTAGATTGCCAAATGCCTTCCGGAGAGGTCACACCCTTCCTGCCCGCAACAGCATGCCTCCTGGAAGGTTCCTGTTCCCACAGCCTCCCAACATGGTGATTTAACACACTTCTGGATGTGCCCCAATCTAATAGACCAAAATGATAGGTCAATGTAGTATCATTTTCATTTCTCTTTCTTTTTTTTTTTTGAGACAGAGTCTCACTCTGTCACCCAGCCTGGAGTGTAGTGGCATGATCTTGACTCACTACAACCTCTGCCTCCCGGGTTCAAGCAATTCTCTGGCCTCAGGCTCCTGAGTAGCTGGGATTACAGGTCCCCACCACCAAGCCCTGCTAATTTTTGTAATTTTAGTAGAGATGGGGTTTTGCCATGTTGGCCAAGCTGGTCTTGAACTCCTGACCTCAGGTGATCTGCTGCCTCAGCCTTCCACAGTGCTAGGATTACAGGCATGAGCCACAATGCCCAGCTAATTTTTATATTTTTAGTAGAGACAGGGTTTCGCCATGTTGGCCAAACTGGCCTCGAACTCCTGACCTCAGGTGATCTGCCTGCCTCAGCCTTCCAAAGTGCTGGGTTGGTCCCTCCTGTTTGTCCAGTGGGGAGAGGCCAGGGTGGTACCCCAGGGTCTCACAGGGAGTTGTGGGCAGGGAGACAGGTCAAAGGTGAGGCAGGGCCCAAAGCCTGAGCTGCTAGGGAACAGACCCAGGCCTGTTCTGGGATGTTCCAGCTTTTATTTGGGGCTGGGGTCAGATACCAGTTGAGCTTTTTCACATCTGCCACTCTGTGTGAGGGTGGCAGGATGGGAGCACTGTACCCCTAACTTTTTTTTTTTTTTTTTTTTTTTGAGACGGAGTCTCGCTCTGTCCCCCAGGCTGGAGTGCAGTGGTGCGATCTCAGCTCAATGCAAGCTCCGCCTCCCAAGTTCATGCCATTCTCAGCCTCCTGAGTAGCTGGGACTACAGGTGCCCACCACCACACCCTGCTAATTTTTTGTATTTTTTAGTAGAGATGGGGTTTCACCATGTTAGCCAGGATGGTCTCGATCTCCTGATCTCATGATCCGCCCGCCTCAGCCTCCCAAAGTGCTGGGATTATAAGCGTGAGCCACCATGTCCAGCACCCACCCCCCAACTTTTTTTTGAGACAGGGTCTCACTCTGTCACCCAGGCTGGAGTGCAGTAGTGTGATCATGGCTCACTGCAGCCTAGACCTCCTGGGCTCACATGATTCTCCTGCCTCAGCCTCCCTAGTAGCTGGGACCACAGGCATGCACCACAATGCCTGGCTAATTGGCTAATTTTTTTCTTTTGTTTTTGTTTTTGTTTTGTTTTGTTTTGTTTTGTTTTAGAGATGGGGATCTTGCTTATGTTGCTCAGGCTGGTCTCAAATTCCTGGGCTCAAGCGTTCCTCCTACCTCAGCCTCCTAAAGTGCTGGGTTTGCAGGTATGAGCTCCCCTTCCCCTGTCACCCAGGATGTGGGGACACTCCCCTGGAGACTACTTTATTTGAAGAGAGCATTACTGCTCTTGAGGCCAGAGCTGAGAGGGGGCAGTGGCAGAACTCGAACCCAGGGCAACTGGGATAACAAGAAGTTTATAGTCTCAGCACCCCAAGGCCACCTCATCCTTCCATCGGCCCCTCCAGAGAAAGAACCAGCTGCTGTTGAGCATATAGAGCTTCACCAGCCCTGTGTACCCTGGTCTTGGCCTGCTGGAGGAATGGGGGGTGCTAAAGTGAGGGTCTTCCTCTCTCCCTGGACTTCCTGCGACGCTGGTTCTACACCCAATGCTGGCACTGGCACTGATGTTCTGGGTGACATGAACATCAGGGGCCTGGCAAGGTAGTTGCAGGAGTGGGGATTGGAGGGAATGAATGCAGGGCTCCACCTGGGACTTTACAAGGAGGGTAAGGCCTTCCTGGGAATGCTCTGTGTGGCTGGAGGGCCTGGGTGCTGGGGAGGCTCGGGTAGGCTTTGTGGGGTAGGCCTAGGAGACCCTGGGAAGGAGGGAGGAAGCAGAGAAGAGGACCTGCAGTCAGGGAGCTCTGAGTTTCTGAGATCCCACCTGCGAGTGCTGCCACCTGCTCTGGGAGCCAGAGAGGGCCTTGGAGTGTCACTCAAGAGGCCCCCACCTGCCTTCACACACCTGGGGGCTGGCTGCCTGTGGAGGGAGGACCTGCTTGGTCTGACCAGAGGGCAGAATGGGAATGGGGTAGGATTAAGTAGGGGGCAGTTTGAGTTCAAGTTGGGAAGACTTTTTTTCTTTTCTTTTCTTTTCTTTTTTTTTGAGACGGAGTTTTGTTCTTGTTGCCCAGGCTAGAGTGCAATGGTGCGATCTTGGCTCACTGCAACCTCTGCCTTCCAGGTTCAAGCAATTCTCCTGCCTCAGCCTCCCAAGTAGCTGGGATTACAGGTGCCCACCACCATGCCCATCTAATTTTTTTGTATTTTTAGTAGAGATGGGGTTTCACCATGTTAGCCAGGCTGGTCTGGAACTCCTGACCTCAGGTGATCTACCTGCCTTGACCTCCCAAAGTGCTGGAATTACAGGTGTGAGCCACCATGCCCAGCTGGGAAGACTTTTCTAAAGCCCTAAGGGGACACCTCACAGCAAGGATGCAGTGGTAGTGGCTCCTTGGCTGCAAGTGCACGTGGGAGCTGCAGGACCTTGCTGGGGTTCTAGGGGTGGCTCAGCCACTGGGGTAGGTGTGCTGCAACCTCTTCTGCCTTTGGCATTGAAACGCTCTCTGCTCTGAGACCCAGGACTCAGAAATAACAGATGATATGATGAATGCCTTGGAGGAGGACCAGATCTGAGCCCCCACCTTCAGCATCGTCCTCCTGCCATAGCCCCAGGAAGCAGGGCCCGTGCGGGAGGTGGGGGTGGGGTGGTTGTGGCCTGGGGTGGGGACCCTGGCTGCCCGGCTCCCCACTGTGTTCCCAGGGCCTAGAACAGCGCCTGGCACAGTTTGTTTAATGACTGAATGACTCTGTTTGGTGACTTACATGCCCATTTTTCCTATGATAAAAGAGAGCTTAGGGCTGTTCAGTACTGCCCAGGTCTAGTGGATCTGGGGCTGGGTTCCGAGTCTGCTGTCGCCTTCCTGGAGAGCAGGGATGACTCCAGGATCCTCGAATGCTGGAGTGCATGGCACGGGAATTCCAAGGCGCCCTCCCTTTTGCACAGGCAGGGGGTGGTGTGTGGCTGTGTTGTGGCCAGCTCAGGCGCCCGGAGCCTCTGTCCCCTGCCCCTTTGTCTCCTGTGATACAATGGGTGGCTTTTTGTCCCCATAAAGTCCCTTTCACTGTAGAGAGAAGGGCCAGAGCGGGGGCGGGGGCCGAGCCTGGCCAGGCTGAGTTCTGAGTGTTCTTGGCTTGCCCAGATGTGTCCCCAGTGAGGGGGACCCCAGAAAGGGTTTACTTTGCCACCCTGGGTGTGCGTTTCCTGGATGGAGCAGTGGGGAGAGAGAGGCTGGAGCTGGAGAAGGACTCGGGGGCCTGGAAAGCACTCGGGGTCCATGGATGGACTTGGGGGTGGGGGAAGGACTCGGGGGCTGGGGAAAGGCTCGGGGGCTGTGGAAGGGCTCGGGGGCTGGGGAAGGACTCGGGGGCTGTGGAAGGACTCGGGCTGGGGATGGACTCAGGGGTTGGAGATGGACTCAGGGGATGGGGATGGACTCGGGGGCCGGGGAAGGACTCAGGGGCCAGTAAAGGACTCGGGGGGAGAAAAGGGGGTTGTGGATAGACTCGGGGACTGTGGATGGACTTGGGGGTCATGGAAGGATTCGCTGCCTTGGCCCCTTTGGCCATCACATTGTTTCTAAAACCTTTGGTTCAGTCACCCATGTTTAAAAAGCTGACTTTTGCCAGGTGCAGTGGCTCATGCCTGTAATCCCAGCACTTTGGGAGGCCAAGGCAGGTGGATCACCTGAGGTCAGGAGTTTGAGACCAGCCTGGCCAATATGGTGAAACCTTGTCTCTACCAAAAATACAAAAATTAACCGGGCATGGTGGTGGCGCACACTTGTAGTCCCCGCTACTTAGGAGGTTGAGGCAGGAGAATGACTTGAACCCAGGAGGCAGAGGTTCCAGTGAGCCAAGATTGCATCACTGCACTCCAGGCTGGGCAACAAAGTGAGACTCCATCAAATAAATAAATAAATAAATAAATAGCTGATTTGCACATAAAATCCAGACTTCTAGTGTCTCTTGAAAAATTAGAAACTTTGGTCACCCCAGGCCTGCCTTCCCAGCAGCCACTCCAGGGACTCCTCAGCCCACTGTAGTCATTCCTGGGACCTGCCAGCCCTGGCAGCTGCTGAGCTTAAGCCCTGGTGTCCTCCAGGCCCCAGCTGCCTTCCTGCCTCATGGCTGCCCTCTCTGGGATTTCCCTCCCCTAGCCCCGGACTGTCTCACAGCCTTCACTACTGCTCACGACTGCTATGGCTTTTAACGTTTTCTTTCACCTAGTTTCATATGTATGACACACCTGTGAGGTGACCAGGTGTCCCCCTAGGGCCCCCATACCCTAATTCCCTCACTTGTCAGATGAGGAAACAGACCAGAAAGTTTAGGTGACTCCCCCAAGGCCACACAGTGAGCTCACAAAGGTCTGACGCTACCCCAGAAGTGAAGAGAGTGAAAAGAGTTGGGGTGACTGTCTTTGCATGACAGTTAGCTCAGTGCCCATAGGGTTGGTCGAACCCCTCCCTTTGGGGCCCCTGGAGGAGGCCCATGTTCAGGAGTGTTAACCTCAGGCCGTGGGGAATCTCAGAGATCAGTGAGCCAAACCTCCCTGCTTCCACTGTGCCAAGGGGTGAAGGCGTCTGCCCAAGGCCCGTCAGCCTCTGAGGAGCTGAGAGAGTGCAGCTCCAAGGGAGATCTGAGGGTGGGCTGGATTTCTGAGGCCTCCTGTGGGAGCACCACTGCCTTATCTGTCAGGTGGGTGGGGCTGGCACGGGCGTGGGTCCTTATCTGTGCCCGGGCTGTGCCTGGTACTTGAATGTGGATACCGTCATTCTCTCAGTGAGGCCTCACACTCCTGAGGAGCCACACACACCATGGCGAATGCAGGAAAGTAGGCCCAGGGTGCTGACTTGAAAAGCCATGTTCTTAACCCCTCAGGGTGATTATGACACCTGGCCATGTTGAATATTAAGCCTATGCTGGTTGCCGGTCTAAGTACTTCGCTCAAAACTACCCTAGCGCCCAGGCAGGAGGATTGGTTAAGCCTAGGAGTTCTAGGCTAGCCTGGGCAACACAGGGAGACCCCACCTCTACAAAAATTAAAAATAGCTAGGTGTGGTGATGCATGTCTGTAGTCCCAGCTACTTGGGAGGATGAGGTGGGAGGATCGCTTGAGCCCAGGAAGTCGAGGCTGCAGTGAGCTGCAGTAGTGCCATTGCACTCCAGCCTGGATGACGAAGTGAGACCCTGTCTCAAAAACCAAACCAAACCAAACCAAACCACCCTAGGCGGTAGACACATTTTGAAGATGAAGGAAGATGAAGACTAAGGCACAGAGAGGCTAAGCCACTTGCCTGAGGTCACACAGCTAGTAAAGTTGGCAAGGTCAGAGCGTGAACTCAAGGAGTCGATATACCACCCCTCCAACAGAACCGATGTCAGTGTCACTCAGGTGAACAAGGTTATGACACCCATCCACAGATTCAGAGAGCAGCTGAGGAAAACCTATTCATTTTCTGGGGCTGCCATAACAAAGTTCCACAAACAGGGAGGCAGAAATGTATTGTCTCAGTTACTGAAATCAAGGTGTTGGCAGGGTTGCTTTCTTCTGGGGCTCTGAGGGAGAGTCTGTCCCATGTCCCCCTCCTGGCTTCTGGTGGTGACCGGCAAGCCTTGGTGTGCCTTGGCTTACAAATGCACCACTCTCCTCTCTGCCTCTGTCTTCACATGGCGGTCTACCCCTGTGGCCTCTGTGGCCACATTTCTCTTACAAGGACACCGGTCATTGGATTAGAGATGCCCCAATCCAGTATAACCCCCCCTAATTTGAGCATGTCTGCAAACACTGTTTTCTTTCTTTCTTTTTTCTTTTTTTTTTTTTTTTTGACGGAGTTTCGCTCTTGTCACCCAGGCTGGAGTGCAGTGGCCGGATCTCAGCTCACTGCAAGCTCCGCCTCCCGGGTTCACACCATTCTCCTGCCTCAGCCTCCCAAGTAGCTGGGACTACAGGCGCCCACCACCTCACCCAGCTAGTTTTTTTGTATTTTTTAGTAGAGACGGAATTTCACCATATTAGCCAGGATAGTCTCGATCTCCTGACCTCGTGATCCGCCCGTCTCGGCCTCCCAAAGTGCTGGGATTACAGGCTTGAGCCACCACGCCTGGCCGATTCTTTTCTTTTCTTTTCTGTTCTTTTCTGTTCTTTTCTTTTTTTGATGGAGTTTCGCTCTTGTCACCCAGGCTGGAGTGCAGTGGCACAATCTCGGCTCACTGCAACCTCTGTCTTCTGGGTTCAAGCAATTCTCCTGCCTCAGCCTCTCAAGTAGCTGGGATTACAGGTGCGTGCCACCATGCCTGGCTAATTTTTTGTATTTTTGATAGAGGCGGGGTTTCACCATGTTGGCCAGGCTGGTCTTGAACTCCTGACCTCAGGTGATCCGCCTGCGTCAGCCTCCCAAAGTGCTGAGATTACAGGCGTGAGCCACTGTGCCAGGCCTTGTTTTGTTTTGTTTTGTTTTGTTTTTGAGACAGAGTCCCGCTCCGTCCCCCAGGCTGGAGTGCGGTGGTGTGATCTCAGTTCACTGCAACCTCCGCCTCCTGGGTTCAAGTGATTCTCCTGCCTCAGCCTCCTGAGTAGCTGGGACTACAGATACCCGCCACCATGCCCAGCTAATTTTTGTATTTTTACTAGAGATGGGTTACTTCATATTGGCCAAGCTGGTCTCGAACTCCTGTCCTTAACTGATCCACGTGCCTCGGGCTCCCAAAGTGCAGGGATTACAGGTTTGAGCCACCGTGCCTGGCCAGACCCTGTTTTCAAATAAGGCCACATTCCCAGGTACTAGGGGTTAGAACTTGAACATATTTTAGGGAACACATTGCAAACCACAACAAGAGATGAGGAAAAACTTCCCTTAGGGTCATTGAAGGGCACACGCCCTGCAGGAACCTGGCCTGTCTAGCTGTCAGTGTTGGCAGTTTCTGGGGACACTGTAATAACAGGGTTTCGCTGGAGCGAGGAGTGCCTCTTGGTCGGGCATTTGTGATGAATCATCTCTCTGATCCTGCAGGTGGTTTTAACAAAAACATCTCTTCGTTACCCAGTTGTTTGGAAATTCTTTGAAGATGCAAAGGTCCTTTTTGACACAGTAGTCTTCATATATAAAAAAAAGTTTCTAATCCAAATTCTTCAGGTTTTCAGAAAAGCAAAAAAAAGGCCCTGTGCCCTTGAGATTTCCAGACAGTTCCCTTTGTTTATCTGCAGGACCTGTCTGGGGAGGCATGGCAGGGGCCTCAGAGAGCTAGGAAAGAGGGGAGGATGTGGTTTGCCTGTGTGTGTAGGAGAGAGACACTTAGATGTTGGTGTAGACACCTCCAGAGAAACTCGGAGACAGATGAACACGTAAGCAAGAGAGACCTACAGGGCCGAGGGGTGAAGGCATAGAGTTCTGTTCCTAGATACTCACATGGCACCCTCCCTGCCCCTCCATCACCTCTCTGGGTTTTTGCCTATCATCACCTTGCCAGTGAGATCTTTCTTGGCCCCTTATCCAGAATTGCAACCATGACCCCGTTGCCACCCCCATTCCCCTTCTCCATAGACATTGGTTAAATGTATGAACCCAGAGAGATGCCCACAGTGAGGCCTGTGTTGGGTGCCCTGTCCTGAGCAGGGTCTCTCTGGGGGGACTGGGCTGGGGGCTCAGGGACCAGGAGAAACCAGTCTGTCTGGTTCAAATACAGGAACGAACCTTCCTTGTTCTGGGGCAGAAACCGAGGCGGCTTCCCAGGCACACAGCCAGGCAGCACAGCCAGAAGAACGCCAGCAATTCCCTCTGCTTATCCTCCAGCTTCATCTGGACGCTGTGTTCGCTGATCTGGAAACCAGGGGTGGGGCTGGAGCACAGGGCAGGGCAGGGCAGGGACGGGGGGAGCCTGGGTGCCCAGCCCAGCCTGGCTCTTGGAGCCAGCTGAAGTGTCCTCATTTTTTACACTTTACTAAATAACTCATAGTAGCGCAGGTTCCAAGGAAGCACAGATCTGGGTTCCCGCCCTTCCCTATCCTTTAAAAATTTTTATTTATTTTTTTGAGATAGGGTCTCTGTCACCCAGGCTGGAGTGCAGTGGTGCGATCATGGCTCACTGCAGCCTTGACTTCCCGGGCTCCATTGATCCTCCCACCTTAGCCTCCCAACTATCTAGGACCACAGGCATGTGCCACTATGCCCAGCTAAATGTTATATTTTTGGTAGATATGGGGTTTTCCCATGTTGCCCAGGCTGGTCTCGAACTCCTGAGCTCAAGTGATCCACCTACCTCAGCCTCCCAAAGTGCTGGGATTACAGGTGTGAGCCACTGCGCCTGGCCTCCTGCCCTGTCCTTTACCCACAGTCACCACAGGCACATCACCTCCTGAGATTCCCTTTGGAAGATGGGGATAACAAACAGAACATTTGAGGAGGGTCTGGTGATGGAGGAATCAATGAGACGTGTCTGGCACAGAGTGGGAGGGCAGTGAGGGGCTGTTGTGGCCTAGGCTGTGAGTCATGGGACAGGTGATTGATAGGCGTATGATAGTGGAAACCTGAATTGGTCTTTTCTTGATTTTTGGTCCATTGCATTTTCTGACTTTCCTTTAGTTAGTTGGAGGCAGGCAACACAGTGGCAGCAGAGGCCCATAAAGAATTGGCTTTCAATGAAAAAATAATTGTTTATCCAGGACACGCCCAGTTCTCACCTGGAGAAGGGACAGAGGCGTGCTGCCTGAAGTGTTTGTTCTCCTTCAGGACACTGGCCTCCTCCCCGGCTCTGGGGGTTCGTGGCCTCTCCAGGTGTGGCTGTTGTGAGACATCTTGCCCTGGGTCCACACTTGTAAGGGCTCTGCCCCCAGCTTGGTGTGTGACAGCGGTGTGCAGCTCTGCCCTGGCTTCCTCACTTGCCTACCCTTACGTGGCCTGCTTGTGGCAGTGAAAGGAGGGTGCTGACGGGCAGCAGAGGCTGGTAGGGTGCTGTGTGTGGCGGGGGGATGGGTCCCTGGAGCTTCACCCCAGTGTAGGGAGGAGCAGTTGCTGAACCCTGGAGAGAGGGACACTTTCCCTGGGCCTCCTACTTTGGGCTGAGCCCCTTACTTGGGTTGGGGGGTGCGGCAAGGCCAGGGGCAATTCACAGATGGACACCTGCTTCTTATTATTTTGTTAATTTAATTTTAATTTACCTAATTTTAATTTTATTTATTTTAGTTTATTTTGAGGGTCTTGCTGTTGCTCAGGCTGGAGTACAGTGGCACAGTCATGGCTCACCGTAGCCTCAACCTCCCAGGTTCAAGCAGTCCTCCCCCCTCAGCCTCCCAAGTAGCTGAGACCACAGGCACACTACCACCACACCCGGCTAATTTTTAAATTATTTGGTAGAGATGGGCTCCCTGTATATTGCCCAGGATGGGGTCTTGAACACCTGGGCTCAAGCCGTCCTCCCACCTTAGCCTCCCCAAATGCTGGGATTACAGGCATGAGCCACCACACCCAGTCCTCTTTTTCTTTTTTTTTTTTTTTGAGATGGAGTCTCGCTTGACGCCCAGGCTGGAGTGCTGGAGTGCAGTGGCGCGATCTCGGCTCACTGCAAGCTCCGCCTCCCGGGTTCACGCCATTCTCCTGGTTCAGCCTCCTGAGTAGCTGGGACTACAGGCGCCCACCACCACAGCCGGCTAATTTTTTGTGTTTTCAGTAGAGACAGGGTTTCACCATGCTTTAGCCAGGATGGTCTCCATCTCCTGACCTCGTGATCTGCCCGCCTCGGCCTCCCAAAGTGCTGGGATTACAGGCATGAGCCACCGCGCCCGGCCATCCCGCTTCCTCTTTTAATACACAGCACCTGTGCAGGGCAGGGTTCTTCTAATCTCTGTCACGGATGAAGAAATAGGACTGTTAGCTCCTAAGCACATTGTGTATTTAGCGTATATTATGTGTCGGGCACTGTTGGGCACTGAAGATATAGCAATGAACAAAACCCAGAATCTTCTTCCGAGAGCAGGGAAAGTGCTCGGTCAGCATCACACAGCCACACAGCTTTTGACTTCCAAGCTCCAGACCCCACCTGCCACTTCCCCAATGGGCCACACCTTCCCGAGCCAGACCCTTGGGGGATGGGGAGGAGGTGGAGGAAGGAGGGTTGTGAGGGCTGAGGGCTCCCTGGGCCAGCTCAGCTACAGGCCCCCCAGTCTTGTCCCTGGCTTCTGTAGGGATCCACGCAGGAGCTTCCCTTCTGGTCCTCGGCGAGGGTGCTTTTGGGTGGGGTGCCTGGCAGGCACCCCAGCTCTGGCTGTGCTCTGGGCCCGGGGCCTCAGGTGCTCTAGGGGCTGGCGGCACCCCTCAGCTGCTGGAAGCAGCCACGACTTTCTGTCTCCAAAGCCTAGCAGCCAGAGGAGGGACCTGCTCCGGAATCGCTTCTCTGATCCCACTGACTTGTCCTTGGGCTGGTGGCAAGGTCACTACGCAGCCTTGGTGCCATGTACCTGGGTGCTGACCAGGGGAAAAAGAGGACGCTTCTGTGTGTCTTGATTGGCAATGGAGCCTTTCTCCAAAGCTAGACCCTTGTGTCCTCTCTGTGGCCAGGGATTCCAGAGAGTGCCCTCATGGAGAAGTGGCGGTGGGTAGGAGAGACTGGGGAGGCCCAGGATGGCCACATCCGAGGTGCCTCTGGGGGTCCTCCAGGAGCTCCCTGGGCCCTGCCTCTGCAGGCCCTTTGCTGGCCCACACCCGAGACAGTCTGCATGGTGAGTCAACAAACCTGCCTACAGAGACTTCTCTGTGGCTGTGAGGACTGGGGCCTATGCAGTCTACCTTGGACTTGTGGAATAATAATTAAAAAAACCACTTCTGTTGCAGTCATTTATGTGCATGAACTTGTGGGTCCTCATAGTAGCTCTACGAGGTAGGAATGATCATTATACTCATTTGATAAGCAAGGGTGATGATACACTTGCCCAAGGCCACACAACTGGTAAGGAGAGCTGGGATCGAAGCCAGGCAGCTGGGCTCCAGAGTCCATGCTGTTAGCCACTACCCATGCTCTGCTGGGATGGTCGGGCCCATCCTGCCACTTGGGAACGGCATGACGGGTAGGGCTCTTGGCTTCCTGGAGGCCCAGTTTCACCTGTGAGATGGCAATACCAGTATAGAAGGGCATCTGGGAGAGCCAGAGACGTGGGGTGTCAGGCAGAGGCCCTTGTGATGTTCTCTGCTGGGCCCAGCTGGGAGGGAGGACACAGGGCTGTTGTCTTCCCGCCTCTGGGACTGTGGTGACTTGAACTTTCTTTCAGCAGCTTTTACTGAGCCCCTGGCAGGGCCTAGGTCCTGTGCTGGGTGTGGGGATGCAGCTGTGAGACAGCCACGGCCGTGCCCTCGTGGAGCTCGCAGTCTGGGGCAGGGAACGATTATGACCCTGGATGGCGGGTGCCTGGGGGGCCCTGTGAGCGCTGACGAGGGCTCTGGGATGCAGGCTGGAGGTGTGGGGGTGTCCTGGAGCACCTGACCTCTCAGCTGAGACCTGGAAGAGGAGTGTGAGTACAGGTCAGGGCCCCAGTACAGTGGTGTACCGCATGAGCCGAATCAGCATTCCTTTTTTAAATTTTTTCTGTTTTTTGAGATAATTTCACTCTCTCTCTGAGGTTGGCTTTTGGTGGCATGATCATGGCTCACTGCAGCTTCTAACTCCTGGGCCCATGGGATCCTCTGCTTCAGCCTCCTGAGTAGTTGGGAGCACAGGTACACACCACCATACCTGGCTAACTATTATTTATTTATTTATTTATTTGAGACGGATTTTCCCTTTTGTCACCCAGGCTGGAGTGCAGTGGCGTGATCTCAGCTCACTGCAACCTCTGCCTCCCAGGTTCAAGCAATTCTTCTGTCTCAGCCTCCCAAGTAGCTGGGATAACAGGCACGCGCCACCACGCCCGGCTAATTTTTGTATTTTTAGTAGAGACAGGCTTTCACCATGTTGGCCAGGCTGGTCTCATACTCCTGACCTCAGGTGATCCGCCCACCTCAGCCTCCCAAAATGCTGGGATTACAGGTATGAGCCACTGCACCCGGCCTTAATTTTTCTGTAGAGATGGGGACTTGTTCTGTTGCCCAGGCTGGTCTTGAACTCCTGGCCTCCAGCGATTATCACACCTTGGGCTCCCAAAGTGCTGACATTACAGGCATGAGCTACTGTGCCTGGCCAATATTTCTTAGCTAGATGAGAAATGAAACCGCATCTCTGGCCGACCCTGCCCTGTCTGACCCTCCTAGGTGCTGGGGCTGCTGGTGTGGGCGCTGATTGCGGACACCCCGTACCACCTGTACCCGGCCTATGGCTGGGTGATGTTCGTCGCTGTCTTCCTCTGGCTGGTGACAATCATCCTCTTCATTCTCTACCTGTTTCAGCTGCACATGAAGTTGTACATGGTGCCCTGGCCACTGGTGGTGAGTCTGGGTGGGGGTACTGGAAGTGGCTATGACAGGACCACTGTGACTTTCCCTAAAAGAAGTGGCAGGGTATGGGGGGTCTCCTGACATCCTCACTGACCTAAGCTGGTCTGCAGAGCCAGGGGTGGAGGTAAGGACTGATGGTTCAGGGGTTCAGTTGTTCTATTTTTCCTTCAAAACAGTGTCTCACTATGTACAGACTGGAGTGCAGTGGCTCGATAATGACTCACTGCAGTCTTGAACCCCTGAGTTCAGGTGATCCTCCCATCTCAGCCTCCCCAGTAGCTAGGAGTACAGGCACGTGCCACCATGCCCTGCTAATTTTTTTTTTTTTTTTTTTTTGTAGAGGAGGGGGTCTCACTTTATTGCCCAGGCTGGTCTTGAACTCCTGGGCTCAAGCAGGTCTCCCACTTTGGCCTCCCAAAGTTCTGGGAGTACAGGAGTGAGCCACCACGCCCAGCCTAGGTGTATGGTTTTTTGGGGAACCATGAGCCAGGAAGGACACAGGCTTGACTTTGTCCCAGGAGGAGAGTAGAAGTGAGGGGCTGTTGAGTGGATTTACAAGAGGCCATTTGGAATCTTAAAAATATTTTTCGGCCGGGCGCGGTGGCTCACGCCTGTAATCCCAGCACTTTGGGAGGCCGAGGCGGGCGGATCACAAGGTCAGGAGATCGAGACCATCCTGGCTAACACGGTGAAACCCCGTCTCTACTAAAATAGAAAAAATTAGCCGGGCGCAGTGGCGGGCGCCTGTAGTCCCAGCTACTCGGGAGGCTGAGGCAGGAGAATGGCGTGAACCCGGGAGGCGGAGCTTGCAGTGAGCCGAGATTGCGCCACTGCACTCCAGCCTGGGTGACAGAGCAAGACTCCGTCTCAAAAAAAAAAAAAAAAAAAAAATATTTTTCCCGGCCGGGTGTGGTGGCTCACACCTGTAATCCCAGTACTTTGGGAGGCTGAGGCAGGTGGATCACCTGAGGTCAGGAGTTTGAGACCAGCCTGACCAATATGGTGAAACCCCATCTCTACAAAAAATACAAAAATTAGCCAGCTGTGGTGGTGCACACCTCTAGTCCCAGCTACTCGGGAGGCTGAGACAGGAGAATTGCTTGAACCTGGGAGGCAGAGGTTGCAGTGAGCTGAGATCACGCCATTGTACGCCAGCCTGGGTGACAGGGCAAGACTCCACCTCCAAAAAAAAAAAAAATTTTTTTTCCTTCTCCGGGTGGTCAGAATTTGTGCCTGTGTTGTGTGGGTTTGTGAGATTCTAGCAGGCCCAGGCAGGCAGCCCTGTGGCTGGAGGCTGGGGGCAAGCTGTCAGAAGTTGCCTAGGCCAGGGCCTCAAGTGTGCAGGACAAGCTCGGGTACCTGGCTGCTTGCAGGTGAGGCTCTGAGGCCTGGGAGAGGCTGGTCTCCCCAGGTTTGCCCCAGGACAGTCTTCCCAGGACACAGGGCTGAGAGCGGACATGGGAAGTACCCTGGCCAGACACACAGAAAGCTGCTGGCTTTTTTTTTTTTCTTTCCTCTGACCCGGAAAACCCCTGCAGCTGGGGTCTGAGGCTTTCAGTGAGAAGAGAGGCGAGAAAGGCACATGATTGTAAGACAAGCAAGGCTGGGACTAGGCAGCATTGTTTGGAATTCAATGACTTTTTAAACCGAGGAAACGTGAGTCATCCTCAAGACAGAATGGGTTTGTTAGATCTTGACATCCCTGGCAGAAACAGGCAGCGTTTGCAGGGGTCGCTGGGCTTGCAGGGAAGATTTTGGGGCAAGGAGGCGGCACCCTGATTTCCGGGCTCAGGGTCCACCCCTCCCTCATGTCCCAGGAGCCTCTAACAGAAATCTCTGGAGATAAAAGCCTGTGTGTCTCTTAGGTGCAGATCTGGGGCTCCAGCCGTGGCTGTTAATGGAAGGAGGCTCCCTTCTGCCACGATGGCAGGGCATTGCTTCTTGTGCTTCTGGACCCTCAACGAATGGGGCAGAGAGGGCTTAACTGCATCTAGAGAAGGCTGGATTAGCATGGCCAACTTGGGATTTTCTGGCATGGGGGCTACAGACCCCTACAGGATCCAGGCAAGATGTGTGAGTGAATTGGGTCAGGAGGGACCCTGGAGAAGCCAGCATCCATCTGCCCATCGTAAGCTGCCTATACTCACTTCATCTGTTGCTAGTGGGAGTGCAAACCCCTTGGCGCAGAATCTTTTGATATCTTAAGATTTATTTATTTTTTTTTAGACAGAGTCTCCCTCACTCTGTCACTCAGGCTGGAGTGCAGTGGTGTAATCTTAGCTCACTGCAACCGCTGCCTCCTGGGTTCAAGTGATTCTCCCGCCTCAGCCTCCTGTGTTGCTGGGATTACAGGCGTTCACCACCACTCTTGGCTAATTTTTGTGTTTTTATTGGAGACGAGGTTTCACCATGTTGGCCAGGCTGGTCTCTAACTCCTGACCTCAAGTGATCTGCCTGCCTTCGGCCTCCCAAAGTGCTAGGATTACGGGCATGAGGCACTGTACCTGGCCAAGATTTATTTATTTATTTATTTATTTATTTATTTATTTATTTATTTATTTTTTTGAGACGGAGTCTCACTCTGTCACCCAGGCTGGAGTGCAGTGGCCGGATCTCGGCTCACTGCAAGCTCTGCCTCCCGGGTTACGCCATTCTCCTGCTTCAGCCTCCCGAGTAGCTGGGACTACAGGCGCCCGCCATCTCGCCCGGCTAGTTTTTTGTATTTTTTTAGTAGAGACGGGGTTTCACTGTGTTAGCCAGGATGGTCTCGATCTCCTGACCTCGTGATCCGCCCGTCTCGGCCTCCCAAAGTGCTGGGATTACAGGCTTGAGCCAAAGATTTTTTTTAATATGAAATTTCTACATGAAGTTTTCAGGTTTTCATGAAATCTAATTTTATAATGTTGGTAATTTTTAAAAGGTATATTGGACAAACCGAATGAATGTTTGAGGGCCATGCGTTTGAAGACTGTAAATGGGCTCCTGGGGCCAAGCGTTTGAGATGAGGGTTTGGGGCCTGGTTGTCAGCAGAGGGCCCCTTCCTGCCAGTCTGGTTCTGTATCCAGCTGGGAATATCGGTCCTCCTGGTCCTGACCCTGGCACTTGCTTAGAGCCTCGAGCTTAGGATATGGCCAAAAGGGAGACAAAGATTCTTCCCCCCTGGAGGCAGAGAGGGATATGAGGCCCAGCCCCAGGACTGGCCACAGAGCCAAACCTTGCAGTGGTACCAGGGATAACCTGGGCTTGGCCCTGGGCCACACTTGGAGGAGTGGCCTGTGTTTCTTTAGCTGGTACAGAGATGGGTCATGGACTGGCCTCTTTCTGTGAGGAATGGGTTTGGCACTGCCCCTACCCCATCACTGAGGCCTTCCTGTCATTCCCCTCCCCCAGCTTCAGGAGTGTTCATGCTCCCTGCTCAGCAGGCCTCCTGGGGACCAGGGCTTGATGGGCTGACCCCTGGAAACCGCGGCCTCTTGAGGCCCTGTTGGTGGGAAAGACCTAGGTGTTTGCGTCCCCTTCCAGTGGCTACTCAAGGGGTGTGCCAGTGGGAACAAAGATGCCCCAACTGTTGGTCTCCTTGTGTGTCTTTTTTTTGAGACAGGATCTCACTCTGTCGCCTAGGCTGGAGCGCAGTGGTGTGATCATGGCTCACTGCAGCCTCCAAATCCTGGCACCAGGTGACCCTCCCATCTCAGCCTCCCAAGTAGCTGAGATCACACGCATGCGCCACCATGCCTGGCTAACTTTTTTATTTTTTGTAGAGACGGGGCCTACATATGTTCCCCAGGCTGGTCTCTAACTCCTGGGCTCAGCCCCCCAAAGTGCTGGAATGACAGGTGTGATTCCACCATGCCCAGCCTCTCTTTGTGTCTTAAGCCTTTTCTCTCCCCACTCCCTACCCCCATGTCCTGCAGTTAATGATCTTTAACATCAGCGCCACCGTTCTCTACATCACCGCCTTCATCGCCTGCTCTGCAGCAGTTGACCTGACATCCCTGAGGGGCACCCGGCCGTATAACCAGCGTGCGGCTGCCTCGGTGAGTCTGCTTCCCAGGCTCCCTCGGTGGTCTGCAGGGTCTCGGCCCCAGGACTCACGCTGCTTGCTTGGTCTGAGGCCAGGCACCTGCCACCTCCTGAGGAGTTGCCACCTGAATGCTCAGTGGGTCTCAGAGGAGAGCCAGGCTGCCTCCAGGCTTCCATAATTAACAGTGGGGAGTGGTGTGTGGTGGGCAATGGAAGTTTTGGGTTAACAATTTTTTTTTTTTTTTGAGATGGAGTCTCGCTCTGTTGCCCAGGCTGGAGTGCAGTGACACGATCTCGGCTCATTGCAACCTCTGCCTCTTGGGTTTTTTTTTTTTTTTTTTTTTTTTGAGACGGAGTCTCGCTCTGTCGCCCAGGCTGGAGTGCAGTGGCACGATCTCGGCTCACTGCAAGCTCCGCCTCCCAGGTTTACACCATTCTCCTGCCTCAGCCTCCTGAGTAGCCGGGACTACAGGCGCCCGCTACCGTGCCCGGCTAGTTTTTGTATTTTTTAGTAGAGACGGGGTTTCACCATGTTAGCCAGGATGGTCTCGATCTCCTGACCTCGTGATCCGCCCGTTTCGGCCTCCCAAAGTGCAGGGATTACAGGCTTGAGCCACCGCGCCCGGCCGCCTCTTGGGTTTAAGTGATTCTCCTGACTCAGCCTCCCAAGACTACAGGTGTGTGCTGCCACACCAGCTATTTTTTTTTTTTTTTTTTTTTTCTGAGATGGAGTCTCACGCCCAGCTTATTTTTGTATTTGTAGTAGAGGTGGGGTTTCACCATGTTGGCCAGGCTGGTCTTTCGAACTCCTGACCTCAGGTGATCCACTTGCCTCGGCCTCTTAAAGTGCTGGGATTACAGGTGTGAGCTACCACACCCCGCCTGGGTTAACTATGGAACCTTGTTGTAAATCAATTGTACCACACTGACTTAGGGTCATGTGCCCCCTTGGAGAATGTGAAAAACTGGATGCTCTCCCACTGACAAGTGCACGTGCAAAAACCTTTTGGTTTAAACCATTCTGGGAGATTCATAGGCTCTCCCGTGAAACCCAGACTCCAGGCCCACGTCAGGTGGCCAGTGAAGTGGCTGCAGTCCCCTCCACGCCTGTCACCCTTCACACCACCAGGCCCTGCACACCATCTCCTCCCAGTATCCTGCGACACCCACAGTGAGGGAGAGGAAGGGACTACTAGTCCTTTTTGACAGACAGCAGGCTCCCGTTCAGAGAGGTTGGACTCCGGGCCTGGAGCCACGGCCAAGCCCAGGGGAGGGCAGGGCCTTGATGGGCACTCATTTGGTTCCTTTACTCTTCCTGATGAGGGCAGTTTTGAAATCAGCAAATTCAGTGATGGGGACAGAGACGGGGAGCTTCTGAATGTGGCTGCAGGTGTTAGTACAGAGGCGTGAACTGGTTCTAGAAAAATTCCTAGGCTGGCCTTTGAATGTTGTCTTTTTAGAACTAAATCCTTGCTAGATGTCCCCTCTGTCACTCTTATCTTGTCCTTCATTGTCCTTATCACAATCTGATAGGCCCCGCCTGTGGTTCTTAGCTGCTTCCCGTGCTTAGAAGGTAATGTTGGCATCCCAGGACCCTGGTGCTCATCAGCTCCATGATAAACAGCTGTGAAATGCATCTGGCTGAGTGTGAGATGGTGCAGCTGCCAAAACCCCTCCTGCTTGGCCTGAGATCTGGTTGGAGCTTGTGTCACTGTTACCCTCTTGGTCCTTACACCCTTCTCGCCTCTCTTTCAGTTCTTTTCATGTTTGGTGATGATCGCCTATGGAGTGAGTGCCTTCTTCAGCTACCAGGCCTGGCGAGGGGTAGGCAGCAATGCAGCCACCAGTCAAATGGCTGGCGGCTATGCCTAAACCACCTGTGCCACGGCCCTCTCTGGGGCTGAAGCCGCCGCTGGGTCACAGAGCAGCGTCACCCTGCAAGCCCGAAGCTGGGGAGCCCTGCGTGGAGTCAACCCGACAGCGACTGCACTTGCTCCTCTCTGCCCATCAGACACGAGCTCTCACAGCACTAAGGAAGCAGGCCCAGGCTGGCAGGCATCTGGGCTTGCAGGAGGCCAACCGCTGAGACCTCCTCTCCATCCCCCTTATTCAGTGGAAGGTGACGGGGGATCTGAGGCTGTGTCTCTGCCTTGTCTTTAGAGGACTTCAGCGTCCAAGACTGGGGCCTACCCTTCTCACCAGCACTAAATGCACTAACAAGGACTCCTGACCTGCAGCCCCAGACTCGCCGTAGTATAAGCCTAACAAGCAACATGTAGCACCTTAGTCTTCGTTCCAGGAGAGCTGAGCAAGCTCGTGAAACCACTCTCCTTCCTTTAAACACCGTTCCAACCGACCTCTCCCTGGAGCCAACCTATAAAAACTGGGTTATGATTGTTGACAGCATGGTCTTCCCTCCCTGCATTTTAGACATACCAGTTACTGAAAACAAATCAGTTTTAAGTGACTTCTCAATGCTGAAAAGCCTGTCCAGGTTTCCTTCACTTTCCCAAGCCTCTCTCTGTAATACTCCCTTTGGGCGAAGCTAACCTCAGTGCTGACTGCCTCCCTGACCCTGCTGACTAGGCACATGGGATGCGAAGGAGGGAGGGAAGTGAGGCCTTGCCTGGCAAGTTGTCATGGGGTTGGTGGTGACTGTTTTATTTTTTTTTAATAAAAAGATAAGAGAAGTTATTTGGACAAGATGTTGGGGAATCACTTTTGCAGGTGCTTGTAACCTCCAGGAGACCTCAGCTTGACTGTAGAAGATGCCTGCTGTAGGGCAGTTCACGTTCTGGAGTCATTCAGCACCACCTGCCACTCTTTGACCAGAGGAAAGCTGCTTATACTTCCTGCTTGCTGGGTCTAGAACAGTCCTGGTTTATGCTGTTTGTGCTGGCATAGGTAGAATAGCACGGCCTTTTATTCTCACAAGTGATTCAATTTGACAATAACTTAGTCTCCCTTGCTTTGAGCAGGTTAGGTGAGCTTACTAAATGAAAGATTTCAATAATATCACCTACCTTGAAGGTCTGTGAAGCTTGGAGGTCATATAATCAAGGTGGCTGGCCATGCTGCCTGCTCAGAGCTGGTAGAGACAGCAGAGGAAAGCAGCCGAGTACTCCTGAGCTTATTTTTCCAAGACCATAGAGCAACATTCTCTGAACAATAAGGTAAAAGCATTTCTAGGCACCCTCTGTACCCTTTTTATTTGTTATTTTTATTTTTATTTTTTGGAGATGGAGTCTCACTCTAGCGCCCAGGCTGGAATGCAATGGCATAATCTTGGCTCACTGCAACCGCCCCCTCCCGGGTTCAAGCGATTCTCCCACCTCAGCCTCCCAAGTAGCTGGGATTACAGGCGTGCACCACCACACATGGCTAATTTTTGTATTTTTAGTAGAGACAGGGTTTCACCATGTTGGCCAGGCTGGTCTCGAACTCCTGACCTCAGGTGATCTACCCGCCTCGGCTTGTTAAAGTGCTGGGATTACAGGCATGAGCCACCGCCCCCAGCCTCTGGTCCCTTTTTAAAAGTTGGGAATTAAAATGTAACTAAGTTCAAACAGTTGCAGATGAGCTACTCTGTTACTCAGGGATGGGGGATTAAATCCAGTACCTATGTCCCAGTCCACCGGGGACAAGCCCAGTTTGTGCTGTTGTTATCCTGGTATAATTTTTTTTTTTTTTTTGGAGATGGAGTCTCATTCTGTCACCCAGACTGGAGTGCAGTGGCATGATCTCAGCTCAATGCAACCTCTACCTCCTGGGTTCAAGCGATTCTTCTGCCTCAGCCTCCCGAGTAGCTGAGACTACAGGTGAGCACCACCACACCCAGCTGATTTTTTGCATTTTTAGTAGAGATGGGGTTTCACCATGTTAGCCAGGATGGTCTCAATCTCCTGACCTCGTGATCCACCCGCCTCAGCCTACCAAAGTGCTGGGATTACAGACATGAGCCACCGCGCCCGGCCGTTTTTTTTTTTTTTTTAAGAGACAGGGTCTTGCTCTGTTGCCCAGGTTGGAGTACAGTGCCACAACCACAGCTCACTGCAGCCTTGACTGCCCAGGCTTAAGCAATCCTCCCACCTCAGCCTCCTCAGTAGCTTGGACTACAGGTGCATGCCACCATGCCCAGCTAATTTTTTTTTTTTTTTTTTTTGAGACAGAGTCTTGCTTTGACACCCAGGCTGGAGGGCAGTGGTGTGATCTTGGCTCACTGCAAGCTCTGCCTCCCGGATTCAAGCGATTCTCCTGCCTCAGCCTCCCGAGTAGCTGGGACTACAGGTGCGTGCCACCACACTCGGCTAATTTTTTGTGTTTTTAGTAGAGATGGGGTTTCACCGTGTTAGCCAGGATGGTCTCAATCTCCTGACCTCATGATCCACCCGCCTCGGCCTCCCAAAGTGCTGGGATTACAGGCGTGAGCCACCGCACCTGGCTGATTTTTTTTTTGTAGACACTGGGTCTCACTATATTGCTCAGGCTTGTCATAAAACTCCCAGCTTCAAGTGATCCTCCTGCCCCAGCCTCCCAAAGTGCTGAGATTATAGGTGTGAGCCACCACACCTGGCCCTGGTATAAATATTAATAGCATGACTTTTTACTCTCAAGTCTCTCCGAGTTTGAATAAATTAGTCCTTCCAGGAGTAAGTTATAAGAGTTTGGTTTTAAGGAAGGATAAGGCACTTAAATGCAGAACAAAATCGCAGGCAAGTTGGAGAGCTCACCCCTCTTATGTCTCCGACATGAATCAAAAAGCCTGTTTCGGGGGAACATTAAAGGTGCTCAGTCAATGCTAAGGCTCAGCAGTTCGAGTGACTATTGCTTCTCATTAGGGAGGAGTCCTAAACAAGAGGACGGGGGCTTCCTCACCCCAGGCCAGGTGGGAGCCCCATCAAAGGTGGCACCTGGCATCATAGTCTAAGTGTCTGTGGATGTAGAGATAGGCTGCTAGTTTATTTTAAAATAAATCAGAATGTCTACTTATAATATTAAGTGACAACAGACTTGCCTCCTTTTTACTGAGCAGAAAGGGTGAAAAACCAGCCAGGCATGGTGGCTCACACCTGTGATCCCAGCACTTCGGGAGGCGGGTGGATTACCTGAGGTCAAGAGTTCAAGACCAGCCTGACCAACATGGTGAAACCTTGTCTCTACTAAAAATACAAAAATTAGCTGGGCATGGTGGCAGACACCTATAATCCCGGCTGCTTGGGAGGCTGAGGCAGCAGAATCACTGGAACTCGGGAGGCGAGGGTTGCAGTGAGCCGAGATTGCACCACTGCACTCCAGCCTGGGCAACAAAAACAAAACTCCATTCCCCCCACCCCCAAAAAAAAGACAAAAAAAAAAGAAAGGGTGAAAAACCAATTTGCCTTTATCGTCGTTTTTTCATCATTTAATCTCTGGACTTGTCCACTGGCTTTTTCTCAAGCAGGCAGGCTGGTCCACAGGTCTTAGCAAGTGCCCCCAACATGCCTGGGCTGAGGTGGACAGTCCCATTTATAGACAAAGCAAGGGAAAAAGCAAGCCCAGGAGAGGTGGTATTTTGTTTTTTTTTTTTGTTTTTTTTTTTTGTTTTTTTTTTTGAGGCAGAGTCTCTCTCTGTCGCCCAGGCTGGAGTGCAGTGACCGGATCTCAGCTCACTGTAAGCTCCGCCTCCCGGGTTCATGCCATTCTCCTGCCTCAGCCTCCCGAGTAGCTGGGACTACAGGCGCCTGCCACCTCGCCCGGCTAATTTTTTGTATTTTTTAGTAGAAACGGGGTTTCACCCTGTTAGCCAGGATGGTCTCGATCTCCTAACCTCGTGATCCGCCCGTCTCGGCCTCCCAAAGTGCTGGGATTACAGGCTTGAGCCACCGCGCCCAGCGAGAGGTAGTATTTTGAAAAGCTGGCTCTGAGAGTGACTTTAAGGGGCCAAAGTGGGCTGGTGTGAATCCATGGTGTTTATAACTAATAGATTACAACCAGTGGCAGATTTCTTTGTTCCTTCTCTACTCCCATTGCTTCACTTGACTAGCCGCCGCCCCCCCCCCGCCAAAAAAAAAGACCAAAGCAATAATAACCTGATGGCAGTAGCTACGTTAAAGAGAGAATATGACTCATTGAGAATGGTGGTTCTTGCAAAACACCTCAAATTTTACTCATGGTACAAAAGTATTTAATAAGTGACACATCAGTACAGAAAAACAGAGCTTATGTAAAGCTTATAGCTTGTCCTTTAAAACCAGAATGGCCAAGTGAAAAGTCAGTACAGATTCTTTTTACTATTAAAAAAATCAAAGGGACACACTGGGAATTGAACTACTATGCTTTTTCTTCATTCTAGAGATGACATATATGTTTTCTGGTAAGTAATCTACCACACAATGCACTAAACCAAAGCATACAAACAGCCAGTAAAGCTGTGCCCTACCTGCTACTCATGCTGGGCTGGACAGTGGAACACCATCTTAGTAAGAGATATTTTGACAGGAAGAAACTGCAGAGTCCCTACCTAACCCAGAGAACCTTACAAACTGGTCTACACAGAAAGGATTTTCAGCAAACATGCAAACATACTAACATGCTATAAGAATATTTTAGCCTATTTCTAGCACACAGCATACATTCATAGGTGCCCAGTAAAATAGGAATGAATGCCAATGTAGAAAGCGTTTTTGCCTTCACAGTACTAACACCTAAAAAGCACACAGCATATAATACTTTGATCTTTAAGTGGATAATCATGGAAGTTCCAAGATCACATCCACTAGGTTAGCCTGAGTATTCATCTATAAAAATATTTTTTTTTTCCAAAAATAATGCTTAAAAGAGACATCTAGAAACAGTGGGACTACATCAGGACCAGAAGACAGTGACACAAGGACTGCAAATGTTAAGACTAGGAGTAGCTTTTCACATGGAGAGGATATCTCTTCACATGGAGAGAGATACCCTTTTATGTAGAGGATATCTCTTTCTGTTGATTCCTACAGCCAAGACAAGATGTGATCACAGGAGATTCCGAAATCTCAAGCTGGGCTTGAGTAACACCCTAGATAAACATCAGGAACCCCACTGTGGCTGAAGTACTGAAACTGTGGCCCATGTGAAAAAGAGGTGCAAGTGCACAAAGATTGATGCAGAGGCTGCTGGAACAGAGGGTGGTGGCGGTGGGTTAGTCCACACTTACACACCAGCAGGTATGCTGGGGAAGGACCCCCCAGGTGGAGTGCTTGACATGGGCTCGCTCCAGAGGCGTCTGACCCAGAAGCTCCTGAGAGAGGTGTCTACTTGAGGAGGGGAGGAGTACTATGGTTAATGAATACAAGAAGGTGTTTCAGGAGGAATAGGTCCAGGAGGGTTAGGTCTTTTTGGTTTTGACCTATCAATACTTAACATAAATGAGTTACATAACAGAGTCAGTCTTTCCAAGATGTGTTCTGCCATCATGAGCTGGGCCTATTGGGCTGGTGACATCCAGAATGATCCCATTCATTGGCTGGAGGTAGGACCTAGTGCCGCAGATTGTTCTGGGAAGCTGACACAGAAGATGATTTGCACAACGAAGTCACCACTAAGCCACTGCTTAAGTCCAGTCCTCGGCCTTCTTTTTCCTATATGAGAAAACAACCAAAAGGAAGGGCCAGAAAGAGCCCTGGCTTGGAATCTTGCCTCTGACATGGCGAAGGCAGAGCTGAAGGTGGGAACGTGGACCTCCAGAGTACATAGGAAGGGAACACAGGTTATTGGTTATTCTGCATTTCTGCTCAATACTGGCCTGTCCTAGTCTTAATTTTTTAATATTATTATTTTTAAAGAGGTAGGGTCTTGCTCTGTCACCCAGGCTGGAGTATAGTGGCTTCATCATAGCTAACTGCTGCCTGGAATTCCTGGGCTCAAATGGTCCTCCTGCCTCAGCCTCCTGAGTAGCTAGGACTACAGCTGTGCACCACTACAGCTGGCTAACTTTTTTATTTTTATTTTTGTAGAGATAGGGTCTTGGTATGTCACTTAGGCTGGTCTTGAACTCCTGGGCTTGAGTGATTCTCCTGCCTTGGCCTCCCAAAGTGCTGGAACTGTAAGTATGAGCCACTGTGTCCAGCCTGGCCCTGGTCATTCTTAAAGTGCACTCTTAAAATGTACCTCCCTTCACTGGAAAACATTTTTCTTTCTTTTCTTTTCTTTTTTTTTTTAGATGGGGGTCTTGCTATGTTGCCCAGGCTGAAGTGCAGTGGCTATTCACAGGCATCAGTGCTGTGCAACACAGTCCCAGACTCCTAGGCTCAAGTGATTCTCCTGCCTCAGCCTTCCAAGTAGCTGGGACTACAGGCATGCACCACCATACCCAACACCATTTCTTTTTCTTTTCTTTTTTTTTTTTTTGACACAGGGTCCGACTCTGTCACCCAGGCTGGACTGCAATGGGGCAATCACAGCTCACGGCAGTCTCAACCTTCTGGGCTCAAGTGGTCCTCCCACCCAGCCCCCCAAGTAGCTGACTGAGACTACAGGTGCACATCAGCACACCAAGTTAATTTTTGTATTTTTCATAGAGATAGGGTTTTGCCATGTTGCCTTGGCTGGTCTCAAACTCCTGAGCTCAAGCCATCTGCCTGCCTCGGCTTCCCAAAGTGCTAGGATTATAGGTGTGAGTTACCATACCCAGTTTCCTATTTTTCTTATAAAGAGCTTGCATTGTAAGAAAAGCAAGGCAGGGCCAGGTGCAGTGGCTCACACCTGTAATCCCAACACTTTGGGAGGCCGAGGTGGACCATGCTTCAGGAGTTTGAGACCAGGCTGGCCAACCTGGTGAAACCCTATCTCTACTAAAAATACAAAAATTAGCTGGGCGTGGTGGCAGGTGACTGTAGTACCAGTTACTCAGGAGGCTGAGGCAGGAGAATCGCTTGAACCTGGGAGGCAGAAGTTTCAGTGAGCCAAGATTGTGCCACTGTACTCCAGCCTGGGTGACAAGAGCAAAACTCTGTCTCAAAGAAAAAAAAGAAAGGCAAGGCAGAATGAGACCTGAGACCTGCTTTTTGGGTTTTGTCCTTCTGATTAGGAACTCAAAGATGGTACCTGGGGCTTCTTTCATGAAAACATGAGAAGGTCCCAGCCACAGTAGAATAGCAGCTCACTCTTCTGATGCCTCATCAGCTGCTGGACTGATACTGGCCAGTTTGAAGGGAGAATGATGGGGGAAGCGTGCGAGGTTTGTGTTCGGTATTTCTACCTGGAACTTTCTAAGTGGCTCAAAGTGGCTAAATAAATAGGCAGTAGTAACTTACTGCTCTGTAGTCCAAAAACATTTCTTTAAAAGCCAGAAAATCTGTGAAAGTGAGCAGCATGTCGAATATGTCACCAGCCACTTCATCCTTATGGTGCCTGCAAATGGAACAGACGGCTGTTTCGTGAATGAATGATGAGACAGTCCTCAAGATTGCTTTTGTTTTTCTTTCCCTCACCCCAGCCCCACCCCCTGCATTTTTTTTTTTTTTTTAAGAGACTGGGTCTTGCTATGTCACCCAGATAGGAGTACAGGGGTGCAATTATAGCTCACTGTAGCCTTGAACTCCTGGGCTCAAGGGATCCTCCAGTCTCAGCCACCTGAGTAGCTAGGCCGACAGGTATGCAACACCACACCTAACTAATTTATTTTTTGTAGAGTTGGGGCCTCACTATGTTGCCCAGGCTGGTCTTGAACTCCTGGGCTCAAGTGATCCTCCTCCCTTGGCCTCCCAAAGCACTGAGAATACAAGTGTGAGCCACTGCCTGGTCTTTTCAAGATTTCATTAAAAGGTTTGAGGGCTTCCTACACAGGACCTAACCACCAAGGGCATGCACGGGAAAACAAACAAAACAAGAGGGTCTTTTTGGTCAGCATAGGGAAGGAAGAAAGTGAGAAAACAAAACACAAAAATCAGTCAAGCTCAACTCACTGTAATGTTGTGGTGAAAGCTGCCATGTTGAACCCAGGAATCCGCTGCAGCAGCTGTTCTTCAATATATTTTTCTACCAAAGAAATCTGCAACAGTGGAAAGGATTTTGGTGAGACCACACTTTGGGAAAACAAGACTTTCTTTTCAGAAAGCCTGCCCTCTAGCCCTTCCTAAACATTTCCTGAGGTCTGTGTGCCACAATCTACACTAAGTGCCAAGGATACCAAAGAGGACCAAAACACAGCCCCTGTCCTGGAGAAGAACTCAGCCTGGTGTGGAAGAGAAGCATTAGCTGATAATGATGCTGTAGCAGGGTGAATGCTCTGACACAGGTGGAGACAGTGAGTAGCACAGTGCCCAATGGAGGCTTTGCCTCCTGGGTAGAGGGCATCTGTGTAAACAGAACATATGGACATGGAGGCAGTCACAGGTTCCTTCTGGGCAGGTTTGTTTATGTCATGCTTCTGTGTTAAGAAAATAAAGTCTTGGAGGCTGAAATGGATTCTTAGATGACAGAATCCCAGAGGGCTGCAAGAAGCCTCAGGGTAAAGTGTAGAGACCCAAGGGTAATGAGCTGAGGTTCCTGGGTTCCAGTCTTGGTTTTTCTACCAAATAGTTAGTGATCTTGGTCTCAGTTTTCACTTTTACTTAACAGTCATGCATATATGACTGGATTATATAGAAGAAAGAGCATGTGAAAGCAGAAAGGTTTGTCAAAAGCATGCAAATGCAAGGTATGAAAAACTCATGTACTGTGATTGAAAGCAGGACTATGATAAGCCAAACTTCATTTATTATATTTATTATATTTTTTTTTAGATAAAGAGGTCTTACTTTGTTGCCCAGGCTGGTCTCAAACTCCTGAGCGCAAATGATTCTTCCACCTCAGCCTCCCAAATAGCTGGCACTACAGGTGTGCTACCAAGCCCAGCTCAAACTTTTTTTTTTTTTTGAGACGGAGTCTCGCTCTGTCGCCCAGGCTGGAGTGCAGTGGCCAGATCTCAGCTAACTGCAAGCTCCGCCTCCTGGGTTTATGCCATTCTCCTGCCTCAGCCTCCCGAGTAGCTGGGACTACAGGCACCCGCCACCTCGCCCGGCTAGTTTTTTGTATTTTTTAGTAGAGACGGGGTTTCACCGTGTTAGCCAGGATGATCTCGATCTCCTGACCTCGTGATCCGCCCGTCTCGGCCTCCCAAAGTGCTGGGATTACAGGCTTGAGCCACCACACCTGGCCTCAAACTTCTTTTAAATACGAAGCTGACGAGCTAATCAAATATTTGCCTGAAAGCTTTTTGGAAAATAGCCCCAAAGGCTGTGCAGAGGAAAATGAACTTAAACCAGATTCTAATGAGGATTCCTGGCAGTGTACTGGTGGCATATTTTAAAAAGCAGCAAATTTCAATGTCTTTTGATTCTAAATTTAAATTTTTAAAACTCTGACCTCCTGGTAGGAGACATAGAAATCTACTTACGTATTCATTAAAAATAGGTGTGTAGGTGAGTTTATTCTCTTCTGTGTCTTCAAACTCCAGGTAGTACTTGTCCATGAAGTTTCTCTGTAATAACTGGAACTCGTAATCTGAACCACAATGGGGAAAATTTATTCTTTTTAATGGAGATTACCAACCATTATGATTTATAAGAAGGCAGGATCTATGTTAGCAGTACTACTTTCTCAATGGTCAGTCTCTGGAAGGAAAGCTGATGTTTTAAGAGGGTATTAAATGGGACCCTGATGTTGAAATAGACCAATCCTGTTTTCTTTTTCTTTTTTTTTCTTTGCGCTGGAGTTTCACTCTTGTTGCCCAGGCTGGAGTGCAATTATGCAATCTTGGTTCGCTGCAACCTCCACCTCCAGGGGTCAAGAGATTCTACTGCCTTAGCCTCCTGAGTAGCTGGGATTACAGGCGTGTGCCACCTCCCTGGGCTAATTTTGTATTTTTAGTAGACACAGGGGTTCATCATGTTGGCCAGGCTGGTCTTGAACTCCTGACCTCAGGTGAGCTGCCTGCCTCGGCCTCCCAAAGTGCTGGGATTACAGGTGTGAGCCACCACGCCCAGCCCTGTTTTCTTTTTAAATTGTGGTGAGATATACAATTTTTTTTTTTAAATCATTTTAATGTTGAAGCACACAGCTCAGTGGCTTTAAGTATGTTCACATTGTTGTGCAGTGATCATCACCATCCTTCAGTCCATTTTAACCACATCCACACAGGGTGGCTTGGGAACTCCCTCACATTACTTTTCTGAAAAGGAATGGATTGGTTCTCTCTTATTTTGATATAACTTTAGCAGCAATTGTGGAAACATTGTAGTGATTAGAAGTATGGAGTCTGAAAGAGGCTAGCCTGTCTGGGTTCGAATCGCATCTCAGCTACTTACTAATTGTGTGACCTTGGGTAAGTTACTTAATTTCTCTAAACCCCATATAAACTTCTCATTTATCTGGAAAATAAGAATGGTTTATAGTAGTTATCATATAGGATTGGAAGTGGAATTTAGATGAGAATTCATATAAATAGATTAGTTCATAGTGAACACTTAATAAATAATAGGGAAGAGGGAATCTTTTTTTTTTTTTTTTAAATTGAGACAGGGTCTCCCTATGGTGCCTAGGCTGGTCTCGAACTCCTAGACTCAAGCAATCCACCTGCTTTGGCCTCCCAAAGTGTTGGGATTACAGGTGTGAGCCACTGTACCCAGCCCGGAATAAGGAATCTTAACAACTGAATAGATTATTTCTAAAAATAAAAGGAAAGTTTCAGAAAGGACCTAGACCTTGGGATAAATACTGTAGGCTCACAGAAGGCTCATTTTCCCATAGCATATAGGGTATAATAGGCAAGATAACTGAATGGATTCTTCAGTATTCCCCAGAAATCCCCAAATCCACATGGGAAACGAACTTAATGATGAAACATCCATATTCAGGAGTTAAGGGCATGAACCTTTATACCTGAAGGTATAAAACATTGGTCAGTAATTTTCATTTTTTTTTTTTTTTTGAGACGGAGTCTCGCTCTGTCGCCCAGGCTGGAGTGCAGTGGCGCAATCTCTGCTCACTGCAAGCTCCTCCACCTGCGTTCACGCCATTCTCCTGCCTCAGCCTCCCCAGCAGCTGGGACTACAGGCACCCGCCACCAGGCCCGGCTAATTTTTGGTATTTTTAGTAGAGACGGGGTTTCACTGTGGTCTCGATCTCCTGACCTTGTGATCCGCCCACCTTGGCCTCCCCAAGTGCTGGGATAACAGGCGTGAGCCACCATGCCCGGCCTGGTCAGTAATTTTCATACTAAATGGATTAAGCCATACAGCCAACACCACCAAGTAACAGTGTTCTTTTCCTAATTCTCATAAAACTTAAAGTCAACAGAATTTCTCAAATGTAAGTTTTCCCCTCCTACATACTTGTCTTAAACCTCTGGGGACTGTTACTGCTTGTCTGTTACTTAGCAGGTTTCATGGATGCCCAAATACATCCACAAGTAGGAACTCAAAACCTAGGAAAATACAGAACCAGCTGAAGCTTAACACTTTGTTTTCTTTATGGCCATGTGTGCTTGTGGTTATGGTTTTATGTATCTTTTTTTCTTTTTTTAAGATGGAGTCTCGCTCTGTCGCCCACGCTGGAATGCAGTGGCGCGATCTCCGCTTACTGCAAGCTCCACCTCCCAGGTTCACGTTCTCCTGCCTCAGCCTCCTGAGCAGCTGGGACTACAGGCGCCCGGCACCACGCCCGGCTAATTTTTTTGTATTTTTAGTAGAGACGGAGTTTCACCGTGTTAGCCAGGATGGTCTTGATCTCCTGACCTCGTGATCCGCCTGCCTCGGCCTCCCAAAGTCCTGGGATTACAGGCGTGAGCCACCACACCTGGCCTGGTTTTACATGTTTTATGGCATGAAAATGTTAAAACTCAAAACTGTCTAAAAATGAAATTGCTCTTATCCTACATAAGAAATAGAGATCATTATTTCCTATAGTTTTGTGAAGAACTCCACATTATTGGGGCCCCATTACCTGAGTCAGTCCCTTCCAGGCCTCTGAATCTATGCTTATTAGATGTTTTCAGGAGTACTGGGCCGTTTGTTTCTAAGACAAACTGCAGTAAGCCTTTACTTAAGTATTACATTGTGCTACATTAAAAATTGCAGGCAGCTTGATGTTTTCTCTTTTTAAAATTAACTCTCCAAATTGATTTCAATGTCCTTAAAGAAGAAGCAAGCAAGTCCTTAAAAACAGTATCTTAAAAGCTTACCCATGATAATGTCCTCTAAATATCCAACCACAGCATCAAATTCTGCATCAGAGGCGGAGGAGCTGAAAAACATGCCTGGATTAGGTGCTATTTCAAATAATGCATTAAAAAAATGTTTTTAGTATGGACGTTTTCAAACATGCACAAGAGAAAAAAAGAGTAGCAAAACGAACTTCCCATCACCCATCTTCAACAATGTAAGAATGACTGTCTGATCTAGTAAGTCCAAACAGAAGAAAACACACTCGGCACGTTTGTGACATGAACGTTCAATGTCATGACTCCACTTTAATAAAAACTGGTTCTCCAGGCTCTTCGCTATCACCCCATACCTGTCTGCTTGTGAGCATGAACCCAGCACGGGTGAAACACCTGCCAGAGGGGTCATTTGGTCAGGAGTCCGGGAGGCGGGGGCCAGGGAGGCGTGGAGGGGCCTCGGGCGCGGGGCAGGGCCTCGGCAGCTCAACCCCGCCAGGCTTTGCTGACAGCTGAGGGTTGGCGGCTGGGGATTGTGATGGAGGTGCTGATCAACGGTGACACCCGCCTCGCACTCCTGTCCTCCGGGGCCTGAAACCTGCGGCCTTAGTACTCTACAAAACGAAGGCCTGGGGCTGGGACGGCGCCTTGGCGGCCCCCACCCTGCCCCGCCCCTAAGGACACCTGTTTTATAGGGTGAGGCCCGGGCAAACGCCCGCTGTCCCCGTCCCCAAGTCACCTGCCCCCTGGCGGAGCTACTCACAAAGACAGCGCAAAGCTCTCTTCTTCTAAGGCGTCCATCGCCGCCGCCCCGAGTAGGCTCCTACCGCGCCCGCGGCCCAACTCGCAAGCAGGCGCTGCGGCCTGCGGGGTTAAGGCCTCTCAGCCAAGGCCGCGGCCAGCTCACTGCCAGGTCGGGTCAGCGCCTGCGCGCCAGGCCCCGCCTTGGATACCCGCAGCGTCCACTCGTCAGCCCGGCCTCTACGCCCCGCCGGGCCCTCTGCGCGCGCAGCCGACGCCGCAGGTCCAGGCCTAGGTGACTGCCGCCCCGCCTCCTGTCATCATGGCCACTGCAACCCCTTACGCTCCCTCACGGCGGGCCGGCAGCCAATCACAGGCGCGCGTCACCGATGCCGGGGCGGGGCAAGACAGGGAGAGGAAGTCCCGGAAAGGAATGCGGAGGGATGCGGGGCCTCGCCTAGTCCGCGTTGCGTGGCGACTCAGTCTTTAGTCGCCCCCATTTTACGGATAAAGGAAACGAAGCCAGGAGGCTGAATTTCCTCACTCGCAACTCGAGAATAAATCGCCCCTCCCAGAGTGTGGAAAATTAAGTAGTTTAAGGCACTTTTGAAGAGCGCTTGTAAGTTGCCAAGTCGCTGGAGAGCCAGTCCCTTATCCCTTGAACCAGGTGATGCTGACGTCTGATTTCAAGACAATTCCTACCCCTCGTGGAAGGAAAGCGCCATCGCAAGAAGTAGATGTCTTGTAGTTTGCATTATAATCTTCGCATTATAAAGCTTACTCGGCAGTAACTGGTTTCTTGACTAATTATACAAGATGAGAGTCGAAGAACTGTTTTGAGCCACGCAATCAGGAATCAGATACTTTTCAGGAAAAGGCCTCTGCAAAACTGCCAAACTTTGAAACAAAGGATTCGTTTGAGCTGATTTCTCTTGATTGGACAACTAAGCATTGTGCCTCTTTAATTGCATGATACCTTTTGGCCAAAGTGCGGTATATGACTAGAGGAACTAGAGGGATTTAAGGTATGAACTGAGGGTCAGGTGGCCAGTCAGAATGGGTTAGCAGACATTTTTTATTTTTATTTTTTTGAGACAGAGTCTTGTTCTGTCGCCCAGGGTGGAGTGCAGTGGCATGATCTCGGGTGGCTACAACCTCCGCCTCTCAGGTTCAAGCGATTCTCGTGCCTCAGCCTAAGTACCTGGGATTACAAGTATCCGCCACCGCGCCCGGCTATTTTTGTATTTTTAGCAGAGACGGGGTTTCACCATGTTGGCCAGGCTGGTCTCGAACTCCTGACCTCAGGTGATGCACCCACCTTGTCCTCCCAAAGGGCTAGGATTACAGGCGTGAGCCACCACGCTGGGCCTAGCAGGCATCTTTCAGTGGACGTAAAATAGATATCCGTGGGATCTGTAACAAAGATGGTTACAAAGACACAGTTGGGTGTGACAGCTGTGACCAAGGTGACATCAATTATTACTAATTTATTTATTTATTTATTTTTATTTTTATTTTATTTATTTTTTTTTTTTGAGACGGAGTCTGGCTCTGTCGCCCAGGCTGGAGTGCAGTGGCCGGATCTCAGCTCACTGCAAGCCCCGCCTCCCGGGTTCACGCCATTCTCCTGCCTCAGCCTCCCGAGTAGCTGGGAGTACAGGCGCCCGCCACCTCGCATGGCTAATTTTTTTTGTATTTTAGTGGAGACGGGGTTTCACCATGTTAGCCAGGATGGTCTCGATCTCCTGACCTCGTGATCCGCCTGTCTCGGCCTCCCAAAGTGCTGGGATTACAGGCTTGAGCCACCGCGCCCGGCCACTAATTTATTTTTTGAGACGGAGTTTCACTCTTGTTGCCCAGGCTGGAGTGCAATGGCGCAATCTCGGCTCAACACAACCTCTGCCTCCCGGGTTCAAGGGATTATCCTGCCTCAGCCTCCCGTGTAACTGAGATTACAGGCATGCGCCACCATGCCAGTCTAATTTTTTTTTTGTATTTTTAGTAGAGACGGGGTTTCTCCATGTTGGTCAGGCTGGTCTTGAACTCCCGACCTCAGGTCATCTGCCCGCCTCGGCCTCCCAAAGTCCTGGGATTACAGGCGTGAGCCACCACGCCCAGTCAGGTGACATCAATTATGAGTCACTCTGTTTAGCACCAAGTGGAAGATAGGCATTTTAAAAGGTTTGCTGAATTACTGGACTGAGTTTAGTCAAGCCCTGGTCACACAGCTCACAGCAAACTCAGATAATTTCTTTATGACCTTTCTCTATATACCACACATTTCTGGACCAAAATGAATTTGCCTACCATTCCTAAGTCATTGATGGAGTGGAGGAGGAACACACCTTGATTTAATCTGTTCTGGTTATCTATTGCTGTTACAAACCAACCTGAAAATTTAGTGGCTTAAAATAACCATTTTGCTCACTAATCTGTAATTTGGGCAGGGCTTGGCAGGGCCACTAGTCTCTATTCCAGTTGGTGTCGGCTGGGGCAGCTGGAATGGACTAGAGGAGCTCCCTCCAAGGAGTTTACTCACGTGGCTGGCAAATTAGTGTTAGCTCTTGGCTCTCAGTTGTGGACATTGGCCAGAGAACTGGGGCCGGGGGATGGGGGTACAAGTTCCTCCCCATGTATAGGATTCAGGGGATTCTTGGGTTTTCTCACACCATGGTGCTGGGTCTAAGAGCAAGTGTTTCAAGAGACACAGAAATGGAAGCTGGCAGTCACTTAAAGGCCTGGTATTGGAAACTGGCACAGTATCTCTTCCACTGTGTTCCACTGATAAAGCAGACACAGAGCCACCCAAATTTAAGAAGAGCGGACATAAACCTCATTTCTTGACGGGAGGGATGTCAAATAATTTGTGGCCATCTTTTAATCCATTTCACCACCCTTATTGACTCTAGGAACAAATGGGGATAAAGATAAAATGTACCCACTCAGGGATGTATCAGATAGTGTGCTAAACATTTATAAATACATTGTCTCCTTTTGAAATATCTGAAACCCCGTAAAAACAAAAAACTGGTATGAGTATCTCCATTTTACAGTCTGGAAAACCAAGCATTAGTGGGACCTGGGTCCAGTCCCACCCAAAAGGCCTATTTCAACCATCGTGCTTTTTTATAGCCCCTAATCCCTGGGTTGTTAAACCATATTCTTGGAAATCAGAACATGTTTTCTCCTGAATACAGAATGGTCTTTTTCCACTTGTAGCAAAATTAAAAGTTGACTTGAATATACTAAATGTTTTTCCATTAATACTCATTTTTAAAATCATTTGATTGGGGGTTGGCACTAGGAATTCTTCTGAGTGAATAGCAAAAGGTAAATGATGGGCAATCTTGGAAAGACCTGATCTTAGTTGGTTATTTGTGGATACATATTCAAGATGGTTGAAACTTGTGTAAAAGTCATTTTCTGCTAGTGAAATTGTGTCAGTTTTGTGAATCATTGTTTCCTGGCACTCTGCAAATGGCACCATGACTTCTGCTCTATGTCATTTTTAAAAGGAGCGAATTCATTACAATTTTTTTTTGGCTGAAATGCTGGATTTCCCCAATGAATCACCTGACAAAATACCATAATTTTTTGTTTTTCTCCCTGGTAACCATTTATCAGTAGTAAAAGTCTAGCTTTTCTCTTAAATGCTTACATTCAGTTCAGAATATGGATGTATGATTTTACTCTTCCACATAGCTTGCTAACCCCTAGTTTTTTCTTTGATACGGAATTCCTGTCTTTCCCTTGGAGGTGGCTCCAAGTTTACAACTTAGCTTCCATCCTGGATGATTTGATCAATTTCATATTGAAGCCCTTTTATGATCTAGAAGTTAAGAATAGGAAAAGTAAACCACCTTAGGAACAAAGTTCAAGGGTAGATTTTTAGAAAGCTGTTAGACCCCTGCATTCCTTTGCCTGGCAAATTATCTATTTATTCCATCTATTTTTCCCTCTCTCCACTAAATGTACAGACTACCTTTAGTTTCAGCTGGACCACATGTTTCTTTACTGGTCTATTTACATTTTTTGCTTATCCTTTACCCCCAGCTCACCCCACTCCTCCATTTCATTCTCCAAATAGAAGCCAGAGCCATCTGTTAGAATTATCAAGGCACTTCCATGCTTAAACACCTCTGCTTTCTACTGCACTTAGTATAAAATAGAAAACCCTTCACATAGCCTTCATGAGCAGTTCCCTGGCCTGTAGCATTACCTACTCAACACTGTAGCATTACCTACTCTACCTACTTGCTTCCTATTTTTCTAGTTACAGGCATCTGATCCCCAAACCCACTGAGACCCGTTCTTCCTCAGTTAGTGCCTTTGCCTGTAATGTTGTGTTCGCCTAGCTACCCAGTCCTAGAAGCTAGTCCTCTCTGCCAGGCTATGTCCTACTTCCTCCTTTAAGTTTCACTAATGTTACTTCCTCAGTGAGGTTTCTTCTGACACTCCCACCACCATCTAAATTAGTTCCCCCTCATTCTCTCTAGGACCCTATTCTTTTCCACTAAAAATTTGTTACAATAAACACAAATACATTGTCTTCTCCCCACCTTAGGAACAAACTTCAAGGGTAGATTTTTAGAAAGCTGTTAGGCTCCTGCATTCCTTTGCCTGGCAAATTATCTATTAATTCCATCTATTTTTCCCTCTCTCCACTAAATGTACAGACTACCTTTAGTCTCAGCTGGACCACTTCCAAATTATTATTAGACATAATAATAGACAATAATTAGACAAGCTTATTAGACATAAGCTCTACAAACAGGTATTTTGTATGCCACATAGGCACAGTGCCCAGCACATATTAGGTGCTCAATAACAATCTGCTGGATAAGTAAGTGATTAGCCTTATTCTTAATTCTAATACTTGATTCTCTCCTACTCCCAAAAGTAGCCCTTAAAGTCTGAGAGTATAATGTCTTGGAACCTTAGCAGTATATACCAATGAAAGTTGTGAAATCTTAGTCAAAAACGGCAACAGATATTTTATTCTTCAATGCAAATTACTGTATTCACCACAAGCTAAAGAAGAGAACATGTATCTACATATATATTTATATATATATATATATATATTTGTTTGGATTTATGGAAGACTAAAGACATGGAAAAAAATCCAGCACCCCAACATGTACAGCCAGGAAGGAAATCAGCTCTGTAATAGGACAGGTATAATGAACTATAAACAAGAAGGGGTGGAAAAAGAAGGAAAAAAAATGTGCATTGACTTTAAGACACTGTAAAACTCAGAAGACATATTTACTATTCAAGTATAAACTCTGTAAGGACTTGGCATAAATTGAAAGGCAGCTGCAGAGGTACACCATTATAAAAGAAGTTCTATGAATTTACAATTCTACCTTCCAATTTCCTGGGAGAAAAAACCAAACTCTTGAAGGTCTTCACCAGAGACCCTGAGAGGGATTAACACTTTTGATGAAGACATAGTCACTAATTCATGATTGAACTTACTATTCAAAAACATGTATTTATTTAGAACAATAGAAATACGTGTTCTCAGACTGTCCTCTAGAGTTTGTGAGACTATTAGTTCAAGAGTTTCAAAGTATATTACTTGTAAAAACAATACTGATTAAAAAAATTTTTTTAACAAAAAACCAGAAATCTGATTTGATGGTACCTTAAAAATACCCTAAATACCAAATTTTCTCCAACCTAACATTACAGCTAATTTAAGAATTCCTCCTGCATTGGTAAAACATTTTTTCCTCATAAAATGTGGGTACTGAGATTGGATAGGAACACTATGAATATGAAAATACCACCAATTTTCTTCAGTAAAAAAAAAAAAACCCAAAAAACAAAAAAACAACAAAAAAACTAGAATGTTAGAATGTTCTTTGGAATCACTGAAATATCACAAACTTGGGTTTTTTCTTACAGTCTGTGTACCTTCTTTCAGGTTCTCTGTTTTGCTTGTAGTACTGACTGTGTGATTCTAATTATAGATTCAAGTCTTGCAATGCAATATCCATGCTTAACGCACCGGTGTCTCTCCAACCAGTGAGAAGTTATGCATAACCCAGAAATGCTGTCATGTACATCTCCATAAAGACTTCTGCCCCAAATAAAAACTTCAGAATGACACAACACGTCCTGTGTTAAACAATCAAATGAACCCAACATGGAGGATTCCAGTGTGATTTCAGTACTTGGGAGGGCATTGTCTCCTATAGTTTTTCATGGAAGTACCACAGGCCTGGCTGCTAGCATTCAGCTTTCCGTGGCCTTAAAGGGATTTTCTCAGGGCTGGCAAGTTGGATTAGATTCTAAGAGAATTTTGTCTTTGACAAACTACCATTTTTAGCATAAAATCTGGCCATGGCTATAAGTTTCAGTATGTGTACAACTGATTAGAGAGTTTTTTTTCTTTTTCTTTTCAACATTGGCTGGAATTGAGTAGAAAAAAGTCCACGATGCCTTTTCACATGTGTCATGAAATATGAGAAATCTGTCTGATTCTAGATACTATTTCTTTACGACACAATGGGCAGGTCTCCAGCTGCAAGGCACAATCCATGCACAGGTCACTGGGGAGAAACACAGAAAAGCCAGTCAATTTAATGCTTCAAAAGGTCAAACTCCAACTGCCTGCCAACTAAATCTAAAATGTTAACAAGTTTCTTCATTGAAAGGGTTAATAATTATACATGGTTTAAAAAAATGAATATGTAAATAAAAAGTAAATTTTACATTTCTGATCCTCAATTGTCTTAGTCTGACGAACAAGTAAAAAGTTCATATGCATTCTTTCAGACACTCTATACGTGCACAGCATATACATACAGATGTGTACATATAGGTAGGGATATAATATTTCTCCCCAGAAAGCCATTTATCCCAGAATCATTTACCAAACAGTCCATCTTTTACCACAGTTTTGACACAATGCCTTTGTCATATGGTAAATTTTCATTTTTAGTTCTATTTCTGGGCTTTTATTGTATTCCATTATTCTGCCATTCCTGTCATAATAGTAATGGGACCAAATTACTAACATTTATTTTAATGTATTTTAAGATGTGGTATGGCTGTCATCTCCATAACTTTCAGAATTTTCTTGCTTTACACTTTCAAATCAGCATGTCAAGTTCCAGAAAAAAATCATGTTGCTCTTTTTACGTTGACCAAATAAAACTTAGAGTTTAGAGAAAACTGTCACCATTACAATACTGAGAGGTCCTCCTATCCAAGAAAGGACTCATTTATTTAAGTCTTCTATTATACTCTTTGGTAGTTTAAAAGTTTTCTTCATATACGCTCTACATATTTCTTGCTATGTATTCTTAGCCTTTTTTTTTTTAACCATTGTAAAAGGGATCTCCAATTATATGTTCTAATTGGCTGCTATTTATACATATAGCTAGAAAAACGACTGAGTTTTGTATATTTTGTAAGTCTAGTGGTGACAGTAGGCATCCTTATCTTGTTCCCAACATCTCTTGAAATGCTTCCCACGTGTCACCATTAAAAAGATGCTAGGTGGTGAAACCCCGTCTCTACTGAACATACAAACATTAGCTGGGTGTGGTGGCAGGCGCCTGTAATCCCAGCTACTTGGGAGGCTGAGGCAGGAGAAATCGCTTGAGCCTGGGAGGTGAAGGTTGCAGTGAGCAGAGACTGCGCCACTGCACTCAAGTCTGGGCGACAGAGCAAGACTCCATTTCAAAAAATAAAAATAAAAATAAATAAAAAATAAAAATAAAAAAATTAAAAGATGCTAGCATTTGGCTGAAATAGATGTGTTTTTTATATTGTTACGGAAGTATCCATCCATTCCTCTTTTATATTGTTTTCGTCCCTCCATTCATTTCTGTTTTGTAATATTTCATCCATTAGGAATGGATATCGAATTTTAACAAATGCTTTCTCAGCATTCTTGAAGAAAGTGACAACTGCCCCTCCTGCCTCTGGCCTATTTGAGTAATTATATTAAATATTTCTATATTGTAGGCCGGGTGTGGTGACTCATGCCTGTAATCCCAGCACTTTTGGGAGGCCGAGGCAGGTGGATCACTTTAGGTCAGGAGTTCGAGACCAGCCTGGCCAACATGGTGAAACCCCGGCTCTACTAAAAATACAAAAATTAACTGGGCCTGGTGGCATGCGCCTGTAATCCAAGCTACCTGGGAGGCTGAGGCAGGAGAATTCCATGAGCCCGGGAGGCAGAGGTTGCAGTGAGCTGAGATCGTGCCACTGTACTCCAGCATGGATGACAGAGCAAGACTCCATCTCAAAAAAACCTGCCCTCACCCAGCTATGGAACTAGCAATTCAAGAACAGAATGTAACTTTGCCTAATGTACAAAAGAGGAAACAACCAAACAAATCCTCTTACCTGTGTCCACATGGCTTCAATTGTGTATCTGCTACCTCATCACAACAAAGGGAACAGCAGTTTTCTCGGATACTGACTTGCTTCAACAGAGCAAGACGTCTGTGCCTGAGTAGAAAAAGCAATTTGAAATGCATTTTGTCAACAGGGGGCCTATTAGCAGTGATGCATATGAAATGCTTTGAAAATGCTCTGCACCTGTGAGATATATTCCTTGAATTTTGTTCAGTAAGGTTTTCATACATGCTATCTCCTTTCAATCCTATAATCATTTTCTAAAGTAGGGAATGAAGGAGGTATAACCATTTCCATTTTATAGACAAAGTTCAAGGAAGTGACTTATATAAAGTATGCAGTCAGGAATCAAATTCAAATTCTTTAGTTCTAAGTCCAGTGCTCTTTTTATGTTACCAGCAAATTTCAACCTTTTAAATCACATATGTGAGAGCCAGCTGACAAGCATAGAGCCTTTCTCAAGAAAAATACACATATACAAGTTTTTATACAATTTCAAGGGGTTTATAACAGTCCATTTTAGACTCCCTGCAAGTCCAAATACCTCAAGTTAGAACCCTTCCATTATACTTTCACTCAGCGTGGAATGGAAGCAGACAGGCAAAACTGTTCTGCTAAAGGTACAGCCCTAATAGATAGGCAACAGAAGTATGAAGCATTTATTCAGTTCACTTATGGGCTTACTGTGTGCCAGGCACTGTTCCAAGCCCTAGAGATTCAGCAGTGAACAGAGGACTAAAAAAGTATCCCTGCCTTTGGAGAGCTTATGCTCCAGTGGGGGAAGACAGAAATAAACAAGATAAGTAAAATACAGTGTTAAATGTTGATAAATACTATGAAGAAAGAGAAAATGGGAAGGACAAGGAGTGTACACATCAGAGGTGGGGAGTTATTAAAACAATTTTAAATACGGTGGCCAGGAAAAGGTCTCACTAAAGTAATACTTAAGTAAAGAGGTAAAGGGAGTGAGGAAGTGAGTTCTGTGGTTGTTTGGAGAAACCATTTTGGGTAGCAGGTACAGCAAGTGCCCTAAAGCTATCATAGGCCTGGTGTGTTTCAGGAGCAGCAAGGAGGCCAGGGTGACTGAAGGAGCATGAGAAAATGGGAGAGGGTAGGAAAGAGGTCAGAAAAGTAACATGGGGAAGGGAGAGGACAAATTGTACAGGGCCTGGGAGGTCACCGGAAAGGTTTTGGCTCTTCCCTTCAGTGAATAGGAAGCCACCCACTGGTGTCTTCTGAGCAGAGAAGTGTGCGATCTGACTTACGCTGTAACAAATCATTCTGGAGGCTGTGCTGGATAGACTGAAAGGGTTCTGGGGAGGAACAAGGTCGAAGGCAAGACAAAAATAATACAGGTAGGAAATGGTGGAGGCTTGGACCATGGTAGCAGCAGTGAGGGTGATGAGTAGTTGGATTTGGGATATATTCTGAAGGCACAGCCTTCCGGATTTGCTGAGGGATTGAATGTGGGTATAGCAGAAAGTAAGGTCTTCTACAGTCTTCTCTCATCTGTTTTTTTATTTTTATTTTTGTTTTTGTTTTTGAAACAGGGTCTCACTCTGTTGCCCAGGAGTGTGGTGGCACAATCTCAGGTCACTGCAACCTCCATCTCCCAGGCTACGGTTATGGCCAGGGAAACAGGGATGATAAAGTAGTTATTAACAGATGAGGGGCCGGGCACAGTGGCTCACGCCTATAATCCCAGCACTTTAGGAGGCCGAGGCAGGCAGATGGCTTGAACCCAAGAGTTCGAGACCAGCCTGGGCAACATGGCGAAACCCAGTCTCTACAAATAATACAAAAATTAGCCAGGTGTGTTGGCATGCCTGTAGTCACAGCTACTCAGGAGGCTGAGGTGGGAGGATCGCTTAAGCCTGGGAGATGGAGGTTGCAATGACCTGAGATCGTGCCACCACACTCCTGGGCAACAGAATGAGACCGTGTCTCAAAAAAATAAAAATAAAAATAAAAAAACAGACATGAGAGGAGACTGTAGGAGAAGCAGTGGCTGTGAGTGGGTGACTTGTAGCTGAGAGTGGGTATGTGGTGCTTCACCGTACTATTATTTTTTCCTATGTATTTGAAATTTTCCATAATAAAAAGGTTAAAGAAAAAAAGAATGAATGGAAGAACAATTAGAAACAGAGAGTATATACAACATAGAACAATTTATAAAATCCCAGTTGGTAGTAACAGGGCCATGATCTCCTACCCTGATGCCAGAAAGGAGTAATATTCCAATGAATATAAAGTATCACTGAATATACATTTTTGGAACACAGGATGAAAATATTAATGGTACAGAAAATGGTCTTAAGTTCATATTTAATGCCACAATTTATAAGTAAGCACAACTGGAATGTTAAGGGCAGCAAGGTGCAAGAAGGAGGTTGGCACTAAGGTGGCCACTCAATTAGGCTCTTGGCAACTCTATCTTCTTGTCACTATCAGAGAAAACAGTCTAAAGACAGCACAGGATGGACCTAGCTTGAAATTCAGCTGTTCTTATTCAAGACAAGATGAACTTTGAGTCCCAAATTTATATACATGGTTACCAAGAGAGTATGTATAAGCTGTCCATAAAATGAGACTTTCTGACAGTTGATGCCCATTGCCATCTGAGTTTTGGAAGGTTTGATTCTGTAGGAGCAGTTAACTAAATGCTGAAGCATTTTAACTATGGCCAGTCCCCAGGGGAACTTAGATGGATCAATTGTCCCTTTCAGGGTATATGTGAGAAGACTTATTTGTGGGCCTCATCCAAGGAAAAGGCAGGCTAGATGAAAAAGAATGGGGTATGATAGATAAGGGAGAGATGTCCCCTCAGACTTTGGCCAATAGGAATTTAAAGTTCAGAATCTCTGTCAGGCACCAAGGATGAGGCTGAATGAAAAGTTTTAGGAATTAACCTCAGAACCCTGAGCAGGAACATACGCAACCCTTATGTTCTTGGGCTATTACCGAGGCTCTGCTGCTACAGACAATGCTACCATCATCATGCCATTTTCTAGTTCATCTGGAAACTATTGAAACACTGAGACAGTGAGTCCAAGGTGAAGCACAGCCCAGAGCACTGCTTGCAGATCTGCTTTTTGAGCCAAAACAAGAGCTAGGATTATGCTACAGATACCTTCGGGGCATAACAGTCCAACATTAGCTATGTCATGGCCAGTATGCTGGCCTTGCCTGTTGAGAGAGACTCTCTTACTAAGACATGTGGTATTAGTAACAGGAATACCCTTTAAACAGGCAGCTGCTCTGTTTAAAATGATAAACTTTAGCTCACATTGTGAAACAAGCTTCAACTTGAAGTAATTACCAGGAAGCAGCTGGAGTCTTTCCCCAGCCTAAGGAATAGACTACATTCATCTCACAAGGAAGCAAAGCAGGCATTCATCTGATAAATTAATGCCAAACACAGTTTTTGTCAAATAAGAGTTGTGAAATTTTATGCAAGATGGTATTCACTGATGGTTGTGGAACAGTGTTGTCATCTTTGCCACACAGCTAAAACCATATAAAAAGTCTGTTTCAATAAAGCCGAGTCTGTTAAAAAGGTGCACTAGATTTCCTAATATTTAGGATTTTGACACTGACATTCAAGTGAAGTTAGTTTGCAGCTTCTTTGTGTGTACGTGTGCCATATTTTTCTGATTTTTATACCAATCTTATTTATCTTACAAAAAAAATTTGAAAGTGTTCCTTCTTTCTGGGTTTAGTAACATTTTAAATAACAATAAGGTTATCTGTTACCTAAAGATTTGGTAGAGATCCCCTGTGAAATCACCTGGGTCTGGTGCTTTCTGGGGACAAGATATACGCAATAATTGGTTTGTGTATATCTCTTCTGGGATCTATCTTAGTAATTTATATTTCCTGAAAAGTCATCCTTTTACTCAGGTATTGTAATTTAATTCAAAATGTATTGGTTATGTTCTTTTAAACTTGATTATAAATTGTTTAATTTCTCCTAAGATTCATGTGAAAGTCTGGAGATAGCCTGGGCAGATCCCTTACCTTGGCAAAATGATTTTTTCTTCAGCTGTTAGAAAGGCGTAGTCATTAAAAGTGCTAAATTTCATAGATGGTGGGTATTTGAATGGTTTTGCTCCAAAATTGAACTCACATTGTTGATATGACATGAAACTAGCTGCAGCAAAAAATCCAGATCTAAAAATAAAACGAGTACAGAGGCCAATAGAATTAATAACAATCAAAATAGAGTTAATAGATAGAACAGTTTTCAGAAAGGCAGGGTGAGTCAGTCCTACCCTGGCAGAAAGGAAGAGTGACAGATTGTGTTTATAACCCACATAGGTCTGTGACCAGAGAATATTGTGCCTTATCTTCCTGTATCAAACTTCGGGATAGTTTTAGGTCTGATCAAATGGGTTCCCAATCACTTGAAATTAATAAATTTCTCATCACAATTACGTGCATAAATGGACAAAGACTTTTTTTTTCCTAGAGAAAAGGGCATTCCATGCATCTACTCAAATTTTTGACTGAGAAGAGCTACTTACACAGTAGATGAAAAGACTTGCTTTTCAGGAGGCAGCTGGTTGCCATTTAAAAAGAAGATCATTTGCTTTTCATTCAAGTCTAACAGAAATCCTACTGTATCTCCTAGAGGATAAAGTGAAACACTGTTAGGATAATGATGTGTACTACCAGGATTCTCTGATAAGCATCTCAAGTGTTTCAGTGGCACTGTATTAAGTCTGCATCTTTAGCTATGCATTCAACATGGTCATTTTTGTTTCTTCTGTAACTGATCTGACCCCTACCCACCAATATTTTAATGTAACAATAAGAAAAAAATACTGCCAATTAAATTATGACAAGCCAATCTTAAAATGCATCCCAATTTCAAAGATGTTAAAATGTGGGGAAAAATATGCATTTTGGGCTCAATGCAATATGGTAAGATCAAAATCATGTGCTTACTTGCCTTTCTGGTGAGATTTATAACTCCCTAGATAACTACCCCCAAAATATGCCTTTCTTTAAAAAAAAGGCAAGGCAGGCTGGGTGAGGTGGCTCTCGCCTGTAATCCCAGCACTTTGGGAGGCCGAGGTGGGCAGATCACTTGAGGTCAGGAGTTTGAAGACCAGCCTGGCCAACATGGTGAAACCCTGTCTCCACTAAAAATACAAACATTAGCTGGGTATGGTGGTGGGCACTTGTAATCCCAGCTAGTTGGGAGGCTGAAGCAGGAGAATCGCTTGAATTCGGGAGGTGGAGGTTGCAGTGAGCTGACACAATGCCATAGCACTCCAGCCTGGGCAACAGGGCAAGACTGTCTCAAAAAAAAAAAAAAAAAAAAAAAAGACAGGGCGTGGTGGTTCATGCCTGTAATCCCAGCACTTTGGGAGGCCAAGGCGGGCAGATCATCTGAGGTCAGTTTGAGACCAGTCCAGCCAACATAGTGAAACCCCATCTCTACTAAAAAAACAAAAATAACCCGGGTGTTATGGCGGGTGCCTGTAATACTTGGAAGGCTGAGGTAGGAAAATCGCTTGAACCCTGTACGTGGAGGTTGCAGGGAGCTGAGATTGCACCACTGCGCTCCAGCCTGGGTGACACAGTGAGACTCTGTCTCAAAAAAAAGAAAAAAAAAAAAAAAAAGCATTTATCTTCACTTATCAAATAAAGTAAAACTCTTAAGGTTTCAGTTTTTGGTTTTGTTGTTTTTGTTGTTAAGACAGGGTCTTGCTCCATTACCCAGGCTGGAGTGCAGTGGTACAATCCTAGCTCACTCACTGCAGCCTCAAACTCCTGGGCTCAAGTGATCCTCCTGCTTCAGCCTCCTGAGTAACTAGGACTACAGGCACGTGCCACCACACCTGGCAAATTTTTAAAATTTTTTTACAGACGGAGGGTCTCATTATGTTGCCCAGGCTAATCTCAAACTCCTGGCCCCAAGTGATCCTCTCAAAGGATCCTCACACTTCGACCTCCAAAACTGCTGGGATTAAAGGTATAAGTCACCACATCTGGTCCAATTTTGGTTTTGAAAGATGAGATAAACAAATTTGTTTGTCAAAGATAAACAAATGAAATTACACAGCAATGACAAGAAAAATGGACACTCAATGCTGGTGGAGGAAAATCGGGCAATATACAGCAAAAGTTTTAAAATTCTATATCCCCCTTGCCAGAGAAGTTTCACTTCTAAGGGTTTTGTCTTGAGAATATCCGGAATGGTCTATAATGATAATTTCAAAAGGCAAAAAGGTCAATGTCCAACAATGAGGCATTAATTAGTATATCACAGTACAACTATATAATGGAATATTGAGAAGCCATTAAAAGTAATGTTATTGTCTGGGCCATGGTGGCTCAGGCCTGTAATCCCGACACTTTGGGAGGCCAGAGTTGGGTGGATCACTTGAGCCCAGAAGTTTGAGGCTAGCCTGGGCAACATGGTAAAACCCTATCTCTACCAAAAAAATACAAAAATTAGCCAGGCGTGGTGGTGTGTCCCTGTAGTCCCAGCTACTGGACAGGCTGAGGTGGGAGGATGGATTGTGCCTGGGAGGTCAAGGCTGTATGAGCTGTGATCACACCACTGCACTCAAGCCTGGGCTATCGATAGGTGAGACCCTGTCCCAAAAACAACAATAAAAAGTAATGTTATTTAATAACCTGGAAAGCTGTTCAAGGTATTAAGCATAACAACAACACAAATATATATACATATATATATATAAAATTTAAGCATTTTAAAAAAACTCTGGAGAAATTACAGGGGATTTTTAGTTTATTCATTTTGTTCTTTTTCTATTTTTCACATTTTTATAATAAACATATTACTCGAATAATCCTTTAAAAATTCTTATTAAAAAACAAGCTAGTGCCTTTATCATACGCTTAATTAAATGAAGAAGTTTTACATTCCTTCAAGAACCTGCAAGTCATTAAAATGAGTGTTCCTGTTGGCTTTTCTGACTTTTTTTTTCCCACATATCAATTTAATCAAGTGGAGCTGTTTCCACACGGGGGTGGGCAAATTCCTGCTTTCTTTCCCTTTTTTTTTTTTTTTTTTTTTTTGAGATAGAGTCTCACTCTGTTGACCAGGCTGGAGTGCAGTAGCGCAATCTTGGCTCATTGCAACCTCTGCCTCCTGGGTTCAAGTGATTCTCCTGCCTCAGCCTCCCAAGTAACTGGGACCACAGGTAGGTGCCACTACACCTGGCTAATTTTTGTATTTTAGTAGAGATGAGGTTTCACCATGTTGGCCAGGCTGGTCTTGAACTCCTGACTTCAAGCAATCCACCTGCCTCAGCCTAAATTTCTGCTTTATTAGCATGCCTAAAAATTCAGTTTATATTCATAATGCTGACTGGGGTAGCAAAATGAGAGAGGGATGCTTGGAGGAATAGCTGGGTTATATCCTCTATCTCTGATGCTAGGGCTCCAATCCTTCCAGAGGTTGTATCTTTTACCATATGACCCTACTTCCTTAGAGCGTGGTCACTGGATAGGACCTGTTCCATAGCCATCTTGTCCCTGAAAAATCCTCATTTTAGTGGCATTACAATTCCAGTGTCCCTGATATTGGCATGGCTGTTTTAATTCAAAATAGATCCAAAGAGGAAAATAGAATTCTTACTAATCTTAACAGTATAATTTTCTGATGAATGTAAAAAATTTATTTTCTGAAATGTTTTTGCTACAGGAAGGACTCCACCAGAGGTAAATTTATCGGAGGAGTACCATTTATATCTTTGGCAGTGACACAAAAGTTAATATCCCTTTTCACATTTGATCTTCTTCTGAGACATTTTAAGGCTTAATGTAATAAATGCCTCATAATAACCATATGTCTTAACCCACTTGATAAATTTATAATGGAGGGAATGAATACCTTCTTTCCAGCATGGGTGTATGTGAGGCTTACTTCTGGCATTGTACCAAATCAGCTGCCGGCAGCCATCATACGCACAAGAGTATTCATCATCCCCAATGCCATAGCCTTCCTGGAGGGAGACAAGGCCCAGAAGATTAGCAAGTCTGCCTGCTGTGACCTGGGAAGAGAGGGTGTGTTTTTTACAACCACTGACCTAGTGGCTGGGATTCTAAGCTTTCTGGATGAAGAGAGAGCTCATGGTTTTTGGAAAATACTAAAATTATGACTTAGAGGGCTGGTCCCAAGTGAATAATGACTTCACCAACAAATATTTGCCCAGTACCTCCTTTGTTCAGGCACTTTCACATTTGTTAGTTCATTTAATTCTCACTAACTACCATGAGGCTGGTGGCATCAGACTCCATTATAAGGGGAAATAAATGCTCAGAGAGGTCACCCAGCTTGCCCAAGCATGTATTACTTGCCCAAGAAAGAGAGCCAGGTTTGAACCTAAATTCTTCTGATTCCAAGATCAGTACACTTGTATATGAGTTCCAGATTGTCAGAGGAATTCAAACCAGAGAGACTCCATCTTGAATAGGGGCAGGGTAAAATGTGGCTTAGACTTGCTGGGCTGCTGGGCTGCATTCCCAAGAGGTCAGGCATTCTTAGTCACAGGATGAGACAGGAGGTCAGCACAAGATACAGGTCACAAAGACCCTGCTGATAAAACAGGATGCGACAAGCCAGCCAGAAGCTGGCCAAAACCCACCAAAACCAAGATGGCAACAAAAGTGACCTCTGGTCATCCTCACTGTTCATGATATGCTAATTATAATGCATTAGCATGCTAAAAGACACTCTAACAGGTGCCATGACAGTTTACAAATGTCATGGCAGTTTGGAAGTTACTCTATATAGTCTAAAAAGGAACCCTTGGTTCTGGGAATTGCCTGCTCCTTCCCAGAAAACTCATGAATAATCTACCCCTTTTTAGCATATAATTGAGAAATAACCTAAGTCCACTCAGTTGAGCAGCCCATGCCGCTGCTCTGCCTATAGAGTAAGTAGCCATTCTTCTGTTTCTTTAATAAACTTTTCACTTTATTCTATAGTCTCGCCCCAAATTCTTCCTCGTGCAAGGTCCAAAAACCCTCTCTTGGGATGTGGATCCAGACCCTTTCCAGTAACAAGATCAGATCAGGCAAATGCCTTTCTTGCATGTAGCAGACTTCAAAATACCCAAATATTCAGAGATTTCAAAACTGGAGACGAGAAAGGTTATAGTGGACACTCAGATAAAAGCTATTCTGAGATCAGCTTGATTTGAGGATTGTACAGGTCCCTGGCAGTTTCTTCTTCTTTTTCCTTTGAGATGGAGTTTCACTCGTTGCCCAGGCTGGAGTATAATGGGGTGATCTTGGCTCACCGCAACCTCTGACTCCCGGGTTCAAGCAATTCTCCTGCCTCAGCCTCCTGAGTAGCTGGGATTACAGGCATGAGCCACCATGCCCAGCTACTTTTATATTTTTAGTAGAGATGGGGTTTCTCCATGTTGGTCAGGCTGGTCTTGAACTCCAGACCTCAGGTGATCTGCCCGCCTTGGCCTCCCAAAGTGCTGGGATTACAGGCGTGAGCCACCGTACCTGGCAGTTTCTTCTTTTTCTTACTTACTGCCTTTCAATTATTTCACAGAACTGTTAAAATAAAAGGGTGGCTGAGATCTTAAGAAATTATTTTGAGTGCTTATAAAAAATAGAAGCAGCAAGCAAATCAGACAACTGCTATCTTTAAGGAACAATGGTGAAAAGTTTTACTAGAGAAAGAAATTGAAAATGGCCAAATCCAGGTAAGATCAGGTCCTGATGGCCTGTTTCTTCTACGGGGCAAACAATACAGTGAGGAGACAGATTGGAAAAAAAGTTCGAACGCAACGATTTTGTACTAAATTTTTGGATTACAACATACTGAATTTAGATGAATGCTCTCCAAAGGGACTCTCCTGAAATAGCTACTGATATTCACTATTCAGACTATTCAAGAGTTAAATGAGCTTGCATCTAATTGCCTTGGAAATTCACCACCCAAGGCTGCCAGGAGCGCTGGCTCATGCCTGTAATCTCAGCACTTTGGGAGGCGGATCACTTGAGGCCAGGCGTTTGAGACCAGCCTGGCCAACATGGCAAAACCCTGTCTCTACTAAAAATACAAAAATCATCCAGGTGTGGTGGTGCACACCTATAATCCCTGTTACTCTGATGGCTGAGGCACAAGAATTGCCTGGACCTGGGAGGCGGAGGTTGCAGTGAGCAGAGACCACATGACACCGCACCCTGGCCTGGGTGACAGAGTGAGACTCTGTCTCAAAACAAAAGAAAACAAATTCACCACTTGCTGGAAAGAATGCCTTGCCATCCCTTTCAAAGGCTGAACAAGTCAGTAAGTAAAAAACTTAAAAACCACTAACATGTAGGCATTGGGGCATAGGTAAAAGGCAAGCAATTCTTTTCTATCTTCACCTTTTAATGTCCTGGTAAGTCCTTGACAGAACACTTGAAAGAAATTCCTAGAAGCTAGCCACGATGAGTTGGTAAAGAACAAATTCATTACACATTCTTTACCATGCAGTGTCTTTGATGACTGGATAAGTTCCACAACAGAGTGGCACTGTAGCACAAAGAAGGAACTCTAATAACTTTAACTACAGAGCAGTATCTACAGATTTAAGGAGAAAATGCCTCTGCCTAGCTGAGATGCACTTTAAAAATCTCTTGAGCTTACATCTCAGAGAATAATCTAGATGTTCTACAACTTCTCGCAGCTCAAAATGTTCCCAGCAGGATTAATTTTGGTTTCCATTGGCTAGGACAGATAAATGAGAGAATAGAGTGGCTAGCTTGGTATTTATTTTGAACTGTTTTTTGGTCATGCACATTTTAGCAATGGAAACATTACCAAATACAAACAAAAGAAAGTTTATCCACAGCTTGTCATTCAGGGAATAGTCCCATGTGGTGGACACTGTCTTTTCCCTGCTGTAGAGCATCCCAACTGCTTCCTGTTATGGGAAATGTATGAAGACAGTGTTCTGCCGCCTCTTTTGGAAGTGGAAAGGTAAAGATATGACGTAGCCTTGGCCAGCTGGACCTTCCCATCAAACACTCAGTATGGTGCAAGTGACCCCACACAGAGGGATAGTTAGGATTGATTTCTAGCAGCAATGGTGGCTACATGCTGGCTAGATCATTCCCCTAAAACACTGGCTGTTGTACTTCCTGTTTCTTGGCCCTGACATTGCCTTGGAGCCTGTCTAGTTCCCAAACTTCTCCATAATCTGGAGGCCCTGGAAAGGCTTCTAAGTCATTCCTTTTCTGTCTGAGATAGCCAGAGTCATTTTCTCCAAGGCAGGATGCTTCAACAGGGGAAGGAGCATGGGCTATCCTGACCAGGGTTTGAAATCTCTAGCAGCTAGAGACTAGATGGCTTTGGACAAGTTTCTTAATTTCTCTGAACTTGATTTTCCTCATCTTTAAATGGCAGAATAATATCTTTCCAAACTCTCAAAAAGATTAAAGATGAATATGTGGAAGATCTATCACATGACAGACGCTCATGAAAAGGCAAAAATTATTTATTTATTTATTTATTTATTTATTTATTTATGAGACAGAATCTCACTCTATTGCCCAGGCTAGAGTGCAGTGGTGCAATCCGGGCTCACTGCAACTGCCGCTTCCCATGTTCCAGCAATTCTCCTGCCTCAGCCTCTCGAGTAGGTGGGATTACAGGTGCTCGCCACCACACTCAGCTAATTTTTGTATTTTCAGTAGAGACGGGGTTTCACCATGTTGACCAAACTCCTGACCTTAAGTGATCCACCCACCTCAGCCTCCCGAAGTGCTGGGATTACAAGTGTGGGCCACCGTGCCCGGCCAAAAGGCAAAAGATATTTTAGATAAATCAGAGTACACCCTTGGAGAGTTGCTCCTCCTAAGCCTCCATAAAAATATACAATACAACAAGAAAAACTGTTTTGTAGATTATCTGAACAGAACTATCCTTAAGCTTATTTTAATGACTTAAAATTGAGCCCAGTGGCCAGCCTTTTAAAATGAAAACCTAAGCAGCAAGAGTTCAAGTAAGAGGCACTATGGAGACACTTGGAATCTTTTGAAACTGGATGTATCCTAGGGATGACTTACTCCATAGAATCACACTCTGTCTGAATAGGCAAAAAGATTCAGAATCACCAGAACAATGTACATTTGAAGCAAAGTTTTAAATATGGCAACATCATTAAAATCCTGTATTTGGGAAAAGATATCATATCAGACTTTATCAGTTTCTAAAAGGGAATCAACTAATGCTTGGATCAGGGAAGAATGTTTGCTTTTAAAGAAACCAATAGCCTGTCAAGTGATCTGCAGGATAAAAAAACAGTATTTAAGTCTTTAACTTGAGAAGCCAAAGGTCTGCAACTACATGGCAAAAATTATAGTTTCATCAAGCAAATGAAAAGATCCAGCTTCACTGGTCATTAAAAAAACACATTTGTAACATTCGGTGTCAGATCTAGATCTGTAGTGTGTTTGCTGCCAAATCAGAAGAAACAAATTTTATATTGAAGCTTCCTCCGTGGAAGAATCCCCTATATTACTTCTAGTTCTAGAACAATTTTTCATTTCCAAATGAGGAAATTGGCTAATTCTCTGAGATTTTCCCCATTTTTGAATACAGAAAAAAACAACTGCTGTAGAATAGGAAGGCCACTGAATTCTGGTATGAGTTTCTTCCTACTCTGTCTCAGTTTTCTCATCTGTGAAATGGAAATTCTAACAGTAAAAGCTATTGTGGGAATCAGATGATTGGCAGACTGGGGTCTAGTTCTCCACCCCAGACAAGAGTCCAGACTTGACCTCTCCACTGGCCCTTTTCCTCCAATTTGTCTCTCTCCAGCCTAGGAGTTTTAATAATACACCATCAACAATTCCAGGGTGAAATACAGCCTTGCTGAAATAGGCCTTTAAAAACTATGCTTATAAGTAGCTCACCATGGGATGTTCCTGTAGTCCCAGCTATTCGGGAGGCTGAGGTAAGAGGATGGCTTGAGCCCAGGAGTTCGAGGCCAGCCTAAGCAACACAGTGAGACCTGTCTCTAAAAGCAAAGCAAAAAACCAGAAAACTTCACCATGCTTATGGCCGGCAAGTTTAATTTGATTTTGTTGGATCACTTCTAAAACCCATTCCAGGATCTTACATATTGGATGGGGGACTATTATTTAGATTAACAAAATAATTCAAGGGGCTTCTCCCACCTCAAACGGTAGAAATCATATGAAAACAAAATATTCCTGATCAAAACTGGATTAATTCCAAACAGCTTATAATTTGATCAACAGAAGAAAGCCAATTGGCCTGGGTGTTAGAAGGGTATAAAGTGGCAAGAAATCATACATCTGTAGGAAAGGGAGGAACTCCAACACCTTCAATGCTACTTACGCTAGGATTTAATTTTCCCCTTTATATTACAGCTTTCTATAACAAAAGATAAATAACTAAATATTGAGAAAAATGTGCCAACTAATTACTAGGTAAAAGTCAAGTGAAAGAAGTCAAGCCAACACTCTATTTCTTGAAAGGAAGAGAACCCCTACAAAGCTCTTAGAGCTTAAACTCAAGGTAATAATCAGCACTACTTCCTGTATAAGAAATGAGCCAAATATGTGGCTGGGGCAGAAGCAGAGCCTACAAAGACAAAGGACACATCCAGCCTCTAGGTGAAAAATTAGTGTGAACTTAAGATTCAAGAAAAAGAAAAGGCTGAGGGGCAATTTCACTTGTGTTTTCCTGTTTTTCTATCAGTTTAGTAGATCATTGTTAGGGATCTGGTACCGTGTGGCTCTGCCCAAGAAAAGATTATTGAGCAAATCTATTTGAAAAATAAGTATGTCTAAGTATTTTCCACCCACCAACTAGGGGGAAAAAGCAAACTGTCACTGCCCCCATTTTCACAGTTCTCTAGGGTACTTACATGATTGAGGAATTTGCTGTCTCGAGTGGCCCAGCCAATTTGCATGACACCAGAAGTGACCACTGTTACTTCATAGTACCATACCCCAGCATCCACACAAAAGGTGCAACGCACACTTTCAAAAGAGGAGGCATCACAGCGAGCCTGGCAAAACCAAAAAATGTGACAATCAACCATGAGGGCCTGAAGACCACCAAAGATAACTGACTACTGGGAAGGCTGAGTGTATTTTTCCTTATTAAAGCTTCTGGTGGACTGTTTCCTCCATCCATCCTCAGTGACAAAAAGTACAAAATCAAACTATATAAGGCATTTGGCAACATACAGAATCAAAGAATTGTTTGCAGCCATTCTTCAAACAGTTCTTTAATCCTGACACATTTAGTGCCTTATGGTACCTTCTGTTCATAAGCAGATCTTTCATCAAGACTTCCCCATGAAGTCAGCAACATTTCCAAAATACAGGGAGAGAGGGAAGCACCAGCCCTAAGACAACTGGCTATGCAACGATTAAAATAATTACCCTCTCATCCCCCAAAGGGTCTAACTGTAGAAGCATTACCTACCTCTAAGCCATGAGGTGAGATCTTCAGGTACTCGCTGACATCATTGCTATTCAGCATGGCCCTAATGCTACTCAAGTTCACTTTCTCATAGGTCAGCTGTCTACCTTCTTTTAAAACTGCAAAAGAAAGAGTGTTCATGTTTCTAAGGCAGGTAGCTGTGGGGAAAAGAAGAAGCTAGTGCCAGCTACAGCAATCAGACAAGAGAAAGAAAGGGCGTCCAAAATGGAAAGGAAGAAGTCAAATTATCTGTGTTTGTGGCTAATATGATCTTATATTTAGGAAAACCTAAAAAAATCTGCCAATAAGCTATTAGAACTAAAAAGCAAATTCAGTAAAGTTGCAGGATATAAAATTAACATACAAAAATCAATAGCATTTCTATATGCCAATGGCAAACAATCTGAAGAAGAAATCAAGAAAGTAATTGTACTTACAACACCTATAAATAAAATAAGATACCTAGGAATAAACTTAATCAAAGAAATGAAAGATCTCTACAATGAAAACTACAAAACACTAACGCAAGAAATTGAAGAGCACAAAAAGATACACCATGTTCATGGATTGGAAGACTCAATATTGTTAAAATGTCTACACTACTTAAAGCAATCTACAGATTCCATGCAATCCCTATCAAAATACCAATGACATTCTTCACAGAAATAGAAAAAATAATCCTAAAATTTATCCTAACTACAATAGACCCGGAATAGCAAAAAACCTGGCCCTGAGCAAAAAAACAAAACTGGAGAAATCACATTACTTGACTTCAAATTATACTACGGAGTTGCAGGAACCCAAACTGCATGGTACTGGCATAAAAACAGACACATGGACCAATGGAATAGAACAGAGAATCCAGAAATAAATCCATACATCTACAGTGAACTCATTTTCAACAAAGGTGCCAAGAACATACATTGGGGGAAAGGACAGTGTCTTCAATAAATGGTGCTAGAGAAACCACATATCCATAAACAAAAGAATAAAACTAGACCCCTATCTCTCATCGTCTACAAAAATCAAATCAAAGTGGATTAAAGACTTACAAGACCTCAAACTATGAAACTACTAAAATAAAACATTGGGGAAACTCTCCAGGACACTGATCTGGGCAAAGATTTCTTGAATACCCCAAAAGCACAGGCACCAAAGCAAAAATGGACAAATGGGATCATATTAAGCTAAAAAGTTTCTTACAGCAAAGGAAATGATCAACGAAGTAAAGAGACATCCCACAGAATAGGAGAAACTATTTGCAAACTATCCATTTGACAAATAATTAATAACCACAATATATAAGGTCATACAACTCAACAGGAAAACATCCAATAATCTGATTAAAAGGTGGGCAGAACAACTGAATAGACATTTATCAAAAGAACACATACAAATGGCAAACAGATATATGAAAAGGTACTCAACATTATTGATCATCAGAGAAATCCAAATCAAAACTACAATGAGCTATCATCTCACCCCAGTAAAAACAGTATTTATCCAAAAAAACAAGCAACAGTGAATGCTGGTGAGGATGTGGAGAAAAGGTAACCCTTGTATACTGGTGGTAGGAATGTAAATTAGTACAGCCACTATGGAGAACAGTATGGAGGTTCCTCAAAAAACTAAAAACAGAGCTACCATATGATCCAGCAATTCTGCTGCTAGATATATAGCAAAAAGAAAGGAAATGAGTATATCAAAGAAATATCTGCAATCTCATGTTTATTGCAGCACTCACAATAACCAAGATTTGCAATCAACCTAAGTGTCCACAGAGAGACAAATGAATACAGAAAATGTGGCGCATACACATAATAGTGTACTGTTCAGCCACAAAAACAGAATGAGATCCTGTCATTTACAATAACATGGATGGAACTGTCGGACATGATGTTAAGTGAAATAAGTCAGGCACAAAAAGACAAACTTTGCACGTTCTAATTTTTGTGGGAGCTAAAAATTAACAACTGAACTCATGAGAAGAGAAAATAGAAGGATGATTACCAGAGGCTGGGAAGGGTAGTCGGGGTGGGGGAGAAATGGGGTTGGTTAATGGGAATATAGCTAGACAGAATGAAGAACATCTAGTATTTGACAGCATAACAGGGTGACTACAGTCAACAATAATTTATAGTACATTTAAAAATAACTAAAAGAAAATAAAAGTGTAAAACAAAGAAATTTTAAAAAACCAAAAGAGTATAATTGGAATGTTTGAAACACAAATAAATGATAAATGCTTGAGGGGACAGATATCCCATTTACTCTGATGTGGTAATTACTCATTGTATGACTGTATCAAAATATCTCATATGCTCCAAAAATATGTATTACTATATGTCCATTAAAAATAATCCTCCTGGAAGGTAAAACACACTGATTTTTCATACGTTAAAAATAAACAAACAAATAAATAAGGTAGTGCTATCCTAGTTAAGGAGTAGAGGTGCTCGTAAATGGCAGAATAGGTGGGGAGACATAGCCAGAGCTCTGCTGCAGCATTGCCATTTTAAGATCAATCAAACAAATGCTAGGAAAGGCAGCACTGCTAGATTTATGCTTCCATTCCCTAGAGAATCATTTTGCATGAACAAAATCCTAATTGCACTCTTTCAGAATTATTTTTTAACTGGCACTTCACAGGCTGTGCAGGAAGCTCCTCCCCACGATACTGGGGTAACAGTGGGGGTGGATTTACATGTCAGTTGTGCTTTAGCACAGTACTAACTATGGATGGGGGAGTGAGGGTACAGAAGTATACAGGTTGATCACTCTTAATCTGAAAATCCAAAATGTTCCAAAATCCAGTACTTTTTGAGTGCAGACACGAGGCTCAAAGGAAATGCTCAATGGAGGATTTCAGATTTTCTGATTAGGGATGCTTAACCGGGTATCTGCCAATACTCCAAAATCTGAAAAAATGTGAAATCTGAAATACTTTCGGTCCCAAGCATTTCAGATAAGAGAAATTCAAACTATAAGAGAAACTCAACCTATAGTAGTTTTTGTTCCAGCAGCCCTCGGAGGAGGAAAAGAGAAAAATCAGGAACAGTTCTCATGATGTAGGTAAGACATGACTTGGGTTTTGAAGAGCAAAGTTGGGAAAGGGAGAGGAGTAAAGAGGGAATTCCAAGTGAGGGGAATAGGTCCAGACACTATTCCCTAGGTTAGACACTATTCACTAGGTTAGACAGTGCCATATAATTAAGGGCTTTGATGCAGTAGGAAACTGGGTGCCAGTAAAGGTTTTTGAACAAGAAAATGCTGGAATTAGAAGCATACTATACAATTCTTGTCTAAAGGGTCTCTAGGATACTTTTCTGCTAGAATATATCCAATCTGCCAGTAGAGGTCCTTATAAGGACTCATACTTACCACTGCAAAAGGAAGACCAGTGAGCCTATGAAAGAAATGAGTCTGGAAATGGAAACAGACATTTTAATAAAGGACAACTCTCACTTACAGAGATTGTCTAAGCTCCACTGGGCACAGAAACCAACTTGACGTTTCAGATAATCAGGATCATTAGCCCAGGACTCCAATGTGACAAGCCGGTCACTAATACTGGATTCAGAAATGGTCAATTTATTTTCACCTGTTTGGAAAGACATAATCCTTGAATTAACAATGAAAGAGTAGAATGATTTGCTCAGCAAATAGTATTGCTAAGGGGAAGAGGCAATTAAAGAATTGGAGACTAGATTAGACTTCAATTAAACTTTCTAGGGATAACATAGCCAAAGAGCTTTGACTATTTTCTTTTCCTTTTTTTTTAGTCACAGGGTCTCGCTCTGTTGCCTAGGCTGGAGTACAGTGGCACAACTATGGCTCACTGTAACCTTGAACTACTGGGCTCAAGTGATCCCCCAGCCTCAGCATCCCAAGTAGCTAGGAACATAGGTGCATGCCACCATGCCTGGCTGATTTTTTAAAATTTTTTGTAGAGATTGAGTCTTGCTATGTTGCCCACCCTGGTCTCGAACTCCTGGCCTGAAGCGATCCTCTGGCCCTGGCCTCCCAAAGTGCTGGGATTATGGGCATGAGCCACCACACTTCTTTCTAGAAAGTAGCAATTGCATTACTAAATTTTTGGCTATAAAAAGTGAGTAATCATGGTTACCAAGTTTCGATTCTTAGGTGAGAAAATCCTTGCCTTTGTCCCTGTTATACTTCATTGGCTTTAACGTGTCTATCCAGACGAAAACAGAATGTAATGCCCATCTGATGGGGTTCAAAGTGTAGGCTCATCCAGTAACTAAGAAAAATAAAATTTTTAACAACCAATACAGAAGATCATTAGTGCAAGAAGTCACTATACCTACTTGTCTGTGCAAACTTTTCCAGTGCGATAAGTGCAAAAAGCATGACTGTGGGGTGGGACTGTAACTTCTGAAAAACAACAAAAGATAAAAAAAAAAAAAAAAAAAAATCATTCCCCTGCAGAGGTGGCAAGTTATCAGTTTCATTTCCTTGCCCAGTATGTGCTAGATGTTTTTTTGAGTGGTCAGAAAAGTTCCATTCATTCAAGTCCTCAATTATCCATTTGGCTAATGTTAGTAATGACAGTAACAGTAATGAACCGGACAGGCTCTCTTAATCTTGTAATTTTTTCTTAAAGTCACTAGGTTAATATAGATTTGGAAATTTCAAAAGTATCCTGTTAAATACACTATGTTATTTTACTTCATAAAACTTATATTAGGGCTTTGTTAAATAAAACATTGATTCTCACATTCATTTATGCAAGCCAAACAGAAACCTTGAATTATAAACTAAAAATGATCTTTTACTTAGAACCCTAAAAAGAACCACTTATCACTACCAAGTTCCAAAATTAGAAATAATTAAATTAACAATTAATAGCTTAGTTTTTAAGCTGTTTCCTGAAAGGAATTCTACAAATGCTGATGGTAGACAGGAGAAAGCAACAAGTGAACTCTTTTAATTACATTTAAGTTCATGTCACATGGGTTCCCCTTTAAGGAATGGTCTATCTGTTGAACATGACACCTTCTCATAGCCATGCTTTCCCTACTGCTGCATTGGGAGCCACCAGAGGAGCTCCAGAATATCAGATGATTCCCACTGACTTCCCTGGTACCCACCTAAGTTCTGGAAAGCTCACATAACCACCATCCCTGCTGCTGGAAAGCCTATTGAGCATTCTATTTCTTCTCATATCCATCTAAATCCCTCTGCCTGGCTTTTCAGGCCCTGAACCCTTTCTAGCTGGCTACTCAGTCTGTGTCCTATCTCTGAACACTGTCTTCTCTCATCAGACACTTCTCTGTCTCTGGGCTTCTGCCTGTGATGTTCCCTTAGCTAAGAAATCCATTTTTTCCTCCTCTGGGCACAATAAAATCCTAATCTTATGGCATGACCCAGCGGAGGGTCCACCTTCATCAGGAAGTCTGACTTTCATGACACCCCAGCTCTCATTACCCATACCACCCACCTCCCTCACCTTCTCATTTAGTCTTTTTTTTGAGACGGAGTCTCGCTCTGTCGCCCAGGCTGGAGTGCAGTGAGATCTCAGCTAACTGCAATCTCTGCTTTCTAGGTTCAAGTAAATTCCTGCCTCAGCCTCCTGTACGTGGGACTACACGCACATGCCACTGTGCCCGGCTAATTTTTGTATTTTTAGCAGGGACCGGGTTTCACCATGTTGGTCAGGCTGGTCTTGAACATCTGACCTTAGGCGACCTGCCCACCTCAGTCTCCCAAAATGCTGGGATCATAGGCGTAAGCCACCGTGCCCGGCCCTCATTTAGTCTTGACGAAGTACTTTATCCCATGATCACATCCTGTGATAAAATGAAGGTTAATTATCTTGTCTGAGTAGTTTTGTTTCCTCAACTAACCAATAAACTTCTTGAAATCAAAGGACTGCCATGCTGTATCCCCAGAGTGCTCATTGAGAGTAAGGTAAGTGTTTTAAGCACGTATCAGTGTGTATTGACAAATAAGGGTTTTCAGACCAGAGTTTTGAAAAAGGCCAATGCTCACTAGGCTTACAAAAATAACTTTTAAAAATATAGACCATTCAAGACCACAGGCCAGAACTAGGAGAGATCTGAGGGCACAGCCTCAGCAAACCACAAGCTTCACACACAATATATTAAATACTCCAGTGACAACAGTTTTAAGAACATTAGCAGTGAGGGGGAGGGCAGGGAGGAGTAGAGATTTATATACACTGGGAATTTGACTTGATGGCCTCCTGGCTTGGAACACCATGTAATTTTGTTTCCACTGTGGAGGTCCCTATTACCATTTGGCAAACTCCAGGAACATGCAAAAGAGCCAATCATAGCAGCTATCTTATGACTAAATTTAAAACCAGACCAACTCAGCTGTTTTTGCTGGTTGGGATAAATTCCAATCCCACTCTCTTTTTTAAACATAGGAGGGAATAAATAAGCATTCGGGAAACACCTGCAAATAAAATTTACAATTGATTCCATTCTCTGTGCCAGAGGCTACGCCAGCAATTTGAGAAAATGCACAGTTCTAGATGATGCTCACTTCTAGATGACTGAGAATAAATAGTTTTGATGTCTCACTTACCAGACACTGTAGCAAATATTCCAGTATTCCTGGGCTCAGTAAACCTATACTTGCAGGACCTAGACAAATACAACAAACACTTGATATAAATTAAAATGCCATATTATTTTAAATCACTGGTAGCAATCAAATTGTTTTGGTAGAACTCTTTCACGCATGTTATCTTATTCAAGCATCCTGCTCTGAGGTAGAAAATAGTACCAGCCCCATCTCACAGTTAAGCAAGTGAGCCCACAGAGTGAAGCAACTAACTCCAGGGCACTTGGCGAGCACATGGGAGAGTCCAAACCAGCAGCCACATATTCTGATTTCTAATCCATTGTTTCTTCCACAATATGTGATGTAAGTAGCTGAGCTATGCCCCTATACTCTGCTGTTAACTTTCTTAAAATGGGTAATATTCATAAACAAATTAAATATCTGCTTCTCAGGAACTGCTCCAATCAGAAGTTCCTTTTCCTCTCCCTGTACCTTGTATGTCTTCATAATCTAGCTAAACTTTATAAAGTGTGTATATATGCAAATAATATATTGTATACATACATACATATCTTTGTTATGCTGAATTTAGCTTTTTCCCCCTTTTTTTCTTTTCCCTGCTCCTTATTCTTAAAGCAAATAAACACAACTTTTTTCTTTTAAAATTTCCCCTGAAAATCCACAAAACTAAATTAAATTGCATTCACCTCTGTAGCCTTTCAGTAATTTTCTTCCAGTTAGTCTATGTCTCTCAATATCATTGTTAAGAGATTTATTTCTGTTATAGCAGGTTTGATCAAAGACCTACAGTAGAAATTTCCCTTTAATGTCAAACAACTTAAGATCTTCCACTGTGGAGTGTCCCAAAGTTACCTGCTAGTTTCTCAGCCAAGCAGCCTAGGACTGCAGATGTGTTCCTGTGTTTGGCAGGATGGCCTGAGTCCTGGCAAGCTACTTCTCCATTTAAATTGAGAATTTCAGTCAATTTCTGGAGTGCATCCTAAAACAAAAAAGTACAAGTGGGTTTGACCCATATAATACACAGGTTGTTTTCCCAGGCTCATTTTTTTTTTGAGACGAAAGCTATAACCAGCACTTTGGGAGGCCGAGGAGGGCAGATCACGAGATCAAGAGTTCAACACCAGCCTGGCCAACATGGTGAAACCCCATCTCTAGTAAGAATACAAAAATTAGCTGGGAGTGGTGGCACGTGCCTGTAATCCCAACTACTCAGGAGGCTGAGGCAGAGCAGGAGAATCACTTGAACCCGGGAGGTGGAGGGTGCAATGAGCTGAGATCATGCCACTGCACTCCAGCCTGGATGACAGAGTAAGGCTCTGCCTCAGGGGGGTGGGGGGAGCTATAACCAGGTGTTAAATAAACTCAGAAAGACTATATAAAAATTATGCAATGTACCCCAATGATATCATTGATGGGAAATTTCTGATCAACCTGAAAGTCTCCTTTCATGACTTACTAGATTCCATTTCATTCAGAATGCTTAAGTTGTATCAAATATATGCTACATATTCTTGAATCACCAAACAGATTAAACCCACTCAAATGCCATTATGAAAACATTAAAGGCTAGTGATGTTGAAGTAAAAAGTTACTTTAAAAAAAGTTTTACGGCCGGGCACGGTGGCTCACGCCTGTAATCCCAGCATTTTGGGAGGCCAAGGCGGGCAGATCACGAGGTCAGGAGATTGAGACCATCCTGGTTAACACAGTGAAACCCTGTCTCTACTGAAAACTTCAAAAAATTAGCCAGGCGCGGTGGTGGGCGCCTGTAGTCCCAGCTTCTCGGGAGGCTGAGGCAGGAGAATGGTGTGAACCCGGGAGGCGGAGTTTGCAGTGAGCTGAGATCCAGCCACTGTACTTCAGCCTGGGAGACAGAGCGAGACTCCGTCTCAAAAAAAAAAAAAAAAAAAAAAAAAGTTTTACTAAGCAAAAACAAATCCCAACAGTTTTCTTCTTTTTGCTCTCGCTCTGTTGCCCAGGCTGGTGTGCAATGAAGTGATCATGGCACTCCTGGGCTCAAGTGATCCTCCTACCTTAGCCTCTCTCGCAGCTGGGGAATACAGGCACATGTCACAATGCCCAGATAATTTTAATTTTCTGTAGAGATGGGGATCTCATTATGTTGCCCAGGCTGGTCTTAAACTCCTGGTCTTAAGTGATCCTCCTGCTTCAGCCCCCAAAAAGTTTGGGATTACAGGCACGAACCACTGCACCCTGACCCAACAGAGTTGAAGGTAAATTGAAACAGGCACCTCTTATGAGCCTAGGCAAAGGTAAATTCATTGGCGAGTATGCTAAAGCCTTTCCCCTTCTGTCCACAATGTTTTTCTGTACTGGGCTTAAACAGATGAATGAAAATGCCAGAATCGAGGCTACGCACAGTGGCTCATGCCTGCAATCCCAGCACTTTGGGAGGCCAAGGTGGGAGGATGCTTGAGCCCAGGAGTTTGAGACCAGCCTGGGCAACATAGCAAGACTCCATCTTAAAAATGAAAGATGCCACAATCTAATTAAAAAAAAAAAAAAAAGACTGTAAAACACATGGACTAAGACAACGAAAGTTTGATGCTTTTGTTCTATGTAAGGGATAACCAGGGTTACACTAATCATTAATACATTTGAGTAAGATTCAAAAGTGCTTGCAGTTTTAACTTTTTTTTTTTTTTTGAGACGGAGCCTCACTCTGTCGCCCAGGCTGGAGTGCAGTGGTACAATCTCGGCTCACTGCAACCTCCACCTTCCGAGTTCAAGTGATTCTCCTGCCTCAGCCTCCCAAGTAGCTGGGATTACAGGTGCACGCCATCGTGCTGGCTAATTTTTGTATTTTTAGTAGAGATGAGGTTTCACCATGTTGGCCAGGCTGGTTTCGAACTCCTGACCTCAAGTGATCTGTCTGCCTTGGCCTCCCAAAGTGCTGGGATTACAGGCATGAGCCACCGTGCCCGGCTTTTTTTTTTTTTTAAATAGAGACAAGGTCTCACTTTTTGTTCAGGCTGTCATCAAACTCCTGAGCTTAACTGATCCTCCTGTCTTGGTCTCCCAAAGTGCAGGGATCACAGGCACGAACCACTATATCCAGCCCAGATTTCCTCCTAATAAAAAACATTATTAAAACTTTTGAGGAAATCAGAGAAAGATAAGAAAATCAGCTCAGCAACTCAACATTCTCTTCTAGCTTCTGAATAAAGATTGCCACCTCAGATACAAATACCTCTTTTTTTAACCAGGCTAGAGCGCAGTGACGTAATCTTGTCTCACTGCAATCTCGACCTCCTGAGTGCAAGTGATCCTCCCACCTCAGCCTCCTGAGCAGCTGGGACTATAGACATGCACCATGACACCCTGTTAACTTGTGGATTTTTTTGTAGAAACAGGGTTTCACCAGGTTGCCAGGCTGGACTTGAACTCCCGGACTCAAACAATCTGCCTGCCTTGGACTCCCAAAGTGCTGAGATTACAAGTGTGAGCCACTGTACCCAACCTAACTGCTGCTTCTTTTATTTTTTTTTTTTTTTTGAGACAGAGTTTTGCTTTGTCGCCCAGGCTGGAGTGCAGTGGCACGATCTCAGCTCCCTGCAACCCCTGCCTCCTGGGTTCAAACAATTCTCATGTCTCAGTCTCCTGAGTACTGGGATTACAGGTGCCTGCCATCACTCCTGGCTGATTTCTAGTAGAGACAGGGTATTTTAGTAGAGATGGGGCTTCACCATGCTGGCCAGGCTGGACTCGAACTCCTGACCTCAGGTGATCCACCCACCTTAGCCTCCCCAAGTGCTAGGATTACAGGCGTGAGCCACCGCACCTGGCCTTAAATGCTTCTATTTTTAACATTTAAAAAATTTTAACCTAGGCTGGGCACAGTGGCTTACATGTATAATCCCAACACTTTAAGAAGCCAAGGTGGGAGGATCCGTTGAGCTCAGGAATTCAAAAATCAGCCTGGGTAACACAGTGAGACCCTTTCTGTACAAAAATTTAAAAAAATTTAGCCGGGTATGGTGGTGCATGCCTGTAGTCCCAGCAACATGGGAGGCTGAGGCAAGCGGATCACTTGAACCTGAGAGGCTGAGGATACAGTGAGCCATGACTGCACCACCGCACTCCAGCCTAGGTGGGGCCAGGGGAGGAAGAGAGGAAAGGAGGAAAGGGAAGGAAGAGAGGGAGGGAGGGAGGGAGGAAGGGAAAGAAGAAAAAAAAGAAATTAAATAAAGTCTTGATAGAGAATGTGGCAGGGCACGGTGGCTCACGTCTACAATCCCAGCACTTTGGGAGGCTGAGGTGGGCTGACTGCTTGAGCACAGGAGTTCAAGACCGGCCAGGGCAACATGATGAAACCCCATCTCCACAAAACATACAAAATTAGCCAGACATGGGGTCATGCACCTGTGGTCCCAGCTACATGGGAGGCTGAGGTGGGAGGATCACCTGAGCCCAGGGAGGTTGCAGCTACAGTAAGCTGTGATCACTCTACTGCACTCCAGCCTGGGTGACAAAGTGAGACCCTGTTTCAAAATAAACAACAACAAAAAAGACAGAGGGCTAGGCGCAGTGGCTCATGCCTGTAGTCCCAGCACTTTGGGAGGAGGCCGAGGCAGGAGGATCACTTGAGGTCAGGAGTTCAAGACCAGCCTGGCCAACATGGTGAAATCCCGTCTCTACCAAAAATCCAAAAATCAGCTGGGTGTGGTGGTGGGTGCCTGTAATCCCAGCTACTTGGGAGGCTGAGGCAGGACGATCGCTTGGACCCGGGTGGTGGAGGTTGCAGTGAGCCGAGATCACATCACTGTACTCCAGCCTGGGCAACAGAGCGCGACTCTTATCTCAAAGAGAAAAAAAAAAAAGAGGACATAATTCTTCATAATACAAAATAAATTTACATAATAAAATCAATACTGAATAAAACAGACCCCAAATGTATAAAGATGAAACACATTACATCAAAAGTTCTTTGTGGTCATTTATCCTGTGCTTAAGCAAAAATGATAGTTTCCTAAAAGATAAGTATTAACTTACTTTAGTGGGCAATGGACATTCATCTAATAACAATGTTATAACAGCTGGTCCCAGTGGATCTTCCAGTGGAATAACTCTAATTAAAGACTGGACAACATCCAACCATCCTTCATCTAAGAGCAAATCGAGAAGATTATATGATGGAGTCACTATTTTTAAAATGTGAAAATATGTCACACAAGATCAATTCACATTAAAAGAAAGACTTTTGGTCTATAGATTTTTAGCAGCTAATACTTGGCATGGACATAATCATCAATTGCTAGTCATCGTGGTGGAGTAAAAACATCTTAAGTTACAGGAGTCTGGTGATTTGTGGGTACCTGTATTTGTAAAAAGGTTAAGCTATGGTCTTGTGTTCTCACATTAAAATAGTTTTAAGCATCTTATTTACTACATAGGAGTTAACTGAGAAAATGAAGTATACTCAGCAGTTGGCTTTGTTTTCAGAATGATACTTAGGAAACTAAGGAAGAAAAAAATATCCTTGCCCAGGGGCTGTGGCTCACATGTGTAATCCAGCACTTCGGGAGGCTGAGGCAGGAGGATCCCTTGAGCCCAGGAGTATAAGACCAGCCTGGGCAACATGGTGAAATTCTGTCTCTACAAAAAACAGAACAATTGCTGGGTAGTGTGGCATGTGCCTGTGGTGCTAGCTACTTGAGAGGCTGAGGTGGGGTGATCACCTGGGCCAGGGTAGGTTGAGGCTGCAGTTGAGCTGTGATTGTGCCACTGCACTGGGCAACAGAGTAAGACTCTGTCTCAAAAAAAAAAAAAAAAATATATATATATATATATATAAGTAATCTCTCCATTCCAGAACAGTATGGTCAAAGATCCATCAATACCAAAAAAAAAAAAAAAAAAAAAAAAAAAAGGTGAGAGCCCAGGAGGCTCTCTGAATTCTTATTTAGATGGAAAAGTAAAATTCTAGGGTTTGGTTTTTTTTTCTTTTTTGGCATACTGGAAGATTTTTAAATTTTCTCTTTTAAAAATATAGGCCGGGCAATGCCATTATGCACATTGCCTATTATACCTATTCAGGGAAATTTCCATACCGTAAGGGCTTTTTTCATTGTTATGTATGCTGTCTTTCTGGAGTCTTCTATCTCAAAACAAAACAAAAAACAAAAGGTGGCTACTTTTCTTCATTATTATATATTCATTACAAAGTAATAAAAACAAAACTAAAAATACCTGTTTCTGCCATTTCATGTAATGTTATCATTGAATAGGGAGGTTCCTGATCACTGAAAAAAAAAAAAAAAAAAATTCAAGGCATTAAACCTGAGGAAATAAATGACAATTCCAAATAAAAATTCAAACTGGAGGTGTGGAGGTAAAAATGGACAGAAGAAATGAACACAAATGTAAGGAAAGAGATAGAAGAGACAACCTGAGCTATGACCTGTAAGGATGAATGTATACCATATGTGCTAATTTCCAGTCATTGTCCACAATGACCCACAGACAAAATGGGCAGGTGGGTACAGACAAGGACTACTGTGTGTCCTGGGGTAAAAGCACAGGACTAAACTGGAGACCACAGCCTACTCTCAGCTTTACACTCAGAGGTCCAGTGCCAACTGAGATAAGCCAGGAAGGTCAACATCATCTTCATACTTACCTCAGAGAAATGCCAGGAAGAGAGATGATAATCCCGGTTGAGGACTTATGGAAGCAAGGGCCTATATACACATCTTCATTTTGAAGTTTTCCTCTGGATATACTACATGCTTATACTTCATAAAATGGTATTACAAGAAAACAAAACCAAACTTAAGGAGCTATTTAACATTCTAGACATTGATCCAAAGTGGCATTCTACACCTTAATTCAGTGGTGTGATCCCAGAAATCTTTAAAAAGTCCTTCAGGGGAACTTCAATAATGAAATGTTTTCCATTAAACAATTCTAACTGCTTAAGAACTCACCACTTATTTGTTTACATATTGTGGGTCTCTGTTTTACTGTGGAAAAAAAAAAAAGCCTAAAAAACTATCATCTTAAGTCATTTAATCCTGAGAATAACCTCATGATATGGGAATTAGTATGGTAATTTCAGGTACTCACTAGGTGCTGCCTGTTTAAACAATATAATTGACTGATGCAAACATTTCTGAAGAATGATCTGGCAATAATAAAATTAAGTATGCATATATCCAACATTTCTAGATAAATTTTTACACAGGTCCAAAAACTGATGCATATTTGTGCTGTTCACTCCAGTGCTATTTGTAGGAACAAAAATTTGGCAGTAACCTAAATGACCACCACCAGATGAAAATGTAACAAAATATAATACTTTCAGGCATACAAGGGAATACTCTATAATAGAAGCAGTTGTAGATTTATATACAGCAAGATAGATTTCAATGTTGAAAGAAGTTAAAAACAAAGAGGTTTGTATAACTACATTACTATCTTTTAAAACATTGCAAGGGGCCAAGCGTGGGGGCCCACATCTGCAATCCCAGCACTTTGGGAGGCTGAAGCTGGATGATCGCTTGAGTCCAGGTATCTGAGACCAGCCTGGGCAACATGGCAAGATCTGGCTCTACAAAAACTTTTAAAAAAATTAGCCAGGTGCAGTAGCACATACCTGTAGTCCAAGCTACTTAGGAGGCTGAGGTGGGATGATTGTTTGAGTCTGGGAGGTTGAGGCTGCAGTGAGTCATGATCATGCCACTGTACCCCAGCCTGGGTGACAGAGTAAGACCCTGTCTCTTTAAAAACAAAACAAAACAAAACAAAAAAACTCTCTCTCTCCAGTTTATTCTGCACCCATTTTTCCAATGAGCTTAAATTAACATTGCTTGTGGTTTACTTCCTGATTTGGGCAGGAAAACTTTTATTACAATTTGGTAAAAGAGATTTAAAAAAATGTTTTAAATTAATTTTTGAGGCAGAGTCTTGCTCTATTGCCCAGGCTGGAGTGCAGTGGTGTGATCATAGCTCACTGCAGCTGGAAACTCCTGGACTCTAGCGGTACTCTGGTCTTAAGAGTCCTAAGTGGCTGGGACCACAGGCACGCGCCACTGTACTTGGATAATTTTTAAATTTTTTTGTAGAGATGGGGGTCTCCCTATGTTGCCCAGGCTGGTCTTGAACTCCTGGCCTCCAGCTATCTTTCTACCTCAGCCTCTCAAAGTGTTGGGATTAGAGGTAGGAGGCATTGTGTCTGGCCAAAACATTACTCTTCTAGAAGACTAACAAATGCTCCAGTATTTTATGGAAAAGTTTAATACATCTCTAAAAATTCATTTGTATTCAGATACACTCTGTTTTATGCTTAATTTTTGAGGAACTAAATGAAACTAGGTTTCTATAAACGTGATTATCAAATGTTTATATACTTAAATTTACTAACAGGGTCTGAAGCAAAAAGAACACCTAAGTAACTTTTTAAAAAATACTACCATCTACTGAGCAACTGTTAAGTACAAAGCTACACACTAAATGCCTTATGTACATTATCTCATGATAATCTTTGTGGGAACAGTATTATGTCCCCATTTACAGATGAGGAATCTGAGGCTTTAAGAAGTAACTTACCCAATGTCATGTAGTTGAGCCAGGCCCATCATGGTTCTAAGCTTTGTGCTCTTAACTACTGAACTACACAACTTTAAGTTAAATGTTTTTTTCCACTTGAATGATGCCCTTTAATTTCACTGTTATTCAATCTGGGATTTTGTATTTAGAGGTAGACAAAGCAGAGGAAAAGACAAAACAGGTACAGGTGTGCCTTGCAGTTGCAACTGACAAGCTTCCTAAATGGATTAAAGATAGTCAAATAAGGGATAAAGGATCAAATAAACGATAATGAAAACTCTCCTTGACCTTGGTCCTTATGTTGCCAAGAGAAGTTGCCCGTAGCCATGTTCTCGGTAAAACAGCTTACCTTGAATCTGAGGTCAGTAGAATAGACAGGCATGTACCATTAAGAGTGAGCCTACACGAAACCATTTCCTGTTGTAGCTAGCAACATAAACTCACTCCATATTTATTCTATTCTCTAATAAAGATCATAGCTTTAATTAGTGTTTTCTGCTACAGAAACATTTAGACATTTCCAGACAGAGTAGATGACAGCAAGCAAAAACATCAAATCTCATTTACTCTGCCATCAGAGGAGAATTAAAATATTCTCCTTTGCCCTGTGAGCACAAGGCTTGGCGAGTATGTCTTGAAGGAACTGAAGGAGTCCTAAAGTCATGGTTCCTGGCAGAACACTTTTCATTCCACTGGAGGTGACTGTGAGTCAGATACTTACTTATCTACAAGAGTCCGTATTACCGCCAGTGTGTCCAACACTAGCCCATCCACATTTTGTTTCTTTCTCCTTGGCTCATGTGGTCCTCGGCCCCTCCTCGGTGGCCGAACAGGGTCCCGTGGTTGGCTCCTTGTGTCAGCAGTGGGTACTGCACTGTTCTCGGCCTGTTGCTGCTGGGTGTCGACACTGTCATCTGTTCCACTGTCATCTCGGCAGATACAGGAATTACCCATGGTAGTAGTGGCACCTCTAGTTCCTAGGAAGTGGGCTATGTGCTCTTCGAGTGTCAACAGCAGACCCTGGCCAAGGCTTCTGCTCGCTAAGAACACGGCCCAACCAAAGACGATCATTTAGGTAGTTTTCAGTTTTCCAAGTACTGTTTTCATAATCTGGAGTTGAGGAATTTGCATCCTATTTGTTTTTAACAACTGAAGGCCAAAGAAAGTTGCAGAGCTTATTCCCAACATTATCAACTACAGGGAATTCTGGTCATCCAATAGCAGTTCTAAAAGAAAATGAGAAAAAGGAAAATGAATAGAATATTCTTGACCACTTAATTACTCAAACTTTCTTAGTCTGATTTTATGAGATATTAGGAGGATTCTAATGAAGAATCATCTTTGGTTATTTTTATGGGTTTCCAATACCAAGAGACAGCTTTGGATAACAGAATTAGCAATCAATCAATAATTTCTTTTTATCATTCTATTACAAAGTTGATTGTCAAACCATACTCTTTTTTTTTTTTTTTTTTTTGAGACGGAGTCTTGCTCTGTCGCCCAGGCTGGAGTGCAGTGGCCAGATCTCAGCTCACTGCAAGCTCCGCCTCCCGGGTTCACGCCATTCTCCTGCCTCAGCCTCCCGAGTAGCTGGGACTACAGGCGCCTGCCACCTCGCCCGGCTAGTTTTTTTGTATTTTGTAGTAGAGACGGGGTTTCACCGTGTTAGCCAGGATGGTCTCGATCTCCTGACCTCGTGATCCGCCCATCTCGGCCTCCCAAAGTGCTGGGATTACAGGTTTGAGCCACCGCGCCCGGCCTGTCAAACCATACTCTTATAGACCAGAGGAGTTATCATTGATTTTTTTAAAAACCACATGTATAGTTTTTTCTAGGTATATAGAAATACATTAGAAGGATGTGTGCGTTTTTTTTTTTTCAAGGGCTCCTTTTATCATAAAAAAAATCAGTTGTCTTTCTGTGTAAGAGACAGGTGTTAAAAAGAGAAAAATCTTTAAAAAAATGAATTGTCTCCTTGCTTTAAACCCACAGGATAATTTAACAAGTTTTAAGATACAAATATGATAGCACCATTTGATATCAAGGAGCATAAAAGGATAGAGTTCCCCGTTGGAAGCTCACTCAAGAATTGACGGAATTCATACAGTTGTTACAAAGTGTTTCTGTTATGTAAGCAAGGCTTTGTTTTGGGAGAGGCAAATTGATATCACAAAAGTTGTATTTTCACAAAGATCAGTTTGTTGCACATGTCCGTTACAAAGTTCAGAATAAGATCCACCAATTTCTTTGCCTGAAAATACTAAGCACCTTGTGCCAGGTACCACACTGGACTAGGAGAACAAAGATGAATAAGGAATAGTTCCTGTCCTCCAGGAATTCATGGATGGCCATTCTCATCCCATACAGTATGTTTATCATCAAAAAACCTAATGACAGAACCAGTTCTTCATGAAGCTGATAAAATCTGGTTAGATTCTGGAAGGAAGTAAAGATTTAGAAACAGGAGACTTACATGGGCTGGTAGCAAAAAGTAAAAAAAAAAAAAAAACAAACAGGCTGACATCTGGAGAATAGGCCACATAAGGAATAGACCATGCTAGTATGTAGTCTCTATACCATATTTGGCTAGTTACAATTAATTCCTCATACCCTAAGCACTGGCCAGGAATAATATAAACAAAATTTATAATTCTGTGGAATTAGGAGAGAAATATTACTTCCATTATTTTATGTATTTATTTACTCATTTTTGAGGAGTCTCGCTCTATCACCCAGGCTGGAGTGCAGTTGCTTGATCTCAGCTCACTGCAACCTCCACCTCCCGGGTTCAAGCAATTCTCCTACCTCAGCCTCTCGAGTAACTGGGACTACAGATGCTGCCACCATACCTGACAAGTTTTTATATTTTTAGTAGAGATGGGGTTTCACCATGTTGGCCACAAACTCCTGACCTCAGGTTATCTGCCCACCTCGACCTCCCAAAGTGCTGGGATTACCGGTTGAGCCACTGTGCCACTTCCATTATTTTAGACAGATTAATGGCAAATTCTTTTTATTATTTTCCCAGTTTGATTACTGCTACAGGGGAAACATAGAAGAAAAAGAGATAAACGGAGACAGAAAGTCTTTATATATACATATATATGTATATATAATCATATAATAAAATATACATAAAGAGGGAGGAGGTAAAGGGAAGGGAGAGAGAAGAATGGAATGGGATGGAACAAGAGAGGAGAAAGAAAAGGAGAGAGAAAAGAAATGAGAGGCAACAGATGTTTTCGCTATTAAGACAGCAATGGCTGGGCCAAGTGATACCACAGATGTTCTTGGTTTCCCCAAACCACTTGGGCTGTCTTCAAAATTTGGAGGTTGTACTGAAAAGGATGTGACTGAAGTATATAGGTAGGAGCATGATGCAAGGACCAGTTGGAAATAACTTTTTAAAAGAACACGTTCTAAACCAGCAGAGTCGAAGTAATAACATTGCCATTACTGTGCGGATCAGAGTATGATTCGCTTTAGAGGGTAGATAACTACGAGATTTCAACGCTTAAAAGAATAGAGGAAACAGAAATCAGAAATAGGAATAACTCTTTAAAGGGTCCCTGGAATGAATTTCTACAGATCTTATAAATTATGCTGGTTTGTGAGAAAGATGAAAAAGCAACATTTAAGAAGCTATGCTCTGGGTCCTCTCACAGAAATTTCACTGATAAGGTGCTGTTAGAATATTTCAGGTGAAAAGAGGTAAACAATGCAAGGTTTTCGGACATGTGTGGCTCTGGGCAGTAGCTCAGATGATTGTGCCACTAGAGTATTTATTTGAAATCATAAAGTATCTTATTTAAAAATATATTTATCTAGAAACTTAAAAATATACACATTCATTTCTAAAACCTAAATGCTACACAGGCCTATGGAATGTGAAAGTTCCTCTTCTGCTCTACCTAGCCCATGCCTTTCCCAGAAATAACCTCTTAAAAGCTTCACATGTTTGCTCCCACATCTGTTACTATATACTTATAAACTAGATTTTTCTTTTCTTTTTTCTTTTTTTTTGAGACGGAGTCTCGCTCTGTGGCCCAGGCTGGAGTGCAATGGTGTGATCTCGGCTCACTCAACCTCTCCCTCCCAGGTTCAAGTGATTTTCCTGCCTCAGCCTCCTGAGTACATGGGATTACAGGAGCACACCACCATGCCTGACTAATTTTGTATTTTTAGTAGAGACAGGGTTTCACCATGTTGGTCAGGCTAGTCTCAAACTCCTGACCTTGTGATCCGCCCGCTTCAGCCTACCAAAGTGCTGGGATTACAGGCATGAACCACCGCGCCTGGCCGCATTTTCTTTAAATCTAACTAGAATGAAGCCATAAATACTGTTCTATGATTTGCTCTTTTTAATACCACAACCTTCTATATCAGTATATATATAACTACCTCATGCATTTAAAGGTTGTATAGAAATTCATACTCTGGATTATCATAGTTTCTTGACCACTATGCTATAAAAAACTTGTGGCTAACCCAACTAACATTTTGGGGATGGTAGAAGGGAGTAGTCCAGGATTAGAGACATGGGGCCTCTTCCGCGGAATGTGTCATCCCCTGGGGAAGTGCTAACTCCAAACTCCTTCCTCACAGTGGTAAGGGTCCTAGGACTGTGCTCTGTGGTGTCAACATTGCCACAGCAGAGGGGAACTCCACTGGCTTCTCTAATATCCCACAGCCTTTCCACACAATCTGTATGAAGGTAGGATGGGAAACAAGATACAAACAGTAGATTCAATCCAAATTGGGGAAAACATACCTGAGGAAGGGAGGCTAATCACATACTAAAAATAATTGGCAATGATTTGAGAATGTCAAGTTCCAGAAAACAAAGCCCTGAAGGGGAGAGAACAGGGATCTTGCTGAAGCTCAGTAATTTCAGGGGGGAAAAAAAGCAAAAAGAATAGTGGATCCTAAAAAGTTACAACTTAATGCCAACACATAAAGGTATTTAGAATAATTAACAAGAAACCATCTTGGGGGTGCCTGTGAGGAAAGAAGTTAAAAAGAGGTTTGCTGGATCTTAAATTCTTATCATTTTTTTCCTAAGGTTTTTATACACTGAATACAGAATAATCTACACAGATTTCCATTTAGTACAATTTTTTTCTTTTTGAGACAGAGTCTCGTTCTGTCGCCCAGGCTGGAGTGCAGTGGGGCGATCTCGGCTCCCGGGTTCATGCCATTCTCCTGCCTCAGCCTCCCGAGTAGCTGGGACTACAGGCACCTGCCACCAGGCCCGGCTAATTTTTTGTATTTTTAGGAGAGATGGGGTTTAACCGTGTTAGCCAGGATGGTCTCTATCTCCTGACCTCATGATCCGCCTGCCTCGGCCTCCCAAAGTGCTGGGATTACAGGCATGAGCCACCGTGCCCAGCCCATTTAGTACAATTTTAAGGTGATTGGAAGATATCCAATACATGCAGATATTTTTAAAAATCTGACTAAATCTGATAGGCTGGGCATGGTGGCTCATGCCTACAAACCCAGCACTTTGGGAGGCTGAGTTGGGAGGGCTGCTTGAGCCCAGGAGATTGAGAGCAGGTTGGGTAATGTAGCAAGACCCCATTTCTACAGAAAAAATTAAAAAATTAGCTGGGCGTGGTAGTGCACACCTGTGGTCTCAGATACTCAGGAGGTTGAGGTGGGAAGATCACTTGAGCCTGGGAGGTCGAGGCTGCAGTGAGCCCTGATGGTGTCATTGCATTCCAGCCTATGTGACAGAGCCAGACTCTGTCTTTGGGAAACAAAAAACAAAAAACAAAACAAAAAAAAACTGACTAAATATGAAGGTAAGACAAAAATTAAGTTTTTTTTTTTTTTCCCAAATTGAACTAAAGTGCATTTTGAGTCAGTTTCTTCCAAAAGAGCAATTTACCTTAAATGACTCAGAAAATGTCAACTATAAAATTTGTCAGAGAAGAAAATGAGGCTTTAAAAAAAACTTTAAATACTTCAAAGCCAAAAACTTTTTTTTTTTTTTTTTTTAAATAAAAAGGACCAGCTGTGAAAACCAAGTGTAAAGAAGAGGTTAACTAGGTGGATGAAGCTGTAAGGCATTTCATAAAGGCAAGCCTATGAAACATACAAGGACAAAACAAGAGCTACTATCTCTAAATACTTTTTGAGATGACTACACAGAGTACTCTTGAGGGCTACAGCCACAGACAGGGCACATAAATGAACAAGTATATGATCTTTCAGATTTATTTGGCACTAAAAATCTATAGGTTTTCAATTGGAAATGGTTGTCACTCACGGTATTTTTTTTTTTTTTACAGAGAAGTGATGGACTGTAGGCAAAAGACTGGGTGAAAGCTAATCAATTACACTTTAGACAACTTTGTTTTATCCATTCAGAAAAAGCTTTATGTGGCCCACTTTCCAAGGATCACTGTTTTAAGACAATAAAACTCAGCTGACAGATTTTACACACAATACAAAAGGCCACCATAGCACAGTACACACTCTGTTGTCAGACTAGGTGGAAGTCCCAGCCCTGCAATATTTACTGACATGCATCCTAATTAACCTGACTCTTGACACATGTTAAAAAACAGAGACAGTAATAGTTCTTATCTCAAAGTACCACTGTGGGGATTAAACAAAATAATGCATGTAATACGCATGGCACAGTGTCTAACACTTAAACTGGATCAAAAAATGCAAGATGTTATAAAATGAGCACATATCTAATCAGAAATAACTAAACAACCTGGGGGAGGGGGATTCTGGAGTAAAACTTGAGTTAAAAGCACTAAGAAAACCTTTACAGAACTACCCCATACTGAACTAATTTTTACTTACCTATAACCTATACTTACCTATATTTTTGGACAGAGAATCTTGGGAAGGATTGTAGCTTAATCACCTTATAGGTGGCATTAGAATCACTTAGGGTACTTACTAAAATGCAAATCCCTGGTCCCACTACAAATACCCAGAATCAGAATTGCTAGGATGCTGGCTCAAGCTTGTGTTTTCTTAAAAGCTCCCCAAGTGACTCTGATGGCAGCCACATTTAGAAATCACTGTGTATAGAACCTACCACAGAACCTGGCACAGCAGGAAGGACCCACTGACTGAATTAGGGGGCAACCTGAAATACTAAAGGGCGATTCTTCTTGAGTCAAAAATGTTAATTTCCTTGTCCAGTAAAATGAACTGAGACTATCTTTGTTTTTTTTTTTTTTTTTGAGACGGAGTCTGGCTCTGTCGCCCGGGCTGGAGTGCAGTGGCTGGATCTCAGCTCACGACAAGCTCCACCTCCCGGATTTACGCCATTCTCCTGCCTCAGCCTCCCGAGTAACTGGGACTACAGGCGCCCACCACCTCGCCAGGCTAGTTTTTTGTATTTTTTAGTAGAGACGGGGTTTCACCGTGTTAGCCAGGATGGTCTCGATCTCCTGACCTCGTGATCCGTCCATCTCGGCCTCCCAAAGTGCTGGGATTACAGGCTTGAGCCACTGCGCCTGGCCCTGAGACTATCTTTGAATGCAGTCCTTTGGAGAGGTCAGCCTAAAAAGCCATTGGAAGAGTTATATCCATAAGTGACATGTACAGTACATATTAACACAAAGAAAAAACCGGCTCCATATATTTTCCTATGAAGCATCAAAATGAACCTAAATGATATGCTGCTTAAGGGTAATATCATCCAAGGTTAAGAGACTGAATGGAATAGAAAATGAATAAGATGAGATTACATAAAGACAACACATCTGTAATACATATATATATATATATATTTTTTTTTTTTTTTTTTTTTTTTGAGATGAAGTCTTATTCTTTCACCAGGATGGAGTCCAGTGGTGTGATCTCGGCTCACTGCAACCTCCATCTCCTGGGTTCAAGCGATTCGCCTGCCTCAGCCTCCTGAGTAGCCGGGACTATAGGCGCGTGCCACCATGCCCAGCTAATTTTTTTGTATTTTTAGTAAAGACGGGGTTTCAATATGTTGGCCAGGCTGGTCTTGAACTCCTGACCTTGTGATTCACCCGCCTCAGTCTCCCAAAGTGCTGGGATTACAGGCATGAACCACCGTGCCTGGCCAATACCTATATTCTTTACCTTAACTTCAAAGACAACATTAGCTGGTGAAGTCAACTTTGAGACCAAAAAAAAGCAAGTCACAGAATTTAAATACACATCTGTGGCAATCATCAACTGATTTAATAATTTTTATCACTGGATGCCAGTGCTTAGTAGAAAGACTCTTCTCACCACCTAAATGGCAATACTTTTCATATCATTATACTCTTTTTTTATTTTTATTTTATTTTTCAGACGGAGTTCCACTCTCATTGCCCAGACTAGAGTGCAATGGTGTGATCTTGGCTCACTGCAACCTCCATCTCCCCGGTTCAAGTGATTCTCCTGCCTCAGCCGCCCAAATAGCTGGGATTACAGGTGCCTGCCACCATGCCCAGCTAATTTTTATATATTTAGTAGAGACGGGGTTTCACCATGTTTACCAGGCTGGTCTTAAACTCCTGATCTCAGGTGATCTGCCCACCTTGGCTTCCCAAAGTGCTGGGATTACAGGCGTGAGCCACCATGCCCAGCCTAATACACTCTTGATAACAATTTTGCTGCACCATTATGATCAAATATTTCCTTTGCAAATCTATTTCTCTGAAGTGTGGTATTATTAATTTTGATTCTTGCCTTTTTAAAAAAGAAACTAAAGACTATTCCCTCCATTTCTATATTATTTATTAGATTTTTACATTTTACATGTTTTTTCTTTTTTCTTGGGGGCAAATGAAGCACCTAACACTTTATATTTTTTTTAAAGCTGCTCTGAGACGAAAAATAATCAAACTTAGGGTGTTGGTAAGTTTGGTGTTAAAGCAGTAAGGTTCTGGTACTCACTGTCTGTAAAACACAGACCTCTACCCTCATGAACAACTCACCATGGAGACATCTGGCCAACTGGTCTAACCCTCTCTGACAAATGGTCCAGGAATCAATGATTCATCTCTTCAAATATTTGCTTGCATTCAGCCATAGTACAGATCAGTGAGAAAGAACACTTTCTTTTCTTTGAAAATAGGACTGCAGAATTACACTGCCAAGGAAGAAAAGCTGATTAAAAGAGTGACCATAAAGAAGAAAAACCAGACTTTGGGCACTAAATTACTATTGTTATAATCTTCACCTTGTCATTCCAAAATAGTGTTAGAGGATGTGACATTTTTTTCCAACTCTCCCCCTCAAAGGCTAAGTCAAATAGCATGAACAGCAAAATGTGTAACATCCTGAAAATTTTAATGATGTCCTCTCATTAGAAAATGTTTTCAAATTTTTCCCTAAGTGTGTTAAAGCGATAGCTTCTATCATCACATTTACCCCCTACTCCCAATATTTTATTATGAAATTTTCCAAACATACAGAAAATTGAATTAGAGTTCACTGTAAAATGTGAACTATATACCCACCACCTAGCTTCTACTACTAACATTTTACTAAACTTGCTTTATCACTATCCATCTCTATAACCATCAATCCATAGTTTTTTTTTTTTTTTTTTTTTACATATTTCAAAGTAAACTATAGGCATCAGTATACTTTCTCTTAAATAATTCAGCATGCACATCACTAATTAGACTTCAATAAACTTCAATTTTTTAGGAATCAAACTTACACACACTGAAAAATGCAAATCTTTTTTTTTCTTTTTTTTGAGACAGAGTCTCATTCTGTTGCCCTGGCTGGAGTGCAGTGGTGTGATCCGGTTTACCACAACCTCTGTCTCCCGGGTTAAAGCAATTCTCCTGCCTCAGCCTCCCAAGTGGCTGAGATTATAGGCACATGCCACCACACTCGGCTTTCTTGTATTTTCAGTAGAGATGGGGTTTCACCAGGTGGCCCAGGCTGGTCTCAAACTCCTGACCTCAGGTAATCTGTCTGCCTCGGCCTCCTAAAGTGCTAGAATTACAGATGTGAGCCACCACACTGGCAGAAATGTGCAAATCCTAAGCACAGTAATGTGCTGAGTTTTATCAAATGCATACACCTGTGACTCAAACCCTATCAAGATAGAGAACGTTATCTAGAAACATATTTGCTTTAAAAAATACAAAAATTAGCTAGGCACAGTGGTGTGCGCCTGTAATTCCAGCTACTTGGGAGGCTGAGGTGGGAACATCACTTGAACCCAGAAGGTGGAGGTTGCAGCAAGCCGAGATCATCCCACTGCCCTCAAGTCTGAGTGACAGAGCAAGACTCTGTCTCAAACAACAACAACAACAACAACAAAACCCTGCAGAACACCCCAAAGACAACAATCTTCTTACTGAAGATTGTGTTTACATGGGGAAAACTCTGAAGTCAACAATACTTATTTGGTAATGCAAGAAGATTACACTTGCCAGCTGAAACAGAAATTACCTAAAGATGTTTCAACAAGAGTGTTTCTGTCTTTAGACTCTAAAGCCTTTGGTATTTTGTTGGGGAAGGTAAGAAGGGGGTAGATTGTGAAATATTTGGTTGGAATTTTACTTTTTCCCCAAAAAGAAAGGTTGCCTTGATAAGGTGTTTTTACATGTCTCCCAGATGTCCAAAGCTATTTATCTGGAGGTTTAAGTCACACAGGGTACCATTATCCCCTGAATTGTAACCATCAAGAAGTTTGGGAAAAGCACTGGATGATTCTGACACTTCCCTTATGCACTGAAGATCTTTAAGAAAGCATGCCATTGAAAGTAGATATTTTTTCTGGTTGAAAGAGTATCTGGGCAGGGCTTGGTGGCTCACACCTGTAATCCCAACACTCTGGGAGGCCAAGGCAGGCAAACAGCTTGAGCTCAGGAATTTGAGACCAGCCTGGGCAACATGGCGAAACCCTGTTTCTACAAAAAATACACAAATTAGCCAGCATGGCGGATTGGACCCTGTAGTCCAGCTACTGGGAAGGGCGGTGGGAAGATCGCCTGAGCTGCGAAGGTCGAAGCTGCAGTAAACCATGATTGCACCACTGCACTTCAGCCTAGGAGACAGAGATCTTAAAAAAAAAAAAAAAAGTATCTGGAAAAACCTTCATCTAAAATGTTGAGAGCTTTTTTAACCTAGAAGGAGTGCATCTGTGGTCAGAAAGAATTACAGAATTTAGTTCTGACCTAAAACGGTACAAAGGAGAAAAAGACAAATCCCTTCAGCATTCAAAGAATTTATTAAAAAATACAATTCAGGCCTAAGATAGAGTAAGGAATTTCCGGAAGCAAATAATAGCAAAAAAGAGGAAGTAAATAATCCCTGCCTGAAGTCTTAAGGATTGAAAATTTTGCCTTAGACCTCCAAAAAATACTAAGGAAGAATTGACATGAGTGCTTATGACAGCCGCAGTACAGGAGAGAAAAACAAATATTCCATAGTGCTTGCGGTTTTCCCTCAAGGAGGCCAAATAATAGGAGATCATATGTTATTCAAATATACACAAATCTGAAGGAAAAGGATTTTTCTATTATAGAAAACTCTTTGCTGTTAAGAAAAGCAAATAAAATATATAAGCAGTATGAATATCAACATTTTCCTTAATGAAGTCTACTTTAAATGATGTCTAAAACACTCATACTGCAAACTCATTTGGATACTTATTAGACCCTAATACATATTCAATAAATATCTTAGGTGTATTCTAAAATCTGTTAAAACATAAAGTCTCTCCAAAATATTTACCATTTGGAAAAACTGAGACAACACCATTTAATAAATACATATCCAATGCTTATACAGCAGGCAGTGAGGAAAGACGGAAAAAGGTCCTTCATGCTCCTGACAAAGGGAGCTGGGGTTAGGGACAAACTTAGCTCCCTACCCAAAGCCTACAGATAAAGCATCTACTAGAAGGAGGCCTCTCGTTCCATCAGTTTTCCAGTGGAAAAGGGAACTTTGGTAACACTGAAGTATCTCTGTGTGAGCAAGTTTTTAGGTGACTATACAAATCAGCAATAGCAAAAGGGGAATAGAGAATCTATCTTTGCATTGTAACATATTTATATCTTACATTATAAGCCAAAATATTGTTGGTATAAATATCCTCGCCCACAGAGTGAAAAGTTAACCAAAAACCTATAAATTAAATTGATAAAGATGAAGCTAAATAAAAAGTCTAATTAAAAAAGAGGAATCATGATGAAAACCAAGATAATTTTGAGACAATACAGACGATGCACCCCAAACTAAGCACGCTTCCTGAATACTGCAGGAATACCCATTCTCCATATGACACGTGAGAAGCTTGCACTGGTACCAGGTTTCCCAGGACAGACTTCCTGGGTGAAAAAAGTATTAACAGTAAACTCCAATATTGTTCTAGTTTTAGGTTATGAATACCAAGTTTTAGTAATCTTCAGTAATTTACTTGATAGGTTATTAATAAGTAGCCCTTAGGCATACCTAAGTATGAACAACTATGAAGCAATAAGAACCCAAAAAAGAAAAAAAAAGGAGCTATATTTCCCATGTGGAGGGATTGGGCAGGAACCAAATCTTGAGAATCACTGTATTAAGGGAATACAGGAGTGAAAACAATTCTTTAGGAGGTAAAGGGGTAAGAAAAAACTAACACTGAACATTAAACTATGAGGTAATATACTTGCTGAGTAAGGTACTTCAAACCTTCTATTTGAGGTATATAGGACCCATGAAATTACGCCTGGAAACTATAATTTCAAGCTATGTGCAGAGTTCATTCCTTAACAAATTTAAGGAGTATATAAATTCCTTACTATTTCAAATGTATTCTCAGTTTTCAAAAGCTTAGAAACAAAGTGGAATGTTCTCTAAGAGGCCACCACTATTTATAACATAACTTTTCCTGATTTAACCTTGTATATACCACACATTTATCTAAAGTTACTGCTTTTACATACTTAACCAGTAACCACTCCCTTTTGGAATGGACACATTTGTATGTTTTTTCTACTCATAAAGGTTGGCAAGAAAAGGATTTCAAAAGCTGACCTACTGAATGATAAACCAAAGGGAAATATTCACTCCTTCGCACTTCTAAAAGTTGTAAAAGTCCCCTCCAAAAGGTTGTGGCCCAAGTTAAGGCATTTACTACTTCATGATTATTCTGTTTTTCAATTTTCTAATTTGAATACCAGGGAAAAAAAACTACCCAAATTCAATGATAACTGCCTTGAAAATGCCAAAAGCTTGAAGAGAAGCTATATCCATAGTTTATTACCCCCAAATAATTCTTTTGAAATTGATTGCTTGTTCCCCTGTGTTTCCCATTTGTGGTGACTATTGACTTTCCACTTATTTTGCAATCCTGAGACTATCACACCCTACTTTACAAGTATCCTACTCAAAAATACAGAACATTTCCTATTTATTTATTTGAGACAGGGTGTTGCTCTGTCACCCAGGGTGGAGTGTAGTGGCTCAGTGCAGCTTCAACCTCGCAGGCTCAAGAGATCCTGCCACCTCAGCCTCCCAAGTAGCTGGGACTATCTGTATGTGCTAACACGCTGGGTTAATTTTTGTACTTTTTTTGTAGAGATGGGGTTTTGCCATGTTGCCCAGGCTGGTCTTGAACTCCTGGGCTCAAGTGATCCTCCCACCTTGGCCTCCCAAAGTGTTGGGATTATAGACGTGAGCCACCATGCCCAGCCATAACTTCCAATCTTAAGTAGTGTAACAGTGATTACTATCCTCAAGAATTCCTAACATTTTCTCCAAACTATAAAGAGTGTGAAAGAAAGCTGGATTTAAAAAGATGCAAAGTGATTTCCCACTTCATTATAACAAATTACTTCATTGTTAAGGAAAGTATATACAATTCTCGATAGACTAAATTAAGCTCATGAGGCTAGGCATGGTGGCTCATACCTGTAATCCTAGCACCTTGGGATACCAAGGTGGGTGGATGGCTTGAGCCCAGGAGTTTGAGACCAGCCTGGGCAACATGGTGTAACCGTGTCTAAAAAAAGTGCAAAAATTAGTCAGGTGTGGTGGCTCACACCTGTAGTCCCAGCTACTTGGGAGGCTGGGGTGGCAGGATCACCTGAGCCTGGGAGGTAGAGGCTGCTGTGAGCCACGATTGCACCACTGCACTCTAGCCTGAGAGACAGCATGAGACCCTGTCTCAAAAAAAAAATAAAAAGAAAAAACAGAAAAAAAGAAGTACAGAACAATTGTTTGTTAAACTCTTGCTAAAACATACCTTTTTTTTTTTTTTTTTTGCCTCAGGCCCCATAGAGCTACATAACTCAGATTTGCTGTTTTTACCTGATTCACTACAGATTAACACACTATTATACAAAATGCTGTTTTTATTTCGCTTCGATACTTGCTAAATGCAAAGTTATTTTGCTGAAAAAAGCAGAAGCCCACATAGAGTATGCTAGAATACCTCCTATAATCAATAACTTAAAAATAATCATTGAGGGCTGGGCACGGTGACTCATGCCTCTAATCCCAGCACTTTGGGAGGCCAAGATGGGCAGCTCACTTTGAGCTCAGGAGTTCAAGACAAGCCTGACCAACACCGTGAAACTCCCTCTCTACTAAAAATACAAAAATTAGCCGGGCACAGTGGTGCTTGCCCATAATTCCAGTTACTTGGGAGGCTGAGGCAGGAGAATTGCTTGAACCCTGGAGGCGGAGGTTGCGGTGAGCCGAGATCACGCCATTGCACTCCAGCCTGGGCAACAAGAGTGAAACTCAGTCTCAAAAAACAAAAAAAACAAAAAACAAAACAAAACAAAACCAACTAAATCCCACATACATTGCCCAATATTTGAAAAACCATCTTTAACAAGTACCACGAACCAAACACTAGTAAAATGTCACACAGGGACACAAGTCTCTTATAATCTCATAGAGGGATCTACAAAGCAAGATACCATCCCAGGAAATGCAAACTCTACATAAGGGGAAAAATAAAGAGAACTACTATGCAAGAGAAATTTAAAAGCAACTTCCAACGTGCCTCATAATCTATAGTCTGGGGCTACCACAACAACGCATAGTATTCGTGGAGGAAAAAAGGCAGTCTTTACAAATCACAACTGAGGGAGAAAGCATGATATTCACTAGCTGTAGACATCCAAAAGCCATGCCTCTCTCTCTCTATATATATATATGCAAAAGGGGGAAGAGGTTTATAATGTTGAGATCAAATTACTTAGAGGAAAATTTCAGCTGTCAGGGGGAAAAAAATCCTGAAGGAAAAGATATTACAGTGGTAACTACTGCCAGCACCATAAGAAGTTCAAAGTAAGTAAAAATTCTGAGAGCAAAAGCTGGAAATCCCACCATCCCCATCTAAACAGGGTTTGAAACCATGGGTTTAGATCATAATATGACCTAAGAAGCTGTGAACCTTGAAGCTTGCAGTACAATATGGCTCCCAGGACTCCGCAGGTGGCAGACAACTACTGTATTAATCTCACCCCTTACCTCTACATACTGCTTTACAATTTATAAAGTCCCTTCACTTTTATTCCTCAACAGCAACCCGTTTGATGGTAGAATCACAGTAACTTACGTTCACGCAGCTTGTAGTCTCCACTTTCACACACTGCGCTGGTTATTTTACAGAAGAGACTTAAGGAGGTTAAGTCACTCCACTAAGCACAAACAGATGGTAGGTGAAGGGCCTGGAAAACTGCGGGATTCTACTCAGTCAATAATAGACACTTCTAACCCTTCAAAGTTCAAAGTGCAACACTCCAAGGGGAGCAACCTCACTGAGAGAACGATACAAGACAGGACCTCGAAGTCTCAGCTGACCGTCTCGGTCTCGGTCGGTTTCCCTCCCCAAAGACGGGGAAAGTGAGGCAGCAGGCAGAGACAAATGCCTAATTTGGACTCACGCAGGGGGTGTTGGTGGGATGGACTCTCCCCACCCTACTCGGGCACTAAGCCCGGAAGCAGTTGGATCCTGTGTCTAGGACACCTGGTCGATGAATTCCCGTTTCCCTTTCACTATTCCCCACTCTGGCTTTCTTATGGATGGAGATGTCTTCTTCCCATCACCGCCCAGAAACCCCCTCTCCCCAAGGTCCTTACTGAATTTTCAGCTCCGGCCTCCATAGTACGAGAATCCGCTAGTTCTGGCTCCTACCTGCCAGCCCCATTCTGTCTTTCTATCCCAAGGCGTTTCTAAATCTCCCAGGGGAGGCCCGCCTCCCACCCGTGCAACCTAGACCGCAAACTCCACAAAAGGAACCCTCCCAAAGCGTCCCCTCATCTACCCTTTCTATCCCGGGCACCCCTGAGTAGATCAGGACCCCCTCAGTACCAGGAGCCACCCCAAGAGATAGATAGCTGCCTCTCACCTGGGCCCTGTTAGCCGCAGCCTCCTCAGAAGGGCGACCCCCAAGAACCTCTTCTGGTGAGGACCCCCGAAAGAGGGAACACCCTCTTCTAGGAACCTCTTCGGATTCCTCAAGCGCGGGCCTCGGTGGAAAACCTATCGGCTGTTTCTCGGCTTCTGAGCAACGCCACCTCTCTCCCAGGCCCTTTCCCAGAGCCTGCCCCGGCTCCAGTCCGGTCCGCCCGCCCCAGGCTCGAGAGGCTGTTTCCCTCCCTCACAGTCGCCTCCAACCCTCACACTCCCTCCCGCTCCGCGTGCCCAGGGGGCTTCTCAGAGCAGCGCGGCCGGGCTGCGGCACTGACTTTCTCTAGCTCCCGGGCCCACTGGAGCGAGGGGGCGGCGACGCGACTCCTTTGTGACAGGTCCGAGAGAACGGTAAAGATGGACGCGAGGCCACGGCGCTGCCATTACGCGCACGGCCCTCCCCCGCTTCGTACCGCCCCGGCCCTCCCTCAGTCCCCTAGGAAACGCCCCTTCCTCGGTGGCAATCCCTCTCCTTGACAGCCAATCACCTTTCAAAAACCGTGTCACGTGATCAGGAGAACCGGCCCGCCCCCCAAGCGTAAACTGGCCAATCCTCATCCTGAGACGTGAACGGCCCAATCAAGTCTCTCCGGCTAGTTTTCAGGGTACCGGATTTCCATCGGGCTCCCGGGGAGGAAGAGCTCCGCGGATTGGGTTACGTCGCCGGAAGTGGGGCGGGACTCTATTGTGGCGGTGAGGAACAGGAAGCCCTGAAGGGTCAAAAGGAATACAAAAGCAAAGGCTATTTTTTTTTTTTCTTCTTTCATTCGTTCCTTCCTGTTTCTTTCTTTCTTCCTCTCATTTTTTTTTTCTTTTTTAAGAGCGAGCGGCTCTGCGGTGGCGGTTTGGGGTAGGCGCCGCCGAGGTGAGGGCGTCTCGCCTCCCGCGCGCCGGTAGGTGAGTGCGGCCTCGGTCCTGGCCTGGCGGCGACACCTGGGTTCCAGCTTCTTTACCCAAGAGAAGGGGAGCTGTAGCTGCTGTTAGGGATAGGGCCAAGCCTGTTCTCAGTCCGCCCACCCGCCCCTTGCCCGGAGTAGCCGAAGCCTGGGGCTTGCAGGCCCAGCCTGAGGGTAGCTGAGGGTGCCCGCGGGAAGGCATCTGAGTGGCGGGGGAGGACCCTTTCAGGCGGGCCCCACACTGCCGGGCATTTAGTGGGTTTTCCCCACTTTTCTGCTAGATAGGGCCACCCAGGCTTCAAGTGAGTAGAAGGCTGCGTTCCAGAGGTCTTGGAACAGGCCCAGGTTACTCCGATGTGCGGCGTCTGGTTGGAAATGGTTGCATCCCAGAATGGAAGTGCAGGATGGGAAGCACATTTATTGTGTGCCATGTACTAGTTGCTGTGCCAAGCGCATTTTCTATTAGGGAAAACAAGCCAGCTGGCCCGTTTTGCAGAAAACTTAAGGAACAAAGACGGAGAGTTGAAGCGTCATGCTTGAGAGTTGGTGGTCCTTGTGACTGTCAGTCCACACAGAGGAAAAGGGGAGACCTGTTTGTTCATAGTCGTGCTTCTTAAACGTTAGTGGAAAACAACATCTCCTCGGGCCCTTTTAAAATGCAGACTCTCAGACCCCCGCACCCTCAGGTAGTCTGACTGGTTAGTTCAGGAGTGGGACCCAAGAAGCCACATGCGAGCCTGGTGGTCGGAATTCCCGATGACCTCTTGCCTACCACTTGTGAGATAAGATTTGTCGATTCTTCAATTATTTGGTGTATTCATGTGTCCACAGGGACACCATAAAATAGAAGGCACCCTTCTGAAATCTTTGAAGGGAATCAGTGGGTAGACTCCGTTTTGATACAAAATATTGAGCCGACAGCAGCTTTTACAGTCTTTTAGTTAGATAACCTGCGAACAATTTGTAAGGGTCTGAAAGTATAGGCTGCCCGATTATCTTTCTCAACTGAAGTCTTCATGTCCTTACCCTGTGGGGAAGTGCTTCATAATATAAGAAAGGAACAATTTTGTCAAAACCATTTAGTTGATGATCAGTCTTCACTTTCGTCTTCCAAGAATCGTGATGCTTGGTTAGAGTCAAGCTGCTGTTTTAGCTATTGAAAACCACGTATGTGGTAAATCAAGTAACAAGTGCAATGTAAAGTACAGGGTCATAGTGTAATTATGCCTTTACGGCAGCTAAATTAAGCATTTTCAACGTGTTCACTATTAGTAACCTTTTGAACATACTTTGTCTTCATTCTTAAATATTATGTTTCATTCTTCACTATAGAATGTTGATTGTTTTGTCTAAAATTAAGTATGGACAAGTTTAAAAAAAGATTTGTCTTTGGTTTTCTGTATTTCCACCATGCTGTATGGAACTATGGGTTTGTTTTTGTTCAGTTTGTTTGGTATTTATTAGACTTCTTGAATCTGTGAATTAGTGTCTTTCATTAGTTCTGTAAAAATTCTCAGCCATTTTATATGCATATACTGCTTCCCATTGTCTCTCTTTTTTGTTGATTTAACTAAACCTTTTCATTCTTTTCTCTATATCTTTTACTCTGTTCTTTCATAGTACATTCTGGATAATTTCTTTATTCTCAAGTTATTTCCGTTGTTATTAAACTCGGCCACTGAAATCTTAAATCATATATTGCATTTTTTAGTTCCTGAAGTTCTGTTTGGTTTGTGACGCTATTTTACAGTTTCTTATTTCTTATTATTAATTTTGAGGCTTAATTTTATTTCTTTAAAAATGGAAAGTATAGTTGTTTTTGTAATCTCTGTGTTTAATTCCACTGTCTGAATTCCCTTTGGGAGAGTCTGTTTGTGTTGTCCATTATTCCTGCTGTTTTACTTCCCAGTTCATCTTTACTTTGAAGCTGTAGTTCTTTTGGATACCAAATTAAGATGGAGAGGGAGGTAGTTGTCAGACTCCACTTCCTGGATGGGCTCCTGGCTTGAACTTGTTTCTGTTATCTCATAAAGGCACTGAAACTTTAGCTTTTAGGTCAGAGAAATCCTCAGGATGAAATCCATTTTGAATATTGGGCTTAATTTCTGGTTTTCACCTTCTAGATTGTGTCCAAATTCTTTACTATCTTGTCAGCTTTTCTATTTAAGAATTAATATTTTTGGCCGGGCGCGGTGGCTCACACTTGTAATTCCAGCACTCTGGGAGGCCGAGGTGGGCAGATCACTTGAGGTCAGGAGTTTGAGACCAGCCTGGCCAACATGGTGAAACCCTGTCTCTACTAAAAAATACAAAAATTAGCCAGGCATGGTGGCGGGCGCCTGCAATCCCAGTCACTCAGGAGGCTGAGGCAGGAGAATCGCTTGAACCTGGGAGGTGGAGGTTGCAATGAGCCGAGATCGTGCCACTGCACTCCAGCCTGTGTGACAGAACAAGACCCTGTCTCAAAAAAAAAAAAATTTTTTTAAACAAATTTCAGGCATATTTAGTGCAGAGGTGGATAATTGATCTCAAATACCTAGCCCACTATTTCAGGAAATGAAAATCCCCCTGTATTCTGATTTTTGGAATGTGAAATTTGTGTGATTTCTAGCATCCTTAAGTTAAAGATGGTTATTCTTCATATACCTAAAATTTCCACCACTTTCACTGTGCGTCGTCACAGCCACTGTGAAAATTAAGCTTCCCCAATGCTTATCCTAGTCTTCCTTTCTTTACTCTTTAGTCCCTCTTAATGGCCTGTAACCTAGTTTTACTTTTCCTTAAATTGCTGTATACCAACCTTACTTCTTTTACTGAATGAGTGTAAGTTCCTCAGTTGCCTGTTTAGTACATAGCATTGTATCTTGCACGTAATAGGTTCTCTGTAAATATTTGCTTCAAACAATTTTTTTTCTTTTGAGATGGAGTCTTGCTCGCATCACGCAGGCTGGAGTGCAGTGGTGCGATCTCGGCTCACTACAACCTCCGCCTCCCGGGTTCAAGCGATTCTCCTGCCTCAGCCTCCTGGGTAGCTGGGATTACAGGCATGTGCTACCACGCCCAGTTAATTTTTGTAGTTTTAGTAGAGACGGGGTTTCGCCATGTTGGTCAGGTTGGTCTCGAACTCCTGACCTCAGATGATCCATCTGCCTCAGCCTCCCAAAATGCTAGGGTTACAGGCATGAGCCACTGCGCCAAAAAAAAAAAAAAAATTATTTGGCCTTGTCTGGTTATTGTAATGCAAAGCTCCCCCTCCCCCCGTTTTTTTTTTTTTTAAAAGGGAAATGGGTATCTCGTTATGTTGCCCAGGCTGGCTTTGAACTCCTAGGCTCAAGCAGTCCTCCAGTCTCAGCCTCCTGAGTAACTGGCACCGTGATTATTTGTTTTATTTTGTTTTTAATATGGTCTTGAAGTGGAGTTACGTAGGGTGGGGGGAGGGAGGATGGAGTATGACTTGAGGTGTGGGTTAGGGTCTGAAGTGAGCCTAGATGACAAAATAGCTTACAAGCAAAGCTACCCTTGAAATTTCAGGGAAGCAGCATGTTAATTGTAGTACCAGTGTTGTGTTGCACAATTCTGACATGGCCAGTGTGATATTATAAAATACATATTTGGCCTTCGTCCCTGTCTCCTGTGGCATACAACTCCTGTAATCCTTGGAATCTCCAAAATGATTGGTGTCTTTTTATATGCTAAGGAGCTGACTGGTGGCTGGCAGCCCCTAAGTAGCTTTAGGATGGGGGCTGGTCACTTGAAAGACCCAGGGAAGATTAGAGAGTTGGTACTTTCAGCCCCTCTTCAGTGTCCAACTTCTGGGGAGAGGAGAGGGCAGAGGAGCTGATGATTGTGTTGATCACCAGTGGTCACTGTTTAATTAATCATGTCTAAGTGATGAAGCTTCCATAAAACCCCAAAAGACTGGGTTTGGGGAACTTCTGAATAGGTGGACGTGGGAGGTTCCTGGATGATGGTGCCCCAGAGAGTGCATGGAAGCTCTGTGCCTTTCCCACATGCCTCGCCCTATGCATCGCTTCATCTGTATCCTTTGTAATATCCTTTTATAATAAACCGGTATATGTAAGCAAAGTGTTCCTCTAAGTTCCTCTGAGTTCTGTGAACTGGTCTAGCAAATTCATAGAACCTAAGGAGCAGGTCATGGGAACCCCGATTAATAGCCAGTTGGTCCGAACCACGGGGAAAACAACCTGGTCCTTGTGGTTGGTATCTAAAATGGAGGCTAGTCTTGTGGGACTCAGCCCTCAGCCTGTGGGATCTGATGCAGTCTCCATCCAGGTAGGTAGTGTCAGAGTTGAACTGAATTAGAGGACACCCAGCCGGTTGGTGTCTGCTGCAAAATTGGTGGATTGCCTGGTGTGTGGGGACATATCCCTCACAGAATTATACTGTGTTGTGAGAGAATAGGAAAAGTACTTTGGTTTGGGTTTTTTTTCGCTAGATCCTCAGGCAAGTTTTATTTTGGCTTTGGAAAAAGCTGCTGTTTTTCTTCCTGTGAGCCCCAGATGAAGTTGTTGGTTTGTATTTAGGAGTCACAATATGTAAAAAATGCAATGAATACAATCATGCATAGTGAGGGAAGTGTTCATATTCGGAGAGGCGCATGTGAATGAGGATCAGCTAAGGGAACTGATATTTAAATTAGTTGTCTTCTAGTGCATATAGGTGAATTCAAGATAAACGCGCATTTGAGACTGCTCTTGCGCTATGGAAAGATAAATCAATAATTTGTTTAACTTTTTTTTTTTCCCCCCCCAGGCAGGGTCTTGTGCTGTTGCCCAGTCTGGAGTGCAGTGGCCCTCATAGCTCACTGTAGCCTGAAACTCCTTGGCTGAAGCCATCTTCCCACTTCAGCCTCCTAAGTAGTGCACCATCACACCTGGCTAATTTTTAAATTTTTTTTGTAGAGACAGAGTCTCACTGTGTTGCCCAGGCTGGTCCTAAACTCCTGGCCTCAAGTGATGCTCCCACCTTGGCCTCCCACAGCTTTGGGACTACAGGCATGAGCCACTGTGCCCAGTCTGTTTGTTTGTTTATTTTTAATAGAGATGGGGTTTCGCCATGTTACCCAGGCAGGTCTTGAACTCCTGGACTCAAACAGTCCTGCCTTGGCCTCCCAAAGTGCTCAGATTGCAGGTGTGAGCTACCGCGCCAGGCCTTAATTTCTTTTTGTTTTTTTTCTTTTTCTGAGACGCAGTCTCACTCTGTTGCCCAGGCTGGAGTACAGTGGCGTGAAATCTCAGCTCACTGCAACCTTCGCCTCCTGGGTTCAAGTGATTCTCCTGCCTCAGCCTCCCAGGTAGCTGGGATTACAGGTGCATGTCACCACACCTGGCTAATTTTGTATTTCTAGTAGAGATGGGGTTTCACCATGTTGGCCAGGCTGGTCTTGAACTCCTGAACTCAAGTGATCAACCTGCCTCGGCCTCCCAAAGTGCTAGGATTATAGGTGTGAGCCACTGCGCCTGGCCGAATTTCTTATTATATGTGTTCCATAGATGCCTGAGAGGTTATTGCAAAGCCGAATTTTTTATTGTATGTGTTTCATAGATGCCTGAAAGGTTATTGTAAATTGCCCCTTATAATAAACATTTAAAATATGGATTAAATTGCTTTTTCTGTGGTTTAGTTTTTAGATTATTTTAGTCTCCTTTGCTACTGGAGTATGTTAAATAAGCTTCAGTGTTAGAAGATTGACTTTACTTTGCCTAGTAATAAATGCTAACAGCGGGCTCTCTGTTAGCAGTTACCATCCTCTAAATAAATTTTATGATATAGGAAAAGTCAGCTAAATTTTAAAAAATCTAAATTATTGTATCTTGGTAGAAGTGCCTTCTGTCCAGAGAGCAGTCTTTATTTGGAATATACTTGAGTTAGCCAGATGGCAAATTCCTCTTAGTTGCTGTCCTGCATTTTGAAGTACAATGTGACTTGAACATCAGAGTAAAAAATGTTGGAAAGCAATAATCTGTATTTACTGATAGAAGGAAATGAATTGACCTATTGCTTTTGCTACTCAGAGTGAAGCCTTAAAACAACAGAACACAGAAACCTGATTCTGGTGTGTTTTTACATGTACAGTCTGTCTAATTTTAGAATTAGAAGGATATGGTGGCCAGTGATGTAAACACTTAAGTAGTTTGCCATCACATAATTCAATTCCATAGGAAATCAGATCTCATTACCTGTGTCATGGCACTAGCTTAATGGAGTCATTTTTCAAGTTAGGAATAGCAATTATTTGGGGAGCAGCAATGTAAGTTTTGTATTTTAAAATGTGTGGTGTGCTGTGTAAGAACTGAGCCCATTTTGTCCCACCACCCTGGAAATTAAATACCACGGTCTCCAATGTAAACCCAGTAGTTCAGTGTTTAACAGTTACTTTGGCTTGAAATATAAGAACTTTGTTTTCTTGACTGTCAGGCAGATTTGAAAACCACGTTCTTTATTTGTGCCAGTTTGAACTCTTAAGTTTGGTGGACAAAGTGAATTTTGAAATGATTTTAGTTTTCTATGAATTCCCTATTTGAAGAACTTGAATAAATCATTTAAAAAATAATGTAATGTTTAGTTTGATAATTAAACTTGAGTCACTTTGAAAAACATGTGAGTAAAGGAAAGCTGACAGCATTTGTTTACTCTTTCTAAAGTGGAACACAGTAAGGACAAAATAAGCATTCCTAATGTAAGTCCTCTGCATTCCTACAGGGGTCTTCACAGTTAGAGCCCATATCCCCGATATCGCTGGGCTGTTTGTCTTTTGTTTTGTTTTTAATTACTCTAGTAAACAAAAGGGGAAAAGAAGAGACTTGTGAAAATTTACCTAGACAATAGGAATTAGAAGTCACTACAATCTAGTTTTCTAGCTTCTCTGTCTACTTCCAGCAGGTCAGTAAGTTACAGGTACTTATCACCTCTTTCTTGCAGAATAAACAGCCATTGGACTCTTCAAAGAAATACGCTGTCTGCATCAAGTACTGCTTTTGCAGGTTAAGTGACCATTTTTCATCAGTTGAAATTAAAGGAAAGTAGCAGTTATTTTTGAAAGATGATATCAATTATATGATATAGTAAAGTGATTTAAGTTTTGGTCCTTTGTTTCTTACTGCATAAATTGTATGGTGTTTGAATAGAATTCCTATGATACTGACACTTCAGCAAATACTTGCTTGATGGCTACCAATCTCTATAGCTTACACTTGACAGTACCTAGGAATGTTCATGTGAGTTCATTCCTCCCTGCTCAGATTCTTCAGCTCCTCATGGTTGGTTTATTTAGTAAGTATTTGAATACCTAATATATGCCAGATACTGTGCTAATAATAATAAGCACTGTGGAGACGAAGAGCTGTTGGAACAGTTATAGATAATAAAACACAATGAATAAGGGCCGTAGTAGAGTTATGAATGATCATAGCAGGAACACAAAGGAAGGAAATACATATTAACTACTCTAGGAGGTCTTTTCATAAAGGAGATGATCTTCAGTGAGATTCTGGGTGGATGGAGCAGCAGTTTGCATGGGGTGAAAAGAAAGCAAGGGTATTCCTGGCAGAGGGAACAGCCTGAGCAAAGCCATGCAGAGAATGAGGACCTACAGAAGAAAATGCTAATTTGAAAAAAGATGTATAAAGCAGTCTATGTTTTAGTCTACTCCTTTTAAACTTACAGAAATTTATTACTATTGTGGCCATCTAACTTGGCTTACTTTCTTTATTTGGGGATCAGGGGAATGCCAGAATTATGATATTAGTTTTATTATTAATTAATTAATTTATTTGTTGAGACAGGGTCTCACTCTGTTGCCCAGGCTAGAGCACAGTGGTGCAATCATGGCTCACTGCAGCCTCAGCCTCCTGGAGTAAATGATCCTCCCACCTCAGCCTCTGAGTAGCTGGGACTACAGGCACACACCACCATGCCTGGCTAGTTTTTAAAATTTTTTTGTAGAGATGGGGGGGTCTCACTTTATTGTCCAGGCTGGTCCTCCTGCCTTGGCCTCCCAAAGTGCTGGGATTATAGGCATGAGCCACCATGCCCAACCTGAATTAAGAAATTAGTTTTAAAGAGCAGACTTTTATAAGTGTGCATTAGTTTTGACAGTGTGACTTTGCTTTGGGAGACCAACCCACTAGGAGCTGATGAGAAATACATTTCTTATCCCCTTTTTGCCCCTGCAGCACTTGTCTTTAATTTTTTTTTTTTAATGTATGCATTTGCTTTATTTCTTATTTTCATTAACCAACTGATTTCTGGTTTTGTCCCTGTGTATAAAAGATTGTAGACCGGGTGCAGTGGCTCATACGTATAACCCCAGCACTTTGGCAGGCTGAGGTGGGCAGATCATATCGCTTGAGTCCAGGAATTTGAGACCAGCCTGGGCAACATGGTGAAACCCTGTTTCTGCAAAAAAAAAAAAAAAAAAAAAAAAAAAAAAATTAGTCAGGTGTAGTGGTGCATGCCTGTAGTCCCAGCTATTCGGGAGGCTGAGGCATGAGAACTGCTTGAACCCAGGAGGCTCTCTGATTTCTTATTTAGATGGAAATGTAAAAATCTAGGGTTTGGGTTTTTTTTTTTTTTTTTTTTTTTTGGCATATTGGAAGATTTTTTAATTTTCTGTTTTAAAAATAAAGGCTGGGCACAGTGGCTCATGCCTGTAATCCCAACACTTTGGGAGGCCAAGGCCAGTGGATCACCTGAGGTCAGGAGTTCAAGACCAGCCTGGCCAACATAATGAAACCCCATCTTTACTAAAAATACAAAAATTAGCCGGGCATGGTGGCACACACCTGTAATCCCAGCTATTCAGGAGGCTGAAGCAGGAGAATCACTTGAATCTGGGAGGCGGAGGTTGCAGTGAGCCAAGATCATGCCACTGCACTCTGCCTGGGCAGCAGAGCGAGTCTCTGTCCTAAAATAAAAAAAAAAATTATATATATATAACAAGAATGAAGAGAGACATTTACTGGGGCACCAATGGCATTGCCATATCCTAGTATTTATTTCCCAGGTTTAAATCATATCTAATCTGATAAATTCATTTCCCAGAGACATGATTATTTTTCTCCATCTTGTAAGATTAAAGTAACTAGGAATGTTTGGCTCAGAAAAACAACAAATTAGGAAGAACATGGGAATTGTCTTCAAACAACTGAAATATGGTCATGTTAGAAAAGATTCGATTCTTTTTGTATAGTCCCAGTGGATTGAACCTATGTGTTGAATTTATAGTAAAACAGATTTCAGTTCAGTTTAAGGAAGAACTATCCTAACAGTCAAATGTGCTTGGAGAGGGAGTTGGCTGCCTAGGAAGGGAGTGCAGTGGTCCCTCTTGAAGTTTTAATATATGAGTTGGATGACCTTCTCCTGGGTGTGTATGGTAAATTCAGATGTCGAGTGATTATCGTGTTAGGTAGGCTATAAGGACCTATCCTACTCTGAATTATTTAGGAAAAATGGGTGATGGAAAGAAACCAAGTGATTAATACAGGATGAGAAAGGAGACTTAATGGTTAATAGGGAATAAGAAAGGGGGAAACTGAGGGTTGTCCAGAATGTCTCCCAACCATTAGAGCCCTAGAAAGTTCACGTTTTCTCTGCCAGAGACGTTTAAGAAATTGTTGGCTCTGGTTTCATAAGAGGTTGTTCTGTAGAACTTGAGGAATTTTTGGCATTTTCACAGAGACTGAACAGTTCTGCTTCAGTAATGAGCCTCTGACTGGAGTCGTTGAGTGCTGCTAAATCAGAAGTGTCCAGGTTGTGGGCTTTAGGTGGGAGCAACAGCGTCTGTCAGTTGATTTCATTTCTTTCTAGTAATTTTCACAATTCTTTCTTATTATTGTTACATTAAACTAAACCTCAGCAACAGGCTGAGACTATTCTCTTGTTCTGAATGTTTGGGTTTGTTTTTTCAGCTTCCATTTCTAGCTTTACTAAATAAAAATGTTGCATGAATATTCTCAACACTGGAATTTGAAGTAGGAAGAAAGCTGAAGTCGACATGTCTTTGTTTTCAACCAAGATTTAGTGTTTTCTGGGGAGGAGTATAGTAAAGTTGGTAAGAGTACGAATTTTTGATGTTAGGCCTGACTTTGGTTCTTGGCTCTACCATTCACCACGTGTATCACCTTAGACAAATAATCTAACTCCTCTGGACCTCAACTTCATCTATAAACATAATATTTCTCATAGGATCAATGACCATGTTAATTAGATAATATCCATAAAAAGTGTACAGTACATGGTAAGAGCTCATTAGCGGTTAGCTGCCTTATTTTTGTGGTAGCGTGGAAACTTGCTGTTTTTGTTGTTAGTGGTCATCTTGGAATGGACATTGGATTGAATATGTGCCTCCTTGTTAGCGCATAGTGCTGTGAATAACACATAACATGTCTGGGTAGGGGTTGATTCCACAGTTACTCAAAAGGAAAGAAACCAATAAAGAAAAACAGAGGTTTAGTTTAAAAGGAGTAATACGGCCAGCTGCGGTGGCTTACACCTATAATCCCAGCACTTTGGGAGGCCTAGGCAGGTGGATCACGAGGTAAGGAGTTCGAGACAAGCCTGGCTGACATAGTGAAACCCCATCTCTACTAAAAATACAAAAATTAGCTGGGCATGTTGGCACACGCCTGTAGTCCCAGCTACTCAGCAGGCAGAGACAGGAGAATTGCTTGAACCCGGGAGGCGGAGGTTGCAGTGAGTCGAGATTGTACCACTGGACTCCAGCTTGGGCGACAGAATGAGACTTCGTCTCAAAAAAAAAAAAAAAAAAGGAGTAATAAGTAATACACACTCTGCTATCTTTATTTCCTTCTCTCCTCTGAAGAAAAGCTCAGGTAGAAATAACAGATTAGGTAATCTTCTGTGTCAAAATATGCATAAAATGGTTGAGGTGATTGTGAGAGTGAGAAAAGAGAAAGATTGAAGTTCAAATCTTAAATGGCACAGACAAAGGGTTTATAAGGAGGAAGGTCAGGAGAGAGATAAATGAGTCAGATTAGTATTCAGGAAAGTACTTGGAACTGAAGTTGGAGTTAGGAGATCTGTTCTTCCAGTCTCACTTTCTCCATTCATGGTTTGTTCACCTTCCCTGCTGTACAGACTGGACTTGATGACTAAATCTTCAGTAGCTGAGATTCTCCATCTTAATCTACTTGGAGGCAAGAACAGGTGAATCAAGATAGTGTAGTGTCCCAGAAACAGGAATTTCAAGAAGAAACAATGTCAGATGTTACAGAAATAAAGGCGGATGAGAGCTGGGAAAAGGATGGGATGCTCAGGAGGCCAATTTATCTAGATTAGAGGGACAGAGAAGTTATCTGCAATGTGAGATTTACTATGGAACACCAGGTAGTAAGAATTACTCCAGGTCCTCTTGCCAACTGTGTAGATAACATCGATGTTAATAAAAATTCCCTGATATGTTAGGAAAAGTGTATTCATGTGCTTTCATCAATGGCCTATAAACTATTTGAGAGTTTTTTTTTTTTTTTTGAGACAAGGTCTTGCCCTGTCGCTCAGGCTTGGGTGCCTCCAGGTTTAAGTGATTCTCCTGCCTCAGCCTCCTGAGTAGCTGAGATTACAGGTGCGTGCCACCATGCCTGACTAATTTTTGTATTTTTAGTAGAGATGGGGTTTCACCATGTCAGTCAGGCTGGTCTTGAACTGACCTTGTGATCTGCCTGCCTTGGCCTCCCAAAGTGCCGGGATTACAGGCATTTGCCACCGTACCCGGCTGAGAATTTTTTCAATTCAAAGTCGGAAGATAATTTTTAGTTTGTTGCTGGGTGAGACAGAGCTAAATCTCCTTGTTTCTCTTTAGAATTTTAATTGCAGTTCTCCCTTGAAATGATATTTTTGTTTTTGTTTTTGTTTTGTAGATTGGTTGTTTCATTATGGATGGAGGGGATGATGGTAACCTTGTTATCAAAAAGAGATTTGTGTCTGAGGCGGAACTAGATGAACGGCGCAAAAGGAGGCAAGAAGAATGGGAGAAAGTTCGAAAACCTGAAGATCCAGAAGGTATACTGTGATATTCAGTATAATGGTCTTTAATCCATGCAGTAGTCCTGCAGAGTAGGTATTAATTGTCCTCACTTTGTTTTATTTATTTACTTTTTTGAGACGGAGTCTCACTCTGTTGCCCAGGCTGGAGTGCAGTGGTGCGATCTTGGCTCACTGCAACCTCCGCCTCCCGGGCTCAAGAGATTCTCCTGCTTCAGCCTTCCGAGTAATTGGGATTACAGGCACCTGCTACCATGCCTGGCTAATTTTTGTATTTTTGGTAGAGATGGAGTTTCATCATGTTGGCCAGGCTGGTTCCAAACTCCTGAACTCCTGCATCGGCCTCCCAAAGTGCTGGGATTACAGGCGTGAGCCACCATGCTGGCCAATTATCCTTACTTTAGAGTTGAGGAACTGAGACTCAGAGGGGCGAAGTCACCTGTGTAAGGTCCTGCACAGCTGGGAGTAGAGCCAGGATACTCACATCCTATTCCTTTTCTGCCTTCCACACTGCCTTCCAAGAGATTCTGCTCCTCTCCTCCATCTATACAGGTGGATCCATGGTCTGAACAACTGAGAACACGGCTGCTGTGGAGGGTTAGGGCTGGCCCCTCAATCACTTAACTGTTTCAGGCCATGGGCGCTATTGACATTGATAGTTGGCTTTGAGAACTGCTGGCCCCTCTCTGAGGTCCGAAGGGAAACTGGACTTTGTACTATTTTTGTGTTGTCCACACCCTCAGATCATGCAGAGACTTGACTTTGTCTTTAAAGGCTTTTGTGATTCCAAAATAATATGAAAACAATCTGAAGTATGTATCTCCTCCCCCTCCACCTCTCTCCCATCTCCTTTTCCTTTCAGAATGTCCAGAGGAGGTTTATGACCCTCGCTCTCTGTATGAAAGACTACAGGAACAGAAGGACAGGAAGCAGCAGGAGTATGAGGAACAGTTCAAATTCAGTAAGCTTCCGAAAACACAGAGTTCAAGGGACTCTGTGGGGTATTTTTGACGCACTTTTGCCTCGTGCAGCACTTTTCCTAACTAGCCATGGAATTGTCTTGATTTTCGAGTCTCCAGATGCTCATTTGGTGGAAAAGAGACAGCCTTCAGCCTTCTAAACCACATTGAATATTTTTGTTTAGAGCTCAAAACACCCATTTTAATTCTATGGTAATATTTAGTAATGGGAAAAATGCCTTGTTTTTTTATGCGCTGTTATCTATTCAAACGCGATGGTATTTACCAGTTCTTTTTTTTTTAATCCCCTGAAGAATCTGCTGTTTATTAAAAAAGGGGAAAGGAAAAATCTTATTTTTCCCTTTAGCCTGCTAAGTGTTCCCTGTTTAATTATTTCCTCAGAAAACATGGTAAGAGGCTTAGATGAAGATGAGACCAACTTCCTTGATGAGGTTTCTCGACAGCAGGAACTAATAGAAAAGCAACGAAGAGAAGAAGAACTGAAAGAACTGAAGGAATACAGAATATCCTTTGTACGTGGAGGAAAACCTGTAAGGTGTCCATTTTCTCATCAGCATCTATGGATGTCATCTCCTCATCAACAGAAGGGGGGTTTTCTACCTGGTGATTTCTCAAGTCATTTTTCAACTGATTTTCCTGTGATTCTGAAAAGCTGGCAACGGGTTGTGGAGTTTGTGTTGTGTGCAAGAGTGTTGTCAAAAGTCCACATCCTTCTTAGGGTTAACTCAAGGCATCAATCCTAATAGTACTGGGATTAGACTCTCAGACAGGTGGGCAGTGCAGCCAGCTTCATCCAGGGGAGAAATTGGCCTCTGAGTTTTAAAAGAACATGTTTAGCAACTTTCCTGTATTCTTAGTGAGATGTTCTCTACTGGTTATAGCATGCCCTCTCTCCATAGAAGGGCTGAGAAATCTGCAAAGATGACTTTGCTGTGGCTCATTGTTGCCTTTTGGTCATCCACTTAAATGTCTTAATAGACATCCCAAATGTAACTTAGCTGAATCAAAATTCTCAATATCGTGCCACATAACCCCCACTCTCATCACACTGCCCTTCCCCATAGTCTCTTCTTTTTCTGGTCCTCCCAGTCCCAGTAACTGGTAGTCCTATGCCTCCAGGTGCCTGGGCCAAGAACTGCTTCCAAAATATACTCCAAATCTCTTGAATTCTAGGTATCTACTGCTACTGTAGTACTAGTAGACTTTCTTCTGGACTCCTGTGACCATCTAATTGGTTTGTTTCTGCTCTCATCCTCAATAATCTATTCCTTAGACAAGAAAGGGAACTTTAAAAACCATACATGGCATCATGTCACTTTTCTATTTGAAACACTCTAGTGGCTTCCCCTTATATTTAGACTAAAGTCTTATTCTGTATCAGGCCATTGAAGGCTCTACATTATTTAGGCCAACCCACCTCCTTGTTGCATCTTGAAGCCACTCTTTCTCATGTTGACTGTACTGCAGCCTGCTGCCCTTCTTTATGTTCTCTCTCACCATGCTTTCTGAGTCCATCTCAAGGCCTCAGACTTGCTGTTTCCTCAGCCCAAAATGTTCTGCCCTCAGATTTTGCAAGACGCATTTCACAGCTTAGCCCTCTGCTCAGCTCTCCCTTTTAGAGACCTTCCCTAAGCACTCCACCTAAAATTGCTATCGGTAATATCAATTTTTTTTTTTGAGAAGGAGTTTCTCTCTTGTTGCCCAGGCTGGAGTGCAGTGGTACGATCTTGGCTCACTGCAACCTCTGCCTCCCGGGTTCGAGTGATTCTCCTGTCTCAGCCCCCCGAGTAGCTGGGATTACAGGTGCACGCCACTACGCCCAGCTAATTTTTATATTTTTAGTAGAGACGAGGTTTCATCATATTGGTCAGGCTGGTCTCGAACTCCTTACTTCAGGTGATCCGGCCACTCCAGCATCCCAAAGTGCTGGGATTACAGGCGTGAGCCACTGCACTTGGCCAGTAATATCATTTTTTATAGATTTGTCACTATCTGAAAGTTGTCTTTCTTTATTTGCCTACTGGTTTGTCTATCTCTTTCCTGCTAGAATGTGAAATAAATGAGCTCCATAAGAAAAAGACTATCTGACTTTGGCCACTTCTGATTTCCCCAGTGCCTGGCATATAGTAGATTCTTGGTAAATATGTGAATAAATTAATAAATGATTAATAAGAGATATTAATAGGACCATTTGTCTTCATGTGAGGAAGCTTATTTGGATATTTCAGGCTTATATGTTGAGTAACATCACTGGTGTAATCCAACAGGCTTCACCTCCAAAATGGACGACTTGACTGTGTATATGTACTAGTTGGTATTTTCTTGCAGAGAAGGTGCAGCAGCTTCCATTTTAAGAGTTATGTGGGAGGCCCGGACACGGTGGATCACGCCTGTAATTCCAGCACTTTGGGAGGCCGAGGCAGGAGGATCACTTGAGTTCAAGAGTTTGAGACCAGCCTGGCCAAAATGGTGAAAACCCATCTCTGCTAAAAATACAAAAATTAGCCAGGCATGGTAGCTTGTGCCTGTAGTCCCAACTACTCAGGAGGCTGAGGCAGGAGAATCGCTTGAACCCGGGAGGTGGAGACTGCAGTGGGCCAAGGTCACGCCACTGTACTCCAGCCTGGGGACAGAACAAGACTTCGTCTTAAAAAAAAAAAAAAAAAAAAAGGATTATGTGGGAGAAGACATGGACTGGAATGGACAGATACCCTGGGAATTGATTTACATCAGAACTGGTGTTCTGTACCAGAAAAGACCTGGCTTCCAGTCCCAGTTCTGTTACTGGCATTCATGTGCAACATGGAGATAGAAGTTTATGGAAAGTTATACCTCAATCTCAACTGTAGGATTGAGGCTGATTATTTTGAACTCCCCCTTCCCTGACCCTGATGACCCCAGAATAATATGTGTTCGTTTGTAGAGATAGGCAGATACCCATGTTGCATTGTTTCAGACACAAAGCTTTTTCGTCCAAGGAAATACATTCATTACACTTCTCACTTGAATGATATTTTGTTTTATGTTGGCAGACTAGCAAATAAGACATACAGTGTCCCCCAAAGCAGCATCTGGGGAGAAGTGCTGTTCAGTGTGAGATGCCCTTTGGTTTTCAATTAAAAGGAAAGAATGAACGGGGCAGCAGTGAGACAAAAGAAACCTTTGTGTCCTGGTAACATTGCAGTACAATGAGGCTCCAGGGATAAGGGCTTTAACTGGAAACTTGGAAAGTTCTGACTGTCTAGAAAAACTGAAAAAAAGCAGGCCTTTCAACTTACTGACATCTAATGCACTAATCCCAAGCATGCAAGTAGCCAGAGACATGTTGAGATAGGAATTGAAGGATTAGACATTTGTTTATAGAAGCTCTAAGTTAGGAACTTGTTCCTGGCTTTGCTTGATTACTATATGATATGTTGTATAATAGGATACTTCTGAATACAAATAAGCTGTGGTTTAAACCATGTAAATAACAGAACTCTTGTTGTTTCCTCTCAGGTTAAACCAGTATTTAGCAGTATTGCGTATGTTAAAAACGGTGCAATTTTAAGAGAATGCTGCATCTAATGAGTTTCTTGAGATTTTTGAGGTGTGTTTGTGTTTTTAAAGCATTTTGGGAGAAGAGGGGCTTAAGAAGGAAAAATTGCTTGTACTTTGCGGATCAAAAATAAGATTATTGGCCGGGCGCGGTGGCTCACGCCTGTAATCCCAGCACTTTGGGAGGCCAAGATGGGCGGATCACGAGGTCAGGAGATCGAGACCATCCTGGCTAACACGGTGAAACCCCGTCTCTACTAAAAATACGAAAATTAGCCGGGTGTGGTGGCGGGCGCCTGTAGTCCCAGCTACTTGGGAGGCTAAGGCAGGAGAATGGCGTGAACCCGGGAGGCGGAGATTGCAGTGAGTGAAGATCGCGCCACTGCACTCCAGCCTGGGTGACAGAGCGAGACTCCGTCTCAAAAAAAACAAAACAAAACATTATTTCCATGATGACCCTAAAAACATTAAATTCATTAAACTCATAATAGTACTGAGCATTATATCTAATTTCTGTTGCATACTGCAAATATTTAAGGTAACTTGTGCCCATAAGAACAGAGTCAGTTGCCTGGAGAGTGATTAGAATTAGAATTTTAGGATTTCCGGAACTCAGTTTTCTCCATTGTTCAAAGATGCCTAGACAAATAACCTTAACCATACATTCTCTACTTCCACCCACCTCTTTGGGCTGATAATTCATGCTTTTTAGATTTCCTGGGCACTAGATGTCACTATTGTTCCAGGCACTACTGCATCTTAAATAAGGACTTGCACCGTGTCAGATTTTCATTGAGAATCAGAGGAAAAGGTTGCTTATCTGTATTATTTTGGGCTTTCTATGTTGTCTTCCTCCATGTTCTTTCATTTTTCTTTGAATCAGCTGGATTTGACTGGCAGAATAAAGAAGGGTGGGGCATTTATTTAAATAAGTAGGCCAGACATCTGTTGTCTAAGACATTTTGAGGGAGAGCATAAAATGGAGGGAGAAGTGGAGGGAGAGGAGGGAGGGCTGGTGGAGGGAACAAGTGAAAGTGACCTCCCCGACAAAAATTTGGGGCCTTTCTTCACTTCAAAAAAAAAAAAAAAGTTGAGAGCCAGAGATTGGCATCAAGAACGAAAAACTGATGTTACAAGTGAACTGGTCATGCTTTTAAAAACCGCTTTTCAGTTGTTGTATATATGCACAGGATGTCTCATTAAAATCACCTTTGATCGTTTCTCAGTGTTTTGACTAAGATCAAGTGTAAAATCACCTTCAGAGAGTGTTTAAAACAAACTCCCTGGCCTCTAGAGGTCCTCATTCAGTGGATTTGGGGCAGGGAGGGATTTGACATGTCTGATGAGCCTTGGGGTGATTCCGATGCTTCCTTGCACCAGTGGAGCAGGAGTTAGTCTTAGTAATGTCTAAGATTAAATGCCACTGATAGTCATAACAACATTCTGCAAAATTTGATTTAACCCTTGAAGGGGGAAGCACGTTTTCAGGGGAGCCACATTTTTGTGTGTGTGTTTTCTTTATATTTCTTAAGATCTTTGTTTTCCCCATCAAGCATGGTATTGGCCATGTCCTTGGTAATGGTGGGTTTTGTGGCTATGCTCAGATTTTCCTTGAGAATCAGAGGAGAAGTTTGCTTATCTGTATTATTTTGGGCTTTCTATGCTGTCTTCCTCCATGGTCTCTTTCATTTATCTTTGAATCGGCTGGATTTGACTGGCAGAATAAAGAAGGGTGGGGCATTTATTTAAATAAGTAGGCCAGACATTACATAGCACAGCCGAAGGGCTAGTGGGTTATATTTGTTGTCCTTCCTTTTGCTTAGTTTGACCCTTAACTGGTAACTCACAATAACCTCAAGAAGGTTGGAATTTCTCAAGAGAACAAGAAGGAAGTGGAAAAGAAACTGAGTGTGAAGCCCATAGAAACCAAGAACAAGTTCTCCCAGGCAAAGCTGTTGGCAGGAGCTGTGAAGCATAAGAGGTCAGTCAGCACTCACACAACTTAGATTTTGCTTTGACCATGTACTCTGAAACACCACTTGTAATGGAAGACAGAGCCAACGCTTACTTCATGTGAGTCCTGGTGAAGTTCCCTTGGTGTGCTCACCTATGCCTCTCTCCCTTTCCAGATTTGGGGCCTTCTATAGGCTTCAACCCTCGTCTCTCTGACCATTTATTCAACAAATATAAATACTAGCTACTCTTCAGTGGGGATCTGCCACACCAGACATTGTGTTAAGTGCTTCCTGTGCATGATCTCATGTATTCTTCAACAATCCTGTGAAAGTACAATTATAATCCCTGTTTTGTAGATGAGAAGACCAAGAGTTTGAGAGGTTGAGACCCTTCTTTGTGCAAGATCATAGAGAAATAGAGAGCTCGAGTTCAATATTTGCGCTTCTGTCTAGACAAATGAGGTAGTGAGTCTTGTGAAAGGATCTATGTAGGGTGTACTGAGAGCAAGAAGAAGGAGCATACAATGCTGCTTGGAGGTTGTGTGCATCTCCATGTTGGGGAGGTTGGGGAAACCATTGGAAAGATGCTGATTAGGTAGGACGACTAGTGCTTTGACAAGCAAAAAGGGAGAGAACAGTCTAGGCAGAGGGAATAGCTGCTGCAAAGACATCCTGTCCTGAAAGAACATGGCAGCCCTGACAGGGTTACAGACCTGGCTGTGGCTAGGTTGGATTGATGGGGAAGTGATAGCACTGTCTTGAGGCTGTGATAAGCTTTGCTACGTTTGCTCCTCCCTTTCCAAATCCTGAAATGGCATCAGAGTGATTGAATCTGGTCATTTCGATTTGACCCAACAGACTGGGCGAAATGATAAGTTTAAGTGCAGTCTGTTAGGAAAATCAATATGATATATTGGCAACCAGCCATATGTTTTGAAGGGAATGTATTGATGCAGTCTTGTGGTTTGGCACACCACCCATCTGCTGCAGATGTTCTTAGGAACACTGCCTACATGTAAAAATGTCATGCTGGTATAGCAGCAGAGGGGAGGAGTTATCCTGAGAAGGGCTCGCTACCCAAACCATGAATTATTCCTTTCAAATTCTCACATAAGCTTTCCTGCAAGACCAGGGACTCGCAGGATTTGGACCTGGGTCAATTTTACTGGAATATGCCAAGGGAGGGCTCTCCAGGTGATCAATTTGTTATCCCTTGAGACTGCTCTTGGTGGTCGCAGAATAGGTGTTGTAGCTGTCTCCCTTTGTCCTTAGATCACCTTTGGAAAAGGCTCTGTAGCTTATTTGGTGACCTGCATATAACCCCTTTTGGGTTTTGAAACAACATCATTTAATGTTGCTTTGTGTAGCAAGGTGATGAATTAGTCTCCTGGGGCAGGAGTTCCTAATCTGGCCAACCCTGAGTTTATTGGAATCACCTGGGAGTTTGTTAATAATTTATATTTGTAGGCCGACCCTGAGTTTATTGGAATTACCTGGGAGTTTGTTAATAATTTATATTTGTAGGCCTCGCACTAATTCTGGTTCAGTAAGTTTGAAGTGAAGTCTGGGAGTCGTAGTTTTCAAAGTTCCATGAGTGATTCTGCTGCCTGGTGAAGGTCTGGAAGCCATTGGCATGTATATGTCATGAAGCGTAAGAACAAAACAAGCAGCAATTTCTTACTTTCTTCAAAGGAATATTCTTTACTCTCTTCTAGTTTATTCTTTTATTTATTGTTAGAAAAAACTGTCAGATACCTAGTTCATGAATGTGCAGCCTTTTTAGTTATAGGCTTCTGAAGCTATAAATTTTCCTTAGCTTTCACTGTATGTAAGTTTTATATTTCCTTCTTTGATTGTATATAAGTTTTATATTTCCTTCTAAGTATTTTAAAATATCCGTTATGATTTCTTCTTTGACTCAGGAATTATTTAGAAATGTATTTTTTAAATCTCCATATTGAGGTAACAACCATATTTCAGTAAGGGGGAAGATAAGCCTTCCCCCTCGCCACACACACATTTTAACACCTTATGATGATATAACAGTGTCTTAGAGGCTACAAAATACGTTTCTCTTTTGTCATTGATTTCCAACTTAATTGCATTGTGGTTTTGTATACACTGATTCTTTTTGTTTTTCTTTTCTTTTTTTTTGAGCTGGGGTTTCGCTTTTGTCGCCCAGACTGGAGTGCAATGGTACGATTTTGGCTCACCTCTGCCTCCTGGGTTCAAGCGATTCTCCTGCCTCAGCCTCCCAGGTAGCTGGGATTACAAGCACACACCACCACGCCTGGCTAATTTTGTATTTTTAGTAGAGACGGGGTTTCACCATGTTGACCAGGCTGGTGTCAAACTCCTGACCTCAGGTGATCCGTCTGCCTTGGCCTCCCAAAGTAATGGGATTATACAGGTGTGAGCCACTGCTCCTGGGCTTCCCACGTAACTCTTAAATGGAACCTGCTCTGCACTTCCTGCAAGAAAATACCAGGTAGTACATACACACAGTAATGTCCCAGTCTTAGAGGTGACTTCAGTATGGTCATGTTGAACACCACAAACTAGATGTTATTTTTTGATACAGACAGTATTTGTTTAGACTTATATTTCCTTTTGCCAGTTTCTTTGTTCCCCACCTCTTCCTTCTGGAATTCCTTCCTTCTGGGATCATTTCTTTCTTCATTGAAATACATTCCTTATACGTTCTTTTAGTGAAAGTCTTCTGGGTGACTCTCAGAATCTCTAGCTTGTCACTAAAGATGTTTCCTTCAATCTGTAATTACTAAATGTTTGTCATTTATGAACATGTCTAAATATTCTTGAAATCCATCTATAGTTCTAACCAATTTGAGTGATAAAGGTGGCCAAGAATCTGAAGTTGAAGTGATGTTTGAAGATACAGTGCTTTATTCCCTGGATTTGTCAGGAGTTTAAATTGTCTTTATGACTAATGATGCAATTGGAAGGAGATTAAGAATCTGAAATGAATACTTTTCATTCATTTTTATCATCCCAGCCTCTTGAGACTGCCTAAGACACATATAAATAGTTATTGGTGTTCCTGATTCCCTGAGCTTTGATCTGCAAGATTGGACATGGCTCAAATCACCATGTGTTTTGTTACAGCTCAGAGAGTGGCCACAGTGTGAAAAGACTGAAACCGGACCCTGAGCCAGATGACAAGAATCAAGGTGGGTGGCAGCCTTCATTACTTCCTTGTACTCAGAATACACATGAACCACAGTAAAGGGCTGTAATGCATTGCATCTGCAAATCAATGCCATTTCCGTCTTCAAGCAAGCCTACCTACACTTAATTTACCCAACTTTTTTATGCCAGGCGGGATTTTATACCAGGCAGGATTTTATACCTGCAAAAGTTATCATATTAGAAACCAGTGAAACTGATCAATGAAAATAGTACTCTCCCAGGAATGCTTACCAGGCTCTGGTCATACCACCTCTGCTCACAAAAGGTTTTTTTCTGTTTCCCCCAAATATCAAGTTTCTTGATTTCACCTGGCTTGCTACCAATAGGAGGTAAATACCTGGCTCCTGCTCACTGTTGGATTGGATTGAGCCTAGAAGCTTAATACAGTCTCCAGGAGTATACTTCTTTGGTTTTTACCTTTATGTGATGAAATCTGCCTCTGTATTAACTGGCAAGAACTTGTAAGTGAAGGTGAATGTTACTGGGGCTGGATTAGGGGTGAGAAATTCAAGAGTGTGTTTTCAGTTTTATTCTTACTCCATGTGGGATTGAGACTCTGAACTAAATTCCATCAATCAGCAGGGCTTTACATTAATTTGTCTCAAAAAAAATGATGCTTTTTATATGCATCTACTAAGCACCAGTGGTGGTGGTCTGTTGCTGTTATCCTTTTGCTCTAGAACCTACTTTTAAAAAAAAGAGTGTGGGGAAAAAAAAAGTCTGCCATTACCATGTCCTCTTCCATCTAGTTCTCCTTAGAGGGAAAGAGAATTATACTTTTTTTTTTTTTGAGACAGAGTCCCATTCTGTCGCCCAGGCTGGAGTGCAGTGACCCAATCTCAGCTCACTGCAACCTCCACCTCCTGGGCTCAAGTAATTCTCCTGCCTCAACCTCCCAAGTATTTGGGATTACCGGCGTGCGCCACATCTGGCTAATTTTTGTATTTTTAGTAGAGATGGGATTTCACCATGTTGGCCAGGCTGGTCTTGCACTCCTGAGCTCAAGTAATCTGCCTGCCTCAGCCTCCCAAAGTGCTGGGATTACAGGAGTGAGCCACCAAGCCCAGCCATATTTCTTATGTATCTATCAAGAGCTGTTCTATACATGTGCAAGCAATTGTAAATATGTATTTTTTAAATGCTTTATTATGGATAATTTAAGCAACATTCAGAAGTTGGGATAAGTATAATAAACCCCCATTACCAAGCTTCAGTGATTTTTTTTGTTTGTTTGTTTGTAAGCTATCCTACAGGGAAGAGCTTCAACAATTTTTTTTTTTTTTTTTTTTTTTTTTTTTGAGATAGTCTTGCTCTGTCACCTAGGCTAGAGTGTAGTGGGGTTATCTTGGCTCACTGCAGCCTCTGCCTTCCTAGTTTAAGCAATTTTCATGCCTGAACCACCCAAGTAGCTAGGACTATAGGCATGTGCCACCACACCCAGCTAATTTTTGTATTTTTGGTAGAGATGGGGTTTCACTATGTTGGCCAGGCTGGTGTAACTCCTGGCCTCAAGTGATCCACCTGCCTAAGCCTCCCAAAGTGCTGGAATTACGGGTGTGAGCCACCACACCCAGTCAGCAGTTTTTAACACATAGCCAATTTTATTTCATTTATATCTCTCAACTGTAATATTTTGTGACAATTCCAGACATTATCATTTCATTCATAATTCTTAATATGTGTCTCTAGCAAATACAAGTTCTTATTTTGTTTCTTTGTTTTAACAATTGCAATACCATTATATTAATAATCACAGGCCAGGCGCAGTGGCTCATGCCTATAATCCCAGCACTTTGGGAGACTGAGGAGGGCAGATCACCTGAGGTCGGGAGTTCGCAACCAGCCTGACCAACATGGAGAAACCCTGCCTCTACTAAAAATACAAAATTAGTCGGGCTGCTGGTGCATGTCTGTAATCCCAGCTACTTGGGAGACTGAGGCGGGAGAATCGCTTGAACCCGGGAGGTGGAGGTTGCCGTGAGCCATTGCATCGAGCCGAGATTGCACCGTTGCTCACCAAACTGGGCAACGAGAGCGAGACTCCGTCTCAAAAAAAAAAAAAAAAAAAAAAAATCACAATAATTACCAAATATTATCAAATATTAAGTTAGTATTTTCTCCAATTGTCTCAAAAAAAAAATTTTTTTTTTTAAATTATGATCTTGGCCAGGTGCGGTGGCTCACGCCTGTAATCCCAGCACTTTGGGAGGCCGAGGCGGGCAGATCACAAGGTCAGGAGATCGAGACATCCTGGCTAACACAGTGAAACCCCATCTCTACTAAAAATACAAAAAATTAGCCGGGCGCGGTGATGGATGCCTGTAGTCCCAGCTACCTGGGATGCTGAGGCAGGAAAATTGCGTGAACCCGGGAGGCGGAGCTTGCAGTGAGCGGAGATCACGCCACTGCACTCCACCCTGGGCTGTTAACAGAGCGAGACTCCGTCTCAAAAAAAAAAAAAAAAAAAATTATGATCTTAACAAGGACCAGACATTAAATTTGGCTACTATGGCTTTTTTTAAAAAAAGTATTGAAGTATAATTCACATACCATAAAATTCACCCTTTAAAAGGATACAACTCAGTGGTTTATATTTTTAAAAAATCAGTTGACCATAAATGTGTGGATTTATTTCTGGACTGTCTTCTTCCACTGAGCTATATGTGTCTATCTGTATGCCATTACCACACAGTCTTGATCACTATAGCTTTGGAGTAAGTTTTAAAATTGGGAAGTGTGAGTCTTCCAACTTGGCTCCTGTTTTTCAAGATTGTTTTGGCTATTTGGAGTCTGTAGAATTTCCGTATGAATTTTGGGATCAGCTTGTCAGTTTCTGCAGAAAAGGCAGCTAAGATTTTGATACAGGAATTGCTGGAATCTGTAGATTAATTTGGCAATGTTGCCATCTTAGCGATAGGCTAATACACCTTTTAATTTGAATTTAATCTCTAAGTTCTTCCTTTCTAAGTTTATATTTTGTTTTCTTTGCATTTTATTTGTGGAGAAACTGGGTCCTTGTTCTTTAACATTTCTCTGGCTCTACATTTTACTGATGGCATCCCCATGCTGTTTCCTGCTACCTTGTGTTTCCTGTAAAATGGTAATTTGATCTGGAAGCTTGATCAAGTTGGTTTTTTTCAGCAGGAATACATTATATATTGTTTTTATACTTTCATTATTAGTAGTATTGTAATCTAACCTACTCTGTTCATTGCTTAATTCAGCAGTTATTATATGTTGGGAATCATTGCATAATTGGACATAGAGCACTTCCTTGTTGCTTTTTAAGGCTGTGTAGTATTGTATATTGTATGGGTATATCATTTATCCCACTTTTTAATTGATGAACACTTAGATTGTTTCCATTCTTCCCCTGTTCTGGTGTTTCAGTAATAATCCTACACGTGCATAATTTTTCACATGCACAGATCTATCAAGTTAAATACTTTGAAGTAGACATGATAGGTCAGAGAGGATATACATTTGTAATTTAGGTAAATATTCTCAAATTGCCCTTCAGTTAAGTTATCCCAATTTATACTACCTTCAGCATTTTTGGAATTTTTCACTGACATCTTTTTAATAAGCAGGAAACTTGCTTAAATAGGATAAATCTATACTGTATATGTATATACACACACATACACACAAAACTTCATAGGAATATTTTTCTTTTAATTAATTTTTTTCAGAGATAGGATCTCACTTTGTTGCTTAGGCTGTAGTGCAGTGACTATTCATGGATGCAATCATGGCACACTACAGCCACAAACTCCCAGGCTCAGGCGATCCTCCCACATGAGCCTCCTGGGGTTAAATGCGCTTGGCATAGGAATCTTAAATGTATTTCCACAAGTAAGCTATTTGCTCACTATATGGTACTTATTTCCTGGTAGGAACTATACAAATGAATCAATGGAAAGGAAAATTGTGTAGCTTCTTTGAACTATCTCAGGCAGACAATTGTGTTTTAGAGCCATCTTTTTGTCATTCCAAATCCCTTCTTCCTACTCCTGTATTCTTGCAACAGAAACTAGGCAGGAAGTGTCCTCCTTTGCTAGGAATTAAGGCCCCACAAGAAGAATGCTCCCTGAAGCTTGCTTCAGCCCTGTCCTTAGCAGTGGGAGGATTTCCTCCTTGGGCCCCTATGACTCTGATAGAGATTCAGCCTTTCCCCAGTGAAGACTCTGAACTTAAGCACTGAGCAGAGCCAGTGAATGCACAAGTTGGCCCCATCTACTCCCAAGTCACGCATCTGTCTGAATACTAAGAACATTCTCTATTAGTAATTTTCTGTGTTAATTTAGTATGACAATGTGGTCCTGCAAATGCAGAAGCTGGCAGGAAACTTCACCAAATGGGTGAGATCAGAGGGCACCATTTTGTTCTCTTTGGACAGTTAACTGCTTTTGGAATGAAATTTGTCAGATTTGCAGTCTCTTTTCTTTCTTGAAACCTCCTAGATAATTGGGGTATTTGGTTTTTTTACTTAAACTCTTCTGATGCCACAGTGGTTCAGATTCCTTGATTATATTTCTGTAGCTAACTTCAGTCCTTCCGTTAGGCCAGTTCTCTACCCCCACAGGCACTCTGACTTTCATCCTTCTTTTCTATATAAAATAGACCTTTAAATTCCATTCACCCTTGAAATATGGTCATGTGCTACATAACGACATTTTTGTCAATGATGGGTGCATATATGATGGTGGTCCCATAAGATCATAATATCGTATTTTTACTGTGCCTTTTTCTATGCTTAGCTACGTTTAGATACACAAATACTGACCATTGTATTACAGCTGCCTACAGTATTCATACAGTAACATGCTGTACAGGTTTGTAGCCTAGGAGCAATAGGCTATATACCATATGGCCTACATGTGTAGTAGGCTGTACCATCTAGGTTGTATAACTATGATGTTCACAATGATGAAATTGTCTAATGATGTATTTCTCAGGCCATATTCCCATCATTAAGCAGGAGTGTCTATACTTGATAAAATGAAGTACCTCATTCAACAATTTCACATAAATTAGTTTTCTAGGTAACTGATCTGTATACCCTTATAAGGTTTTTTTTGTTTGTTTGTTGGTTTGTTTTTTTTATTTTGAGACAGTCTCGCTCTGTCCCCCAGGCTGGAGTGCAGTGGCGCAATCCCGGCTCGTTGCAACCTTCACCTCCCAGGCTCAAGTGATTCTCCTGCTTCAGCCACCCAAGTAGCTGGGATTACAGGCGTGTGCCACCACGCCTGGTTAATTTTTGTATTTTTAGTAGAGACAAGGTTTCCCCATGTTGGCCAGGCTGGTCTCGAACCCCTGACCTCAGGTAATCCACCTGCCCCAGCCTCCCAAAGTGTTGAGATTACAGGCGTGAGCCACCATGCCTGGCCGGTTTGTTTTTTTTTAAACAACCAAATTTTTCTAACAGAATGCTGAAAGTATCATTCTATATGGTATACATAAGTACTGCAATGTATGTTTAAGTCATGAATGGTATAGTTTGATGTTATGTTCCAAATGTTAAAAGAGCATCACATTTTTATACCCGTTCCTCCCAAATTAGCCATTTGCAATGAAACTGTAAACTGTCTGACACAGTTTCTTGCATTCTGATTTCTGACCCTTGTGGATGCAAGCCTGCTCTGAGCCAGGCCTTGTGCTATATGGCCTGGGGGTGGAATGGTGATAAAAGAGTGCTTGCCTTCAAGGGGCTTACAGTTAGTGGAGAATACAAACAAGCAACCCCTCTTATCTTCTGCATCCTTCTTAGCTTTAATACTGAGATGCTCTTGGGGTTACAGAGATAAACGGGACTGTTCCTCCCTAGTTTAAGTGCTCAGGATGTTCTTTGAATTTTTTGTGTTTGCTTTTTTAAAAAATTGTCTACCCAAGCACGGCTGCATTTTGAAAAATTGTCTGAATTGGTTATATATGCACATAATAAAACATTTAGGCCAGGCTAGGTGGCTCATGCCTGTAATCCCAGCTCTCTGGGAAGCTGAGGCGGGAAAATCGCTTGAGCCCAGGAGTTTAACCTGGGCAGCATAGTGAGACTTATGTTCTAAAAAAAAAAAAAAGAAAAAAGAAAGAAAAGAAAAAATTCAAAAGGGACAAAAGAATGTGGAGTAAAAAGTAAGTCTCCCCCGTTTTCCAACCACTAAGTTCATTTCCCCTGAGCAGCCACTGCTACCAGTTTTTTTTTATTGTTCTCAGACACTGACATGCGTATACATGGGCATGACCACTTTGCCCCAAATTATAACTTTCACACACTGTCCTGCTCCTTGCCTTTTTCATTTAGCACAATATCTTGGGGATCATTCAATAACAGTACACACAGAGATGCTTTCTTCTTCTTCTTCTTCTTCTTCTTCTTCTTCTTCTTCTTCCTCTTCCTCTTCTTCCTCTTCCTCTTGTTCTTCCTCTCCTTCTTCGTCTCCTTCTTCTTCCTCTCCTTCTTCCTCTCCTTCTCCTTCTCCTTCTTCTCCTTCCTCTCCTTCTCCTTCTCCTTCTTCTTCCTCTCCTTCTCCTTCTTCTTCTTCTTCGTTCTTGCTCTGTCACCCAGTTTGGAGTTCTGTGGTGTGATCATGGCTCACTACAGCCTCAATTTCCCCAGTTCAAGTGATCCTCCTACCTCAGCCTCCTGAGTAGCTGGGACTACAAGTGTGCACCACCACACCTGGCTAATTTTTAAAATTTTTTGTAGAGACAGAGTTTCCCTGTGTTGGCCAGGCTGTTCTCAAACTCCTGGGTGGCTCAAGTGATCCTTCTGCCTTGGTCTCCCAAAGTGCTTAGATTACAGACATGAGCCATTATGCCCAGCTACTTTATTCATCTTAGTGGTTGAATAGTAGTCCATTACTTAACTAGTCATCTGATGGACATTTTGGTTGTCTGTACTCTTTTGCTACTGTAAACAGTGCTGCAATGAATGTTCTTTTATGAACATCATTTAAGTTCAAAGAACCTTGCCAAATTTCTCTGTACCCCCTGAACAGCATACGAAGTTTGCTGTTCCCAACACATTCCCTCCTAATACATTGTTTATCCCCTTATGTTTAAAATTCATCTGTTTCTTTTTCTTTGAGTTGTTCATGTTTTCTGTTCACTTTTCTATTTGGTTGTTGGTTGTTTTTTTAACAGATTTGGAAGAACTCTTAGTATTTTAAGGAAATTTGCTTTTGTGATATTGCAAGTATTTGCTCCTGCCTCTTTTATCGCCTTGCTGTATCTCTGTAGCCATTGTTGGCTTTCATTTTACTTTTTTCCATCTCCATGTTTTAACATTGCTTATCTTTGGCAGCTTCCTTTTCCCTTCTTAGAGCTTCTTGCACAAACAAGCAAATGCATTGATCTGAACTTTGTGTGCGGGCCGTTTGATATCTCTTCTAACTCCTCAGTGGTATTGTTTGCTTACTCCTGGTTTCCTATACTTGGAACTGTGTGTTCTCTTCACATTTACTTGAGGTGTCTGGGCAAATGAGGTATTAGTACATCTAAGGCAAAACCCTAGAAGGTAGTATGCTTGTCAGCCTATGGCAACAAAGTATGAACTTACTCTGCAGTGAGCTCAGGTTAACATTTTAGTATATTCTCTTTTGATTCATGTTTAGTTTCACATTTTCTGCCTTAAGCAACCTGCAGCCTTGCCAAGTCATTTGGCTTTCCTCATCAGTAAAATGGGGACAATGCCTATACCTCAGGTTGTAGTGATTAAATAAGGCCGGAAACATTTCAGGGAAGAACGGAAGGGCTGGAGTAGAGTTCTTAACTTTTTCTTTAGTCTTCAAGTCTTGCATTTTCTTTCTTTCTCCTTCTTTTTCTTCTTTCTTTCTTTTTTTTTTCAGACAGGGTCTTGCTCTGTTACCCAGGCTGGAGTACAGTGGTGCCATCATAGCTTACCGTAACCTTGAACTCCTGGGCTCAAGCAATTCTCGCATTAGCCTCACAAGTAGTTGGGACCACAGGCATGCACAACTACACCCGACTAATTTTTTTTTTTTTTTTTTGAGGCGGAGTCTTGCTCTGTTGCCCAGGCTGGAGTGCAGTGGCGTGATCTCAACTCACTGCAACTGCTGCCTCCTGGATTCGAGCTATTCTCCTCCCTCAGTCTCCCTAGTAACTGGGATTACAGGCACACATCACCACGCCCAGCTAATTTTTTGTACTTTTAGTAGAGATGGGGTTTCACCATGTTGGCCAGGCTGGCCTTGAACTCCTGACCTCAAGTGATCCACCCACCTTGGCCTCCCAAAGTGCTGGGATTACAGGCATGAGCCACCACGCTCGGCACCGTCTAATTTTTCAAAACATTTTTTCGTAGAGACAGGGCCTCACTGTGTTGCCCAGGCTGGTCTTAAACTCCTGACCTCAAGTGGTCCTCCCATCTCAGCCTCCCAAAGTGCCAGGATTATAGGCATAAGCCACCATGCCCAGCCAAGTCCTGCATTGTCTAGATTGAGATCTTTGTCATTGAGGTGGCAGAGTAACTGTGGGTTTCCTGTAAGAAAAACAGTCCCAGCTCCTAGGTGACATTCTGCATGGCCTTAAAATGTTACCTGACAGGCTTCAGTTTTCTCATTTGTAAAAGAACACAACTGGAAAGCAAAGGTTGTGTTAAATTGGTTTCTGAATTGCTCCTCTCTCCTATCTGGGAAAAGCGGCCCTTCTTAATAAAGAACGTTATTCTGGTGAGTCCTTCTAAGCCTATTCTAGTCCAGGGGGCTACCCGATTTTTTTAAATGTTTAAAAAGGGCCAGGCGCGGTGGCTCACGCCTGTAATCCCAGCACTTTGGGAGGCCGAGGCGGGCGGATCACAAGGTCAGGAGATCGAGACCATGGTGAAACCCCGTCTCTACTAAAAAATAGAAAAAAATTAGCCGGGCGCAGTGGCGGGCGCCTGTAGTCCCAGCTACTCGGGAGGCTGAGGTAGGAGAATGGCGTGAACCCGGGAGGCGGAGCTTGCAGTGAGCCGAGATTGCGCCACTGCACTCCAGCCTGGGCGACAGAGCGAGACTCCGTCTCAAAAAAAAAAAAAAAAAAATTAAATGTTTAAAAAGAAAAGAATGTTATTTTGTAGCTGATGTTTGACCTTGAAATTGTATCTGTGCTAGCTGGCTTATTGGTCAGTAAATAAGGAATGGCGTAATATGCTGAGAACTTAATGGAATTGTTAATATTGCTCACAGTGTCTCTCTTAATCTGTCTTCAGATTCTCACGGCTGTGTGAGCACGGGGAAATCAAAGCACTCTAGGCTGCACTCCAGAGTAGCTTGTTCTCCAGCTCAGATTTGATGGGGGACAAGAGAGTGTAGTCAGGCTCTGGAGTTAAAAAGACCTTGATTCAAGTCTCAGCTCTGCCCCTTTCAGAAGTCCTTTCACCTCCTGGAGCCTCCCTTCCTCCTTCAGTTTCCCCACCTCTTAGGGTGATGATAGTATTGGCTGCATAGTGTTGTTCTGAGGCTTCTCTGTGGGAAAAGCCCGCGGTACAGTGCCTGGCACATAGTAAGTCAGTCCCCAACTTTGGAAAAGGGTGACGAAATGACAGTCTTTCACCTTTTATTGCAGAGCCCTCATCCTGCAAGTCTCTCGGAAACACTTCCCTGAGTGGCCCCTCCATCCACTGCCCCTCTGCTGCAGTCTGTATCGGCATCCTCCCGGGCCTGGGCGCCTACTCTGGGAGCAGCGACTCCGAGTCCAGCTCAGACAGCGAAGGCACCATCAATGCCACCGGAAAGATTGTCTCCTCCATCTTCAGAACCAACACTTTCCTCGAGGCCCCCTAGTTTCTCTGTCCTTACACAGGGAGCTCCTCCCCAAGGGTAGATTGGACCGTTCATGCTGCCTTCGGGCATTACATCCCTCAAAAAAAACTCCTTTGCCTGCATCCTGTGCACAACATGACATTTTTAACCAATCCAATCTAAAAATGTGCCAGAATCCACCTGTGGCCCGAATTGTGTTTGGTTTCTCTTTCTACTGCAGTGTACATGAGCAAACCTGTCCTGCTGCCACTTTCCTCACTGATATTGGGAGGAGGGCAAGGCCCAGCCGAAGTTCCACTAAAAATGCCCTAGGAGAATAGGCACCGGCTCGCTTGCCAAAGGGTTTGGGTTTTATTGCTTTCTGTTTTTTTCTTTTCCTGACAGCACAAAGAAGTAAGGGCAGTTATTGGACAGGTGTTATTTAAACATTCTATTGTAGGTGAACGTGTTGTTTGGTTCTACTGCATTGTGGAGCATGCGGGGGAAGAGAACTGACCCAGGTGATGAAATGGAGCCCTTCCCTGGAACTAACCAGTCCTTGATGTTGTGTGACTAAGTAAAGATGATAAACCCCATCTGATGGGGGTGTCACTTCACACTCGGCATGCATTGTGAAAGCTTTCCGTACCCTTGGCCATTCTCTCTCCCCTCTTTATCCAACCCCATTTATGCAGGAAGGGACTGCTAACAAGAAAGCTTCCATCTCAGACCTTTTCTCTGCCTGGGAAATTATTTTATGTTTGTTTTTGAAATAAAGGATTTAGTTTAAGATTCTAAATTTTAGAGAAACAAACATAGGCCTTGTTTACTCATAGCCAGACATCAGAACTGTGGGTAGGTATGTTAAGGAGATGACTTATTTCTGGCAGCTCCTGGAATCCTGATATTGTAAACGAGTGGGACACACTTGCATATTGTGACTGTTCTACTGAGGCCCTTCTCTGTTTAATGCACATTATACTTGTGCTTTTCACTGTGGAATCTATTTCTAACCTAAAGGTGCTGCCCTAATACTTTTCTTTGCTGCCCCTGCTGCTCTTTTTCCTTTCCAAAAAGCAACTCTGAGGCCATGAGCAGCCAAAAACTAGAGGTGCTGCTCCACCTTGTCTCATAAAGGGAAACGGGTTCATCCTTTGGATTCTGGAGGAGGGAGAGGGAGATGGTTTGGAGGCCTCTAGGAAAGAGATAAGATATGAGCTTTGATGACAATCTGTAGGCTCTCCTGCTTTAGAATAAGCGTGTACCATTCTTTATCCATTCCCCTTGTTCCTACGTCAATTGTTTTTACTTTCTTGGGTGTGAGACTGAGTGAGACACACACAAAATGTGTTGACACTGTGATGCCGGCAGGCAGAGCAGCTACTGACTTTGAACGTGGGCAGAGAGGCCCCTGGATCTCATCCAGCCCACTCGTTTTCCCCTTCCAGTGCAGTGACACTCCGGTGCCCGTTGGCAGATGGCGACTTCCCTGCACCCATAACTGATGCTTTGTGAATTCTTCCTCCTTTTCAGAACTACTCTGTGCTAATTGTTCCTGACTGCCAGTATGGGCGCGTCAGCTCCATCCTAACAAACAAGATGTTTAGGTAAAACTGTGTAGGCACCTTCTGCTTCTCTGCTTCATTGTTCCTATGATAGTCGTGTTGTTATTACAGCATGTACCCAAAACAGCCTCACATTGTTACAGGAGGCAGGCTAGGGCATCAAGTCACCATCTTTATGTGGCTTGAGTCAAGCCACATTACTGTACCTCATGGCCTCTTGATGTGGAAAGAAGTTGACAAAAGGTTGCAGGGTTTAAAAACATACATTAACATGAAAGCTAATAAACCTGTCAGAGAACAAGATCTTGTTTTTCCTCTACTGAATATTGTGCTTCCAACTCTCCCCGTGTCTCTCAGCTAGATTGTGTTGAGAAGGTTGAGTGAGACTCCAGACTGTGACTTATCTTCTGGTGTCTCAGGAGAGACTGAGAATCACTGGTGATCGTTGCATCATATTCCATTGTACCCATTAGCACAGAGCTCTGGAACTGAAACAGAGCTTCTGTAGAAACCACAGCTAACAAAGCAGCATCTGATCTGACCAACAGAGGAAGCAGCCTTGAAAAGTATCTAGTGTAGACTTGAAGTTCAAACCCAAAGGAGAATAGAATAAACAGGGCTGGAAGGAAACACTGCTTTAAACCATAAAGTGTAGTACTCCTGCCTTAATAATTGGGATTTTATAACTGGGTAATTACGGGACAAAAATGAAGTTTGGCATGGGTTTCTTTAAGCTCGCTTACTTTGTCCTGAGTGGTTGGATTCTTATAATTCTGCAACCATGTGAGGGAGAAAGCTAATAGGAATCCTACTGCCACCTCTATTTGGGGAGGATTATCTAGCTTGTGTCACCTAACTGGGTGGAGAAAGTGAGTGTGATATTCAAAGCATCTATTTTTCCATCTGTAAAAACCAGGGAAGCTGATGTGACTAGACCCAAAAAGGTGGCTGGCTACCTACTTGTGTATGTCTTCCCTGAATCTAAGGATGCAAGAGACTGAGAGCTGGCTCCCCAAATTCAGAGGGGTGGGGTGGGGGGTGGCTTCAGCTTTTTTCAGGATCATTCTATACTGGGAGTCAGGAGCACCTAAGTCGGGTGACTTAGTGCCAGGCATCCTCATTTCTTTCACTCTAGCTCCTGAGTTCTTCCTGTCTGGCCACCTCCTTCCCACCCAAGAGAGGAGCTTCATTTGCCTAAGCCCTTCCCCGCTGTTTCTGCTGCTCCTCTCTGGGAACTCAGCCTAGTTCCACCATAGTGGTTATGAGTTAGGAGCCAGCTGTGACTAGCTGTGTCACTGGGGAAGGTTAGTGTTACCTCTCTGGACCTCACTTTCCTCCCTGGTAAATAGGAATAACACCACTAACTTCCTAGGGAGTTAGAGATAACCTAGATTAGGTGCTAGGTGTGCGGTATCTGACACACAGTGTTTAGTAACTGGTGACCACCCTCAGTGCTGTTACCATCAGCCCTCCCTTGTTTCTGGGTGGCGTATCCAGAGCCTCCATTAGTGGTGATTTATGCAGGTTTATCCATTCCACTGGCATTCCTCAGTTGCAGCTAGAACACTGTCATGGGCGAAGGGTCAGATCTGGTCGTCGAAGCTCCAACCACCAGCTTTTGCTGTATGCTTCCCTTTTGGCTAAATGTTAATTGCTTAGGCACACCCGGTTCCTTGGCGCAGTTGTCCTAGCCGTGGGTATATGGCTCAGCTGTCATCTTCGGCCCTTCCAGAAAAACAGCTCCATGGTGGTGCAGATTATTTGGACTTGGGTATTTTCTTGGTTTTCTGGCATGCCCGGCCCACTTACGCGTCACAGGATGGAATGCAAGTTCTGCTCAGTGGGAGGCTAGGATCTTGGCAATGCTTTTGTAGTTACAGGTTGAACACAGAAACCAGTCACACATTTGTGCTTTAGTGACACTGGCAAGGGCTAACATTTTGCTCCCTTACCTGCTGGGGCAGCGGTTCGGAGAGAGAGGGAGCCTCACGGTGGTAACATGGCCCCAGCATCAGAGCTTTGCAGAGGGGAGAGGCAGAAACCCTGAGGGACAGCCATTCACCTGTGCTTTATACTGCAAGCTGGTCTTCCATTACTATTTTAGTAATAGTCATGCACATCATTGCTTGTGTTGGTTTCTTTCATTCAGTGTATACTGAGAGCTTGCTATGTATGTGCCAGGGTGTTTGGGGCATTTGTGCATTATTTTTGTGGACTGTAGTGTCTTTCATTCTGGGGGAAAAAAAAAGTCCTGTGAAGCAGCCCTTCTCTATATTTTACAGGAAATCAGAATTCCTAGGGGCTCAATGGCTTGTCTGAGGTTGCATAGCTAAGTGACAGAACCAGAATTTTCATTTGAACTTTTAAGTCTAGCTTTCTTTGGTTTCAGTGAAACTTCTAAACAAATGCCAGTGCCCAGGCCTCCATGGAGGAGATTCAAGGGTAAAGGAGTCTTTCTGGCTCAGTTTCCAAGTTCACTTTTCAGCCTCTCATCCATGTGCAGGAACCAAGTAGCCGCACCAAAGCTTGGAATTTTACAAAAGTGATGTGGGGCCAGGCGCCGTGGCTCATGTCTGTAATCCTAGCACTTTGGGAAGCGGGCGGATCACTTGAGGTCAGGAGTTCAAGAACAGCCTGACAAACATGGTGAAACTACATCTCTATTAAAAATACAAAAATTAGTCGGGCAAGGTGGCGTGCACCTGTAGTCCCAACTACTTGGGAGGCTGAGGCAGGAGAATCACTTGAACCCAGGAGGCGGAGGCTGCAGTGAGCTGAGATTGTGCCACTGCACTCCAGCCTGGGTGACAGAGTGAGACTCTGTCTCAAAAATAAAAAAATAAAAAGTGATTTGTTTGGCCTTGTCAAGAGTTTAGATAAACTCTTAGACAAGCGTTTAGACAAGTTTGTGAACTGAAGCCAGCTAGGAGTAAAGGGCCTGTTTGCTTACCCACCCACTGTTAGGCAGAGAAGGGGCAGACAGAGAGCAGAGATGGCTGGATCTGCCCCATGTGAAGCCTGGATGTGGGGACTGCAGCCACCACACCTGAGGAAGTGACCTGAGAGTGGGAGCATGTGGGACAGACCCCCACTGCAAGGCTGGGTCTCACGTGGCCCAGTGGATGGTAGTCTCCCTAGTTTCACCAAGCTTGTAAGCCGCTCCCACAGGAAGGTGTAAGGGAGGGGTGGGATTCCACCCATGTTGCCAGCCTGGGGGCCAGTGCACTGTGGTTTTCCGAAGGACAGTCTGCAAATCCTGCGGCCCTCTTGAGAGAAGTGTCCCTAACAGATCCTTCAGCTGATTCTTGGTGTCCACAGAATCGGCAGGGGCACCAGAAGCTTAGGATGAAGGTATCCCTTACTCACTCCTGCCAGAAGAACTCTGGCTGGAGCTCACCAGGCACTAAGAGATGGGAATCAACCTGCTGTGGTGCCCAATCCTAGCAGGCCCCGGTAAGAATTACTGAGCAGAAGAGTAGATGGTGACAAGTGACTTCCCAGTGTCAGTGGCACAGAGTGACTAATTCATTAGCAGCTTGAGCAGAAGAACCCCATCCAGAGCCAAGGGAAGGCATTCAGTGCAGTGGAGCAAGTGAGGGCCATGAGGCAGCCAGACTTGGGTATGAGGCCTGGCTCTGCCTCTAGTAGACTTGATTTGCTTCTCTGCTTGTCTCCTCATCTCTGAAATGGTCACTGTCAGGAGCTATCTTAAGGGTTCACCAAGATAGTGTTTGCAGCCTGGGCAACATGGTGAAACTCCGTGTCTACAAAAGTTAGCTGGGCGTGGTGGTGCATGCCTGTGTTCCAGCTACTCGGGAGGCTGAGGTGGGAGCACTGCTTGAGCCCACAAGGTTGAAGCTGCAGTGCGCCGAGATCACACCACTGCACTCCAGCCTGAGTGGGACAGAGTGAGACCCTGTCTCAAAAAAGAAAAAGTGCCTGTAAAACACTGAACATGGAGCTAGAATCAGTGCTTAACAGGAGGGTTAGCTGTTACTGATTACACGGAAGCCCATGTCCAAGGGGCTACCTGGAGCTCCAAGCGGGAGTCAAGTGGCTAAAAGAGAAGATGTATGTGGAATAAAGGAGGGACCTGGGATGGGGGCTGAACTTTCAGAGAGGGGTCCTCTGACTGGTTTCATAAAACTGGGCCTAAGCCTAGAGAGGGGGATGCAGAAGAAACAACAGGGTCAGAAGCAGCCCCCTTTGGGGTCCTGAAGCCAGAGAGGCTTTCACAGACCTCCAGTGGCCGACCCAAACACCCGGGAGACCCAAGGAGGAGCAGATGGGTGACTGGGACTGCTGTCCAGTTGTGGGGTAGGGATATGTGGTATTGGTTGCACCTGAGTGCAACCACCCAGAAACTGGTGTGGGCCTGCACATTCATTCTATTCATCCACAAATATTTATTGAGTTTGTACAATGTGCTAGGTTCTGTGCCGGTTTAACAGGTTATCACTGTTAACTGGCAGCGATTTAACAGCTTATCATCTGGAATGCATGTCCCCATGCAGAGGTGACTCCACCAACTTAGCAGACTTGCAGGGTGGATTTTCATCTTCCATTTCCTTTCTCAGATCAGTGAGCCCGTCAGGTCCCTGCTGAGGAAGGAGCTGACGCAGGGACATCTGAAACTTGTTTATTACCCTGAGTATATAACAAATAGAACACAGTCACAGTATTAAAAAAGACAGCAGGAATTAGGTACAGGCTACGACACGAAGTATGCACCAAGGACACGTTCCTTTCATCAGAGTCTGCATATAGTTACTTGGAAAAAGCCAGTTATGATTGTAAAAATTTTATTCTCAATAACAATAATAATTCCACTAAAATTATACAAAGTACATTCAATACTTAAGAATGGCAAAGGTGGGGAGAGGAGGAGAGGAAGCCAGTTTGGCCTGGAAGCATCAACAGTTGACTCCAACAAAGGAAGCCCAGCTGGGCTGAAGGAAGTTGGGGGTGGAGGTCCGGTTGTAAAAAATAAAAATGTGGATCGGTAAAAAAAGGCCACCCACAAGGAAGCAGGGTGAGCGTGCATGTTCCTGGGGGAGGGCGGGAGGCTCAGCCGACATGCTGCTGCTGGGCACTGGAGCTCAGGCGGGCTCCGAGTTGGTGGGGGGCAGGTTTTTATGCTTGAAATACTGCACAACTTGTTGGGGCAGCTCCGCCAGCACAGCTTTGGCCAAGGTCTCTTTTGCTGCCTGCAGGGTGAACGAGGGTGGGGTGGGGGAGAGAGAGAATGAGGATTAATGACCAGAAGTTGTGAGCGGCACTATGCCCAGAGGGCTGCTACAGCAGGTGTCCATTGAGGACAAAATTAGGGCTGCGGGCCAGGGCTGTCTGCAAGTGGCGTCCCTCATCTCAGCCCAGGCCTGAAATTCCCCCTGATCACATTACTTTCTTTTAGTTAGGTGTAAGTGTTACCTGGAGCACTTGAGATGCTTGGGAGTAATGGGTTAGGATGACTCCATCTGTGGGAAGCACCTATGCATCTGGCAAACATCTCCTGAGCGCCTTCTTGGCGGGAACAAATGGGCCTGACAGTCTGGTTCACTAGTGAACGGCCAGCCACAGGCCAGGCACATGGAGGTACTCAGTCACCGACCTGTGCATGAAGGGGTGACTGATGCCCAGCGTTTGTCCTCAGGAAGCGAATGCTCCAGAGGAAGGAGTAGAACCATCGCAGGCAACCCCAGAGGATGCTGGGCAGAGAGGTGAGGGCCACCGGGTGCAAACCACCGTGGGCAGTTCTTGCTGAGGCTGGGTTAAGTCCCCGGCCAGCAGTACAGGGGAGAGACTGCTCCCCTATGGCACTCCTTAGGGGCCCTGCTGCTAGGGCAGTGATCAGGAAGCCAACCCCGGCCTCCTTGTGGGCAGACCTGGGATCACCTGCAAATAAAGCCAGAGCCACTTCCAGGAACAAGGCAGGGGACACTAGTCTCCCAGGCAGAGGCCTTTAGGGAGAGGAGGTCAACCTAAGATGACGGGGAGGCCTTGTTTTCCATCTGCAAAATGAGGGGGCTGGCTGGGGTGTGATGATCAGGAAAACCCCTCTCTCCTCCTGCACTGTACACCACATGGATAGCCCCAGCCTCTCATCAGACCCCACTAGAGGGCAGGTCCTCCAGGAAGCCCCACCCCAGAGCCTCAGGCTAGATGCCCACAGCTCCATGTTCCATCAGTTTATGAAAGAAAGTGCACACACTATCACAATGGCCACCACCGGGGCAAGGCCTGGCATGGCACCTGGCCATAGCAGGCCCTCAGAAGAGCATAGTCAATGGAGTGGAGAAGTCTAGGATTGGGCCAGACAACCCCAAGACTCTCAAGCTTGACTATGAGTTATGGTGGCTGGGGTCCTGTAACCGCCGCCTCCCAGCCCAGGCCCACACTCACGTTGCGGAACTCTCGAAAGGGAACGAACTGCACAATATCGCGGGCTGCCTCCTCCCCCGTGTGGGAGCGCAGCATGCGGCTGTCGCCATCCAGGAACTCCATGGCAGCGAAGTCGGCATTGCCCACGCCCACGATGATGATGGACATGGGCAGCTTGGAAGCCTGCACCACGGCGTGCCGCGTCTCCTCCATGTCACTGATGACCCCGTCCGTGATGATGAGGAGGATGAAGTACTGCTGCGGGGAGGGGGTCAACGGGACACTCAGCAAGGCCAAGGCTCTGGCACCCCTTCTCCTTCCTTCCTTCACCCCAAACCCTCCGAGTCCTGGAGGGAGGCAGTACATCTTACCCAGCTGCAGCCAAGTCCCAGACAACTCCCTATGCATCCTGCTTTCGGCACCCAACCCCTGCAGGCCTCTCATGCACTAAACTCTGACCTGGTCACAGCAGGAAGTACAAACCGCTCTCCCCTCCTGTGCTGTGTGTTATCTTAGACTCCCCCTTGTGGCCTCTGAGAGCCCTGGACTCTGGGCCTGGCCTTGCCGGTTGCTACACTGTAGGACTCTAGGCAACTGACTTGACTTGTAGTGCTTCAGTTTCTTCATCTGCAAAGTGGGATTTGTTGCAGATAATGTGCCTGACATGTGGCAGTGGCCCAGTCAGCTGCATTCCCGACAGGCCCACGGCTGGTGCAGGAGGACACATCTGGCTGACGGGCTGCTCTGGGATCGGTCTCCTCCTCTCTGCTGCACCTGGGCATGGGCGCCTGTGACCCCCTCCATTCCCTACTCAACATGGTAATCTGAGACACCTTGCAGGAGCTAAAGCAGGTCGTCTGGGCCAGGGCTTCCAGGAGTGTGGGACTCTGCTGGCGAATAAGTGGATTTGGGTCACATCCCAAACACAGCACTGAGCACCATCAAGTCACCCCGGGAAGAGGACTGGTTTGCAGTGGCCTTTCAATTCTCTGAACTGCGCCCGGGAGCAAGTCTTGGTTTGGTACTACGGTGTCTTTCACGTCTCTCTAACATTTGCTGAGCTTCCTTATCAACAGAAAGGGAAGGCAGGAAGCCCAGAGCTTGAGGAGACAATAGTCTCCAGCTAGACTTTAATACCATTGTACAGCTTATTGTGTTTATTTTTGTTACTCTCTATTTATGGCAAGTGATACTGCTTTTTTCACATACACTGGGATATAGAGTTTCTTTATAAATTAAAACTAACAAATACTGAATAATTAGTGTGGGAGATATATAAAATACAAACTGTGAAGTGGGGCCGGGGAGTGCCTGAGTGAAGTGCAGGGAGGCTCACTGGACCATCTGAGGGTGAGGGCCCGGGATTTCAAATCGGCCAAGAACTCTTTTTTTTTTAGACTGAGTCTCACTCTGTCACCCAGGCTGGAGTGCAGTGGCACGACCTGGGCTCACTGCAACCTCTAACTCCTGGGTTCAAGCGATTCTCCTGCCTCAGCCTCCCAAGTAGCTGGGATTACAGGCACCTGCCACCATGCCCGGCTAATTTTTGTATTTTTAGTAGAGATGGGGTTTCACCATGATGGCCAGGCTGGTCTCAAACTCCTGAGCTCAGGTGATCCACCTGCCTCAGCCTCCCAAAGTGCTGGGATTACAGACGTGAGCCACCGCACCCAGCCAAGAACTCATTTTCAGCTCAGCTATGTCCTTAGTACCCGCTGACCCTTTAGGGGAAGCTCAGTTTCCCCCACCCCTAACATCAACAGATCAGCTCTTGTGGTCTTCATATTCTGTTTGGGGCTTTCATCTTCCAGAAGAGGAAACTGGGGCCTGGACTAGTCAAGGTCATGGAGCTAAGGAGGGTGGAACTAAGCTGGACCCCAGGTCAGCCCTTGGCCACTTTCATATCCAGCAAAGCCGCTTGTTCCCTGGGGAGGTTGTAGAGGCTACAAGCTCAGCCCTCCAAGGTGTCTTGTTCCCCTGTCTGCCCCCCAAGTACAACTGTGGAGGGAAGGAGCAGGGTGAGCTGTGTGGAGACATGGACCCCACCACCCTCACCCCCAGCTGCAGGCAGCAGTGGTCGAGCTCCAGCACTGTGCCTTTAAGAGACCAATCCCTTGGCTGGGGATACCTGTTGCCATGGAAATGGCAGCCTGAATCCCACAGTGGAGGGCTGCTGTTGCCAGCCCCCCATCCCTGGCTGTGAGGGGCTTCAGAAGCCCATCCAGACCCTACCCCTGACAGTCTACCATCGTTCCTGGGCCCCTTCCCTTAGGCGGCCCTCCAACCCCACCTCAATACCATCAGAAACAGTCCAGGGCAATATTTCTGGGACACCTAAGCAGACAGGTGGAAAGACACTAAGAGGCTGGACAATGAGGAAAGAAAAGAATGCTTGGCCTTGGTCTAACGGGCCCCACCTTTCAGTGGGTGGGATCTGTCTCCAAGCCCGTTCCAGCTCAGGCAGGCAGTACCCACTCCCTCCACACGTGGCCCTCCTGGCTCCCTCATTTCTATCAGCCCCATGCCTAGGAGACGTGTGGGACTCGGGCCTGGGTCTCCCTCTTAGCTGGCAGCTCCCACACCCTGGGGAGCCTGGGGGCAGACAGTTCCTGCAGGACTGTGGGCATCAGTGGCCAGAGGAGGTGATACCACAGAGGGACAGCACTACCCAGACCCTGCCTATCACCCTCACACTGACTCCCATTCTAGAGGAGTTGAGCTCAGAGAGGTGATGTAACTTGTTGAGGCCTCACAGCCGGGAACTGGCACAGTCCAGATTGAACCCAGCCTGGCTGACTCCGAAGCTGGGGCTCTTTACATGATGTCCTCCTCCACCGCCCACTGGCACCAGTGGCCTGTCATTGTCTCCAGCAGAGGGGCCCGGCAGGGAAAAGCTTTCTTCCCACCGAGCACGCCAGTGTCTGAGGGCCTGAATATCCAGGATACCAGGCCAGGGTGGGGCCCAGAGCCCTGGTACTGAACTTTAACCTGCACCCCTGTGTGCCAATCAACCAGCCACCATGCCCACACCCAGGGGCCTGGCCTCAGCGAGTGCCCAGCCATGCCTGAGGTCAGCAGCCCAGGCCTCAGCAGTGGAAGTGCAGCTGACAAGTCCCCGGCTTCCCACCCAGCCTGGACAAAGCCAGAGTTGTTCAGGAGCCTCAAACATCTATTACACAGCCCTACCCCCAGGACAGATCAAAGGGGAAGGGGTTATGGATGGAGAGAACGGAGGGTGGAATCGGGTATGAGGGGTTGGAAGAGGCTCTGCAGGTTCTGCTGTCCCTGCAGATGGTCCTGGTTCACCCTGTCCCCAGCATTGCCACCTCTGGAAACAGCCCATCACTGTCAAACTGAATCCAAAAACCCAACTCCCAAAAAGGATGAAGCAACTCTTGCCTTTACCCCGAGGTTTTTCAGGTTTCTAGGGCTGTAAACAACTGCTTCCCCTAATGCATTTAACGTGTGATTTGATTTATAAGAAATTGACTTGACCACAACAGTTCCAGGCAGAGTCTAGGGAAGTTGCACTTACTCCCTAGCTCATTTCAGGGAAGTTGGCTGCTGAGGACCCTGCCACGGGAGTAGGTGGAATTCCCAGGGAGCTGGCAGCTTCCCAGCTCCCCCTCCACTGGGACACCAGACACCTGGGCGACCAACCAGGAATGGGCCGTGACTAGCAAGGCCCAGGTCTCAGGGGCCAAGGCAGAGGGAAAGATGAAGGCCTGAGATAGGAGTCCCCCCAAGGCCCACTCAAACCTGCATAGGACCTTCCAGTGGCTCTCCACCGCCCTCCAGAGAAAACCCAGATTCCTCAATGGCTTTCGAGGCCCCGCAGGAGCTGGCCTACCTTTCAGCCTCACCTCACCCCACCTCCTCCTCTTTCAACACATTCCTTCATTCCGGTACACCCACACACCAAACCTCCAGGCCTCTGCACGTGCCGTTCCCTCCGCCTGAGACATTCCACGCGCACACAACCTTTATGAGGCTAACTCAAGCATCCTCCAAGTTTCAGCTCACATGTCACTTTCCCAAGAAGCCTTTCCTGAGCCCTCCATCTGTGCTTAGTCCCCCTGTCTCCTGCTCCTGGCCTAGGGCTCCTCACTAGACTGCAGGCACTGGGAGGGCAGAGGCCCTGTCTCACTCATCATGGTCTCCCCAGTGCTACGCAGAAGTTGCTCGGTAAAGATGTGTTGAGTGAATGAATGGGAGAGTGCAGCCCTGCCTAGAGAGAGGCTTCCACCACCTGCTCTCAATTTCCTGTACGTGGGTGTGCATCGGTGCACATATGTCTGGGGATGGGGAGGGTGAAGCCACACCCAATATTCTTCCCCAAACTAAAAAACGGCTGACAAAAGCGTCAGGGGATAATTCATAAATGACTTCCTTTTGCTTTGGGATTAATTGTGCTTGGCATCACTGAATGCTAGCCCAAGAGCTGTCCCCAAAAGATTCGGCCAGCAGGGAAGCACTTTATGTGTGCCAGGCACTATGCTGAGCAATTTCTATGCCTAGCTAGTTCTAGAAGGCAGGAACTGTTTCCATTATCCTCGTCGCACAGACGAAACAAGTTCACAGAGTTTAAGCTACCAGCTCTGGGTCCCACAAAGTCAGGAAGTGGGGGAGCTGGGATTTGAACCTCCCAGAGCTTGAGGCTGAACCACCAGGCAGCCCCACCTCCCCTCCACTGGTGCACCCTGAGGCCAAGGAGATAAGGTAAGGCAGGAGGTAGAGAATGGCCTTATCTGTTCTTGGACATCAGAGTGGGAGGGCCTGATACAGGCCCCTTGGGCCCACTCCTGCAGGTTAGGCATGCTCAGACATGCCCTGAGATCACACAGCCTGGGTGGGTGACAGAGCTTTTCCAGCAGAAGGGAGCCAGGAGGTGGCTGCCTCCCCCAGGCCGGGAGGACCAAGTCGCAGTAAAAGTGGCTGGGATGTCCAGAGGACTAGCACCAGGTGGTTGGGCCTCAAGTCCTTCTGCTTCTTCCCTCTGGGGAGCTCTCCGCAGCTGCTCCCCAGAACACACAAACACCCTTCCTGGCCTTTCCTGGGGCCCAAACCTCCTCAGATCTGGGTCCAGCAGACACAGACCCACCTCTCCCAGGACCCTATTTCCTAGCCAGTCCTGCCCCGGCTCTGCAGGTGCAGCGGTGAAAGGGCCTTGGCGCTAACACTGGGCTGCAGGCCCACTGCCCGCCCCACATTTTTCCCCTTGAACAAACATGCAGGACTTTCTTTTTCTATCCCTTTGAAAGCCTGCTCAGGTGGACAAGACTGGGTGGGACAATGGCCTGGCACACGAACAGGAGGGAGTGCAAGCTGAAGCCTGCCTCTTGCTATGCCCTCTCTAGCCAGTTCTAGCCCAGCAACCCCAGGAATTAAAAAAAAAAAAATCCCGGCCGGGTGCTGTGGCTCACGCCTGTAATCCCAGCACTTTGGGAGGCTGAGGTGGGCGGATCAGTTGAGGTCAGGAGTTCAAGACCAGCTTGGCCAACATAGTGAAACTCTGTCTCTACTAAAAATACAAAAATTAGCCCAGCATGGTGGCAGGTGCTTGTAATCCCAGCTACTCAGGAGGTTGAGTCAGGAGAATCACTTGAACCCAGGAGGTGAAGATTGCAGTGAGCTGAGACTGTGTCACTGCACTGCAGCCTGGGCAACAGAATGAGACTTTGTCTCAAAAAAAAAAAAAAAAAAAAATCCCTCCCAGCCCTTTCCCAGTTACTGCCCATTAAGCCTGCACCCAGGTCCTCACAGCACACTAGGGGTTTATTACGCCCACTTCATAAGAGGAAATGGGTCTGGGTGCAGTGGCTTACACCTGTAATCCCAGCACTTTGGGAGGCTGAGGCAGGAGGATCATCTGAGGACAGGAGTTTGAGACAGGCCTGGCCAACATGGTGGAACCCTATCTCTACTAAAAATACCAAATTAGCCGGGTGTGTTGGTGGGCACCTGTAATCCCAGCTACTCGGGAGACTGAGGCAGGAGAATCACTTGAACCCGGGAGGCGGAGGTTGCAGTGAGCTGAGATTGCACGATTGTACTCCAGCCTGGGCAACAAGAGTGAAACTCTGTCTCAAACAACAAAAAGAGGAAATGGGTTTAGAGCAGGAAACATTCCATTCCATAAGAAGAAACATGCCCCAGGCTCAGGGTTGCCAGGGTCAGGGCCGGGACATTCCTTCTGGCACTCTGAGCTCCTTCCGGCTGGGCGCTGCCTCCGCGTCCTGCGCTTGCTGTTCCCTCTACCCGGGCCGCTCTTCCCTGAGCTCTTTGCTGGCCTGTCCTTCTTTGCTGGCCTGTCACTGTGTGACTTGTCCATCTCACACAGTGAGGAAGGGATAGCGGCAGGATTCAAACCCTGGCACCCGCCACTCCAGGGTACCCATTTTTCCCACAGACCCTCTGCTGCCTCCTGAACCATCAGAACAGGCTCTGACCCTCCCCGCTCCTATGGAAATTGCCTTTGCAAAATTATAACTGAGGAAATTATGACAGCGAAAGAAATCAGACCTAACTGACTTCATCTTGCTTCTAACCCTTCAACTGTCCTTGTTTATTCCTGGGTGTAGGCCAAACTAACTTTGGGAATGGATTCAGTTCATGGTTTGACTCTGAAACAAACCAGTAACAGCCCATTCCCAAAAAGACCCTCTTCTTGCCTGGGGTCCAGTATGTCTTTGCAGGACTAACAAATCAGCTACAGATTAGAAATTACAGTTTAGGGGTCATGCAGCCTCTGGCTCCAAGAGTCTGAACCTCCCCAAATTGGGAATAACGTCACTATTGTGAAACCTACGATCAGTGCTTGAGAGATTTTGCAGCCCCTGCACTCCATGGATCGGCGGACACCACCCAGACCGGTAATGTGGCTCAGTGAGTTCTGCCATCGCACCCAGGAACAGAGACAGCAAGAAAACCTCACTTCGACCCCCTATGATTCCTTCTCCAGCCTGACCAATCAGCACTCCCCACTTCCCAAGCTTCTACCCACCAAATTGTCTTTAAAAACTCTGATCCCCAAATGCCCGGGGAGACTGATTTAAGTAATAATAAAAGTCCGGTCTCCTGCACAACTGGCTCTGTGTGAATTACTCTTTCTCCATTGCAATTCCCCTGTCTTGATAAATCAGTTCTGTCTAGGCAGCAGGCAAGGTGAACCCACTGGGTGGTTGCACCATCTTTCCCACCATCTCCTGGAAGCCAACTGCCACCTCCCTGGTGACCAGGTGCCTCCCTCCCCTAGATGGTTCCCTTAGGCATGGGACCAGGTCCCTCTCCCTGGGGAAGGAGGCTCTGACTGAACTTGTACAGCTCACATCCCTCAGCTAGCGCTGACTTCATTCATTCACAGAGCACGATGAGCCTGCACAGCCCAGGCACTGGACCAGGCGTGGAAAGAAGAATGTGAACTAGACATTGCCGACCATCATCAGGGTCAGCCAGGAACAGGCAGAGAAGGCAAGAGATCTGCTTCAGATAAGTGGTCAGGGAAGGCTGCTTGGGGGAGGAGGCCCTGAGGGAGGGCCCTGCAGAGTCCGGGAAGGACCTGTGCGGGAACAGCTGGGATTGCTTGAGGAACACAGAGGGGGTTGGGTGGCAGAATCATCCTAAGAGAAGGAAGGGGCTGTGCAGTCAGTGAGGGGGTCGGTAAGGAAAGCAGAGGCTGGCCTCAGGGGATCCAATCTGATGGCGGAGGGTTTTTGGCAGGGCAGCAGCTGGATCTGACCCTCCAGTGGGGGAAACAAACGGTAGCGTGTGGAGTGGTGGTGTGAGGAGTGGTGAGGGCGGCTGCAGGGTCCAGTGAGACCTGTGGCCATGGGGGAATGGGTGAATTTGGGATATTTTAGAGTCTAGTGAAATGAACACTCTAGAAGCGACTTCAGCAACCCTCTTCTTTCAATGGAGGTGGAAGATGAGAAAGGGGTGGGGGCTGGACGAGGTCTTCCAGGAGGTGGTGGCCAGAAAGGAAATGGAGTCAAGTCTCCTCAACCCAGACCAGCATCCACAGCTCCGGGCTGGGTGCCTGATTCCCCATCATGGCACTGGAGCCTGAGGAGCAGGGCTGGGTCAGGGGCTCAGAAGTCCTATGCAAAGGGCATGTAGGTCAGTCAGGTCCCCAAGGTCAGGAGAAGGCAGAAGGGACATCAGAGAACTGCCCTTAGGGCAGGGGGAGAAGACCCCTCAACTCATACTGCAGAGAGAGGCAAGGACAGGTCATGGTGGAAATTGGGAGGTGGGCAAGGTGACCCTTGGTGACCCCGTCACTGGCATCAGGCCCTGCCAGTAGGGCCTGCCTGGGAGCCAGCCTACAGCTGGGGGCGGGAGAAGGGAAGGGAGACCAGGGTAGCAGATGCCTGGGATGGCTGCTCACCATATATTCCAGATGCCATGCAGCTGCCTTGGCAGCCTCAGGCTGGGGCAGTGAGGCTCTAGGCTTGTTGCTGAGTGTAGGGCCAGGGCCAGACAGTTCAGCAGCCCTCAGTGTGAGGCAGGGGCAGCTCTGATTAGAACTAGGTGGCTCAGAAGGGTCAGCGTTAGGGCCTCAGGGATCACCGCCTCCAGTTTTCCATCTTGTTTCTCTTATGGGAATAACCAGTACCTCGCCCTGGGGAGACATCTCCCATTGATTACAGCCCTGCTTCCTGCTCAGCACGAATGGATTTACTTTCTCCAGTCTGCGCTCCAGGAAGCCAGGAGCTTGACTCAACTCTCTTACAATACGTGAAGGTAAATCGAGGCCCAGAGGTGTCCACTAGGATTTAGAGCAAAGAGAAGGCAGAATATCCTACTCCCCAGCCCGGAGGATGTGCGTGGTTCCTGGTGTGCCTGGCTTGCAGCTGACTACTTACCATGGCCGTCTGCTGCTGCGTGGCCTGGGCTGCAAACCGAGCCACGTGGTTGACAATGGGGGAGAAATTGGTAGGACCGTAGAAGCGGATGTGGGGCAGGCAAGCTGAGTACGCCTGGGCGATACCATCCACACCTGCCTCGGGAGAAGAGTCTGGATCAGCCAGGTGTCCCTGACCCCACACCCGCTCTCATCCCACTGCTGATGAAGCATCTATTTCATGCTTACCCAAAATGTCCTTGCCATGGCTAGCATAGGCCTCATGAGACTGGAAGCTCCCAGAGGGAAGGGCCAGCATGGTAAAAAGTCAAGAGCCCTGAATGTGAAGTCAGACAGGCCTGAAGAGTTTGAATCCTGCCTTTTTTTTTTTGAGACAGAGTCTTGCTCTGTCGCCCAGGTTGGAGTGCAGTGACAGGATGTCGGCTCACTGCAACCTCCACCTCCCAGGTTCAAGAATTCTCCTGCCTCAGCCTCCCGAGTAGCTGGGATTACAGGCATGTGCCACCATGCCCGGCTAATTTTTGTATTTTTAGTAGAGACGGGGTTTCGCTATGTTGCCCAGGCTGGTCTCAAACTCCTGACCTCAGGTGATCTGCCCACCTTGGCCTCCCAAAGTGCTAGGATCACAGGTGTGAGCCACCGTGTCCGGCCTGAATCCTGCCTTTCTTAGCTGTGGGACCTGGGGCAAGTGGTTTAATCTTTCTGAGGCTACGTCTTTGTCAATGGGACTGACAATCTACACTCTGGCAGTTGGCAGGAGGGGGGTCTCTCAGGCCTTTCCAGAGAAGGGGCTTGGCGAAGCTTGCAGTGATGCTTTGAGACAATGGGAAGCCATCTGGAGGTCTGTTCTGGACGTCCATTCTGGACATGCTATGGCTTCGGTTCAGGGTTGGGGGATCGAGGCATTTGCACAGTGTCTGTACAGAGTAGGCGCTCTGTAAATAGCTGCTGTTGTGAGCACACTGCCATGTAGCCCTACCCAGAAGGCCTCTGGCCAGGGATAAAGTTGACCAACCAAATGTCACTGGAGTTCTATCCCAAATCAGACACCCTGGCCCAGCTTTGGAGATCCCCAGGGAAGGTAGATGCTATGTTGAAGCCAAGTCCTAGGCTGAAAGGTCTCATGATGGTAGAAACAGCCCTCTTCCATACCCACATGCATCCCCTCTCCTTGACTCAGACTTTTCTTCCTCCTTCCTCTATCCCTCCCTTCCGTCTTCTTTCCTTCCTTCCTTCCTTCCTTCCTTCCTTCCTTCCTTCCTTCCTTCCTTCCTTCCTTCCTTCCTTCCTTCCTTTCTTCCTTCCTTCCTCTCTCTCTACCTTTTTCTTTCCTTTTCTTTTTTCCTTCCTTCCTTCCTCTTTCTTTCTCTTTCTCTTTTTTCTTTCTTTTTTTTTTCTCTCTCTCTTTCCTTTCCTTTTCTTTGTCTCTCTCTTTCTTTTTCTCCTTCCTTCCTTTCTTCTTCTTTTTTTTTTTTTTAATTAATTTTTTTTTTTTTGAGGTGGAGTCTCACTCTGTTACCCAGGCTGGAGTACAGTGGCACAATCTCGCCTCACTGCAACCTCTGCCACCTGGGTCAAGCGATTCTCCCACCTCAGCCTCCTGAGTAGCTGGGATTACAGGTGCGCACCACCACACCTGGCTAATTTTTGTTTTAGTACAGACGGGGTTTCACAATCTTGGCCAGGCTGGTCTTGAACTCCTGACCTCTGATCTACCCACCTCGGCCTTCCAAAGTGCTGAGATTACAGGTGTGACCCTCCCCTCCCCTCCCCGTCTCTTTCTTTCCTCCCACTTCAGCCTCCTGAGTAGCTGGGACCACAGGCATATGCCACCATGCCTGGGTAATTTTTTTAATTTGTAGAAATGGGGTCTCCCTCTATTGCCCAGGCTGGTCTTGAATTTGAGCTCACACGCTCGTCCTGCCTCAGCTTCCCAAAGTGCTGGGATTACAGGCATGAGCCATGGCATCCGGCCTCTAATAGTTTCTTAACTGTCCCTAGGAGGCTCAGAAATCCTCTTAGGCCCAGGGGTGGGGATGAACACAGACACCACACTCACTTCCCAGCCCCTGCCTCCCCCGATCCCCTGCCAAATACTCCGAGAGCAGGGCTGGCCTTCCCAGCAAGGGGGCAGGTGGGAAGGAGGTGAAAGCAGGTGTGTCTGGTGCCTCCCTCACCTCCTCCTGGTTTGCACAGGGTTTCCTGTCAGTGGCTTCCTGTAATTCTCACCAAACCACCCAGTAAAGTGAGAAGAGCAACCATCATAGCTATCCTGGAGCTGGTAAGGAGGCAAAGGCCCAAGAGGTACAGTGACCTTTCCAAGGTCCTACAGCTAGGAAGGGCAGCAGCTGGCCTTGAATCCAGCACTATCTGACTCCAAACTGTAGCTCTTCCCGCTCTGTCACTCTGAGCAACTGTGAGGGGGAGGGGAAAGGAGAAAGAAATGAAAACCTGTCCTCTGTCCACCCTCCACCCAGGGAGCTGGCCGGGCCTGTCGCAAACACAGGGCGGCTACAGGCGGGTCTGACACTCACCTGAGCAGAAGGGGTTGGTGGGGTTGAAGTTGATGGCAAACTCATGGGAGACCTGAAACGCAGAGAAAACACTGAGCTGCAGCCTCCCACCCCCAAACCCAGACCCAGGCCACCACCCACTGCCAGGCCAAGGCTCCCTTGGAGAGCACCTGGCTTGTAACCCCCACCCCTACCCTCCTCTAGACCACTGATACCCCCCCATCTGCTTTTCACCTCCACTGCTGGGTGTGACCCACAGAGAGGCCCAACCACCCTCTCCTCATAGTGGAGGAAACTGAGACCCTGGTGTGTCACCCCAGGCTCTTCTGGGGACTGGGGCTGCCTATGCCCCATCAGTCCTCTAAGAGTCCTGGGTGGGACAAGGATTCCCCCGCAGGTCAGGGTTCCAGGATGCTCCCTCATCGCTGCTACTGCTGGATGTGGGCTCTACCATTAGAGCACCGCTTCTCTGGGCTTCAGAGGCTTTTCCTACCTTAATAGTAAGCAAAGGGGCTTGGAGGGGAGCCTGCCTTGTGCCAGATAGCCAAACGGGGGTGAGCTGACAGCCCGCTCAGAGCTGACCTGGTGATCAGGGAGTGTAAGGGGCTGCAAGGGGGTCAGATGGGGCTGTCACAGGCTCCCTAGGGACTGATCCTGCTTCTCTGCCTCCAGGCCCAGCACCTAGCCCCGGAAGATCATCAGAGGCTGACCTGGACACTCTGGGACACTGCTGCATCCATCACATCTGGCTGCTGCTGCTCGCATGGCTTCAGGGTACAGGGGGACTCATAACTGGCCCCGTTCAGGGCTGTGGGTGAGACTGCAGTGCCTGCAGAACCCGGGCCTCGGAAGATGCTGCAGAGCTCAGATGGGGGACAGCCCCTCCTTTCTTCCCTCCCCTGCAGCCCCACAGCCCCAGATTCCCCTCAGCCTGCTTCCTACCATGTACTACATCCACATTCAGTGCTGTGCAGGGATCCCCTTACTCCTTCCTCACAACGCCCCAATGGAAGGGCAGCTGTTATCACCTCATCTTACGGATGACAAACTTGAGACACGGAGTGGACTAGAATTTTCCCACATTTCCTGGCGGGCAGAGCTGGGACTCGAACTGAGGTCAGGCTGCCCCTAGAGCTCATGCTAACCTCCAAAGGCATTCCTCCCCCAGGGATTTTCAGTGAGGAGGGTGGAGGGGTGCCCAGGGCAAAGCGAACCCCCCCCCCCGGTCCTCAGCCGCAGAGGACGGCTTTTGTCTGGGCACAGACAATCCCAGACAGACCCTTCAGCTCCAAGACACAATGACGGGGGTGCTGGGAGGCTCTCCTGCATCCAGCGTCCCCATTTTACAAATAAACAAACCGAGGCCCAGAAAAGGGAAGCCAGGCACCAGAGCCACACAGTCAAACAGGCCTGAGACCCAGTGCCCTCCCCTCCCCTGGGGGTGGGAGTTGGTCCTACTCCTGGGGGAGAGGCCAGGGATGCAGCAGTGGGGTTCAGTCTGGCAGCCCTGGCAGCCCGGGGGTGGGGAGGCGGTGGGAGGATTCCTCCCTGTTTCAGGGAATGGGGTTTTCTGTTCTTTGCTGTCCGCTTTAGGTGCCCGGCACAGAGCCAGTCCTCTGGTGTCCCTCTTGGGTCCTGTCCCTGTCCAGGGTCCCCTTCACCCTGTCCCCAGTCTGGGCTCCAGGTTTGGGGGCTGGAGGTCCCTGTTGCCATGGAGATTTCCTGAGCCTCTACAGAGATTACCAGGGGGGCTTGTATGGAGGGGCTGAGAGAGAAAATGGTTGCCAGGGAAACAGGCCTCCCTTGGGCCAATGACTTCCCGAAAAATCAGATTTTAGGAGATTTTAGAGACCACAGTGGGAAAGCCCCCTGCTGATAGGGGTGGAGGAATATTTTGCCTTCTCAGGCCCCCCACTCTTCATCCCCACTCTTCCCCCCATCTTTTTTGGGGAGGGCCCAGCCTTGCGGTCATGGGGGCCGTGGAAGGTTGTCCATCCACCCCAGAGGCCCCAGATGTTGCCTCCTCCAGAAGCTCCATTTCATAGCTGGAAAGAGTGAGGTTCCCAGAGGGCCAGGGAGTGCCCAGGTCACACAGTGGGGCCTGGGGACAAGTGTCCATGCTACCAGCAGTGGCAGCTCAGCCCCTCCCATACTGGCTGCCCTGGTTTGCCTGAGAAAAGTCATAAACAGGACAAGTTCCTGGAGGACACAGAAGCTGATGAGGGGCCCCTGGGGACTGGCTGCCTGCCACAGGCCTTTGTCCTCGGACTCCCTGTTGCCTTCCGACAGCCAGTGGCCCTGTTCACCCAACCTGGCCTGCCTCGGCCCTGAGGTCAGGGAATTACTTCAGGCTCAGCTCCCTGCGGCCCTGGCTGAGGCAGGTGGTGGGGGCAGGGGGTGGGGCATGGAGAAAGCCCAAGGGATCTCAGAGTGACTGTCCTCTCTGAGCCTCAGTTTCTCCACCCACAGAGTATGCTCCCCCTCCCCCAGACCTTTGCACAGACTATGCCTTCTGCCCAGATCCCGTTCCTCATCTGAGTAACTCTGCTCACGTTGAAGGGCCAAGACCTCATGCCACCTCCAAAGGGAAATGTGTCCTGAGTCCCTCAGCCGCTCTCTGGGGCAGGATTCCTCTCTGGGCTCATCTGGGCCACCCTCAGGGAGAAACTGAGGTCTCGAAGGCAGGCAGCCTGGTGGCATGCTCCTTCTGGCTCCTTCTAGCTTCCCACCCTCAGATAACCAACCCCTCTGTTTGCTCAGGCCTGGGGCCCCAAATCTGGGCGGGGTCCCAAATTCACTGTCAACCAACAACGGCAGTGCACACTGCAGGCCAGGTGCTGGGATGCAGGCAGAAGGAAACCCAGTGCCTTCCCCAGGCAATCACAAACAAGTCACAGAGTTCCATGAGGGCAGGGATCTGGGCAGGAGGAAGGGCCCCCATGTGAGCGTGAGCATGGCTCCCAGAGGGCAGGCCACTCCCCGAAATTCTAGGTGAAAATTGGTGACAGAAGCCCAGGAGAGGGAGTGCGGGCTGAGTGAAGGCTATGTGCAAAGGCCCTGAGGTGGGAGTGAATGAAGGAGCTTCAGGCAGCAGGAGTGAGTCAAGTCAGAATTCGAGAGAGGGTGAGGGGCCAGGAGGGGCCAGGCCTGGCAGCTCCTGTGGCAGGGGAAGGCGGGACTCAGCATCTGTCCTTTCCTAGCCTGGATGCAGCATCTTTCTTGGCACCGCCGGGCACTCCAGCCTGGCCAAGCCCCGGCCTCCCCAGCATCGCCCTGTGACATTTACAAGGAGGCTTTTGCTCGAGAAAACATCTCATTCAGTTCTTTGAAAGCTGGCTGGTGTCCTAGCAACGGGCTCGTGCTGGGCCCAGCCGCACCAGCTCGCCCTGCCCCCCCAATGGCATCATGTGGCCCAGCTTTGGTCCCATCTGAGGCGTAGCCTCACACCACAGGGAGCCAGGATGCCCACCTCTCCTGCCCTGGCCCTTGGGCCACTCCCCAAAATTCTAGGTCAAAATCATCCTCCCCAGAGAGGACCAGAGAGGGCGGGAGGCAATAATTCATTCTGGAAACAGCAATGCGGCACAGCAGGGCAGATAAGAAGGGGCACTGGCCAAGCGAGAGCCATGTGCAGACTTAGGAGCTCTCTGGGCTCACACCCCACGGGCTTCTCATGGGGAAGCAACAGACTCTGAGAAGAAACTTTAGAGTCCATCTGTCCAGTTGGTGAACATGGCCTTGGGCAAGTCACTTTGAGGCTCCAAGCCTCAGTTTATTGCCCTGTAAAATGGGGCAGCATTCCCTGCCCCTGTCCGCAGCGACTCCCCAGCATTATAGCCTCTGCGCTCATTGACATCTCCATCTCTGAGCCACCAAACCACCCCTCCCCTGGTGCCCGGGGTTCTATGAGGAGTCCCCGCCTCCTGCCCCAGGACTACCCACAACCACACCTCAGGGACCCCCCCCTCAATTCACCTCCATGCCTCTCCTGGCTCCTCCTCAGCCTTTAGACCTGCTTGACCTGCCCCTTCACAGCTGGGTGACTTCCGTGCTGGCTGACTGCCACACTGATGTCTCCACGCCCTTCTCCCCTCCCCATCTTGTCTCTGCCATAATGGCCCCAGCTGTGGTCAGTGAAACGGGCAGTCTCTTCTCAGCCTCACCTCACCAGGCCCGGGGCAGCCTCCAACCCCACTCCCTCCTCCCCGAGCCCTGACTGCTTGGCTTCCTCAGTGATCGAAATGGGTTCATAACAGGGCCTACCTCACTGGCTTTGGTGAGAATTAGTTGAAACTGGTAAAGCGGGCAGAGTGGTATCTAGAACATTCTAAGGGACCAACAAATGCTGCTACTTATGGGTTTGCTTTCTGTGGGCTTCATGCTGCCCCTCCTTTGCTTCCTCCCCTCTCTGCCTGCCTGGCTCAGTCTCTGCTTCCTCTGCCTGGATCTCTCACGCAGCTGTTTCTTTTTTTATTTTATTAAATACATTAATTAATTAATTAATTTTGTTTTTTAGAGATAGGATCTCACTCTGTCACCCAGGCTGGAGTGCAGTGCACTCAGAGCTCACTGGGCTCCAGGGATCTTCCTGCCTCAGCCTCCCGGGTAGCTGGTATTATAGACGCCCACCACCACACCCAGTTAATTTTTGTATTTTCAGTAGAGACGGGGTTTCACCATATTGGCAGGCTGGTCTCGAACTCCTCACCTTGTGATCTGCCCTCCTCGGCCTCCCAAAGTGCTAAGATTATAGGCGTGAGCTACTGCACCCAGCCAACTTTTAAATTTTGTAGAGACAGGGTCTCACTGTGTTGCCCAGACTGGTCTTAAACTCCTGGCTCAAGCAATCCTCCTGCCTTGGCCTCCCAAAGCATGAAATTACAGGCATGAGCCATTGCGCCCCACCTCATGTGGCTGTTTCTCACTCCACCTGTCTCCCTAGCAATCTCATCCTCCCAGAGGTGGCACCATGGGTCGTGGCCCAGGCGGCCAGGTCTGTCTCTGTCTCCCCAGAGCCTGAACCCACTGACCCATCATCAACCTTTTTTTTTTTTTTTTTGGTGACAGGTTCTCACTCTGTTGCCCAGGCTGGAGTGCAGTGGCGCAATCTCGGCTCACTGCAACCACTGCCTCCCAAGTTCAAGTGATTCTCCTGCCTCAGCCTCCCAAGTATCTGGGATTACAGGCATATGCCACCACGCTGGGCTGATTTCTGTATTTTTAGTAGAGACAGGGTTTCACCATGCTGGCCAGGAAGACTTCAAACTCTCTGACCTCAAATGATCCGTCTGCCTCAGTGTCCCAAAGTGCTGGGATTATAGGCGTGGGCCATTGTGCTCAGCCATCATCCACCTTTCTTCTGGGACTCCTACCTTACCATCTCCCCTGCCGAGCCTAGCACCCATCCCGTTCCTCATCTCAGTAAGCAGTACCACCCCCGCCTCAGTGCTCAGTTGGAAATCTCTTCGGCCCACACTCACTTGGTCACGCAGACAGTCTTGGCCTCTGCCCTGAGTCTCCTTGCCCTCACCCCTTCTCTCCGCCCTCCACTCTGCCCACTCTCGCCCTAGCCACGCCTCACTCAGCAGCCAGGGGAGGCCTTCGGAAATGCCAATCTGCTAATGAGCCCCTACGTGGTCCCTGCAGGGGTCCCCGTGGTCCTTTAATGCCCACGTCTGTCTCCACCCTGCTCACCTCCAATGGAGGGTCCATCACCCACCTCTGCCAGTTCCTCCATCTCATCCTGCAGCCTTCGCACAGGCTGTTCTCTGCCCTGAAGGCTCCCCCTGTCCCACTGCCACCCCTAGTCACTCTGCTACTTCCCTTTCCCTTCTTGGCTTAGAGCTGCCCCCTCCAGGAAGCCTGATGGCCCCCAGCTGGGTTGGGTTCCCTCCTCGGCTCCCTGCAGGCCCGCAGTGCCCCCGCCTCAGCACTGATGCCACTGCCCTGTCTTTAGCATTGCCAAATAGAATACAGGATGCCCAGTATGACTCAGAAACAGAAAACAAAAAAATGCATGTTCTCCCTTATAAGACGGAGCTAAACAATGGGCGCACACAGAACAGACACACAGCGGGGAATAACAGACACTGAGGACTCCACACAGTGGGGGGGTGAGGGATGATGGATGAAATGCCACCTACTGGGTACAACGTACATTATTTGGGTGATGAATACACTAAAAGTCCATATTTCACACAATACATCCTAGTAATACAACTATACTTGTACCCCTAGATCCAGACAAAACCTTGAATTTCAGATAAACAATGGATGATTTAAGTATAACTATGTCCCATGCAATATTCAGGACATACTTATACTTTAAAAATTGTTTATCTGCACTGGCGGTGGCTCAGGCCTGTAATCCCAGCACTTTGGGAGGCTGAGGCCGGTAGATCACCTGAGGTCAGGAGTTTGAGACCAGCCTGGTCAACATGGTAAAACCCCATCCCTACTAAAAATACAAAAGTTAGCTGGGGGTGGTGGTGGGCACCTGTAATCCCAGCTACTCGGGAGGCTAAGGCAGGAGAATTGTTTGAACCTGGGAGGCGGAGGTTGCTGTGAGCAGAGAATGTGCCACTGCACTCCAGCCTGGGCAACAGAGCAAGACTCTGTCTCTAAATAAATAAATAAATATCAATACATAAAAATACGCCTTGTTTATCTGAAATTCAAACTTAACTGGGTGTCTTGTATTTTGATTTGCGACACTGGCCATCCTGTCTGTCCTCCCCACTCCACAGGGGTCTCATGAGCAGAGAACATAACTGTGCTGCCCCATTACAGCCTCAGTGTCTGCCCGAGAATCAGACTTGAGAAATGAGCGTGGCCTGGGGTGAACACGGGGAAGGCAGGGCAACAGGGACCCAGCCCAAGACCTTTCCAGAGCAGATCCCAGAGAGACCATACACTCAAACCCCATCTCAACCAAAAGGAAACTAACTCCGGTTTCACTTACCTTCCAGTCTGGGGGTAACTGGGCCCCGAATCCCAGAGCTGGAAACATCTTATCACTAATCAGAGAGAGAAGAGAAACACACTGTGAGACACCTGAGGACACCGCCTGACCCTCTGCCCAGGGCTGGGTGCGCTCGGCCTCGTACACTTTCAAGGACAGAAAGGAGGAGCTCACCACCTCTAGAAAAAGCTGTTAGGATCATCTACCTAATGAGCCCAACCCACCTCCGGGGACCTGGTGAACCTGTGGCCTGACCACATCTATACCTGTGGCAGACACAACAATGGTACTTCTAACCAATGGGCCTGGGCGCAACTTCTAGATCCTTCTCAAACTAAGACCCCGGCCAGCCACTAAACCAAGGTCAAGATGGAAGTAGAATGAATGTACCGGCTGTCTCCCAGCCTCCTGCTCATAGCTAGGGAAAACTCTACTAATATGAGAACCCTCCTGTGGCATTCAAGGTCCTGTGTCATCCAGCCCCAGAGCCTAGTCTCATCTCCTTCCACCTGTGCCCCTTCATACCCCACTCCCCTAGCCCTGGCCACTAGCCACTTGCTATTCCCCAAACACACAGGGTACCTTCACATTCCAACTTCAATGCTGTTGTGCCCCCATCTGTAACATCTCTCTCTAATCTGTTTCCCCTAGCAAACTCCTACTCATCCTCTAAGTCCCAATCAAAATGGCCCTTTCTCTTTGTAGATTTCCCTGATACCCTACAATGCCTCTCTTTTTGTGCTCCCATAGCTCCTGCTTCACATGTAAACTGGTCTCTCAGAGCTCCAACAATTTCTTCCTTATCTTTCTCTTTAAGTAAGAACTCCCTGAGGACAGGGACCACATTTCATTTGCATATGCACTCGACATACATCTACTAAGGATCCCTCTAGCTGCAGTGGAAAGGACACACAGCTGGGGGCCAAGGCAGAAGCCGGGAGAATGATGAGGAAGCTAATGAAATGATCTTGGCAGGAAGTGACGGTGGCTCACCCAGGCAACCAGAGCTCACTCGGGCCATGCTAAGTCTTAATGCCCATTAGACAGCTCAGTGATGGGCTGAATGGGCAGCTGGACACCTGGGACTCCACCCAACCATGCTGATGACGACTTCCACCTCCCTTGTTCTGCATGTTGTACCTCTCTTAATGTGGCCTGGGATCACAGCCACCCTTCAGGCCCTGGGCCCCCTGGGAGTCAAATGCTAGTCCCCGGCTGCCCCTCTAGGAGGCCAAGTCCACATAGGGCTCCTGAGCCTGCTCTCATTCCTGCCAAATTTCTGGCACCTGCTCCTTCCTCCCCTGTTCCCAATGTGTCAGCCTCCTGGTCATTCTGACCTGGAGCTCCCAACTAGCATCATCTATGACAGTGATGTCATATCCTGTCAGTGGCTACACCTGCCATACTTTCACACAGCTTCCCTTCACTGGCTTTCCATGGTACCCACCCTGACCCAAAGGTCCCCAGGAAGCAAGGTCATGGGAGGAGGGTCCGTGCATGCTGGCTGCTCCTCAGAAGTTCCCAACAGAAGTGAGACCATTAGGGAACTAGTACCAGGCTCAGGAACCAGAATGGCTGACCTCCAGTCCCATGATCTGCGGGACCTGGAACAAATTCTCCACTCCCACCCCAGGCCTCCCATTCCCTAGCTCTAAAAGGAGAGGATGCAGCAATAGTGAACAAGTTTCAGGGGCCGGGCGCGGTGGCTCAAGCCTGTAATCCCAGCACTTTGGGAGGCCGAGACGGGCGGATCACAAGGTCAGGAGATCGAGACCATCCTGGCTAACACGGTGAAACCCCGTCTCTACTAAAAAATACAAAAAAAAAAAACTAGCCGGGCGTGGTGGCGGCGCCTGTAGTCCCAGCTACTCGGGAGGCTGAGGCAGGAGAATGGCGTAAACCCGGGAGGCGGAGCTTGCAGTGAGCTGAGATCCGGCCACTGCACTCCAGCCTGGGCGACAGAGCCAGACTCCATCTCAAAAAAAAAAAAAAAAAAAAAAATTGGTGAACAAGTTTCATATTCCATCTTACTAGCTACTTGGTATACTGTGTGGAAAACGATCCCAGTTTGAATCTGGGCTTGGCAGGTTGGAGTCCAGCAATTGATTAGCAATGTCTGTCAAGGGTAAGGGAATGGGTAATAACTGCACCTATGCCGTTTGCTGTCCATTCCTAGATTTGATGATTTCTGGGTCCCTTCTAGTTTTGATACACTGAGCTTCCCAGGTTGGATGGAACCCTGGCTGACCTTCAGAGCCCTTCTCCAACCTTACCTGTCATAGTCCTGAATGATCTGCCCAACAGCCCAGATGGCCGACAGATATTCGTTGGTGCCCATAGGGTTGATATAGTGCAAAGAGGAAGGGTCGAGGGGATTCCCATTGGAGGCTGTAAAGTCTATTCCAACCTGCAGAGTGGAGAAAAAGGCCACCCAGTGGGGCCAGAGACCCCGGCACCCTATCCCACTCCCAGGGAATAGGAGAGGTAGATGGGACATGGGAAGCCCACTCATCTCCCAGCCCTCCCCACAATATGATGGTCTGAAACCTAGAAACTGTCTGATTGTATCACTCCTCTGCTCTAATGCCATCTGTGGCTCTCTATTGCCCAAGCATAAAATCCATTGCCTAGATGTGATGACATAAGACTAACGTATAGTCCCAGATTCCTTTTTCTCCTTACTATCCCTACCCACACATTCATCTGTTCCCATATGCAGGCATTTATTCATGAGCTTCCCTCTGCATGTAGTGTCAGGCTATCATTTATCTCTGTTTAACTTTGCTCCATCTTCCAGGCCCAACTCAGATGCCACTGCTCCACTGCAACCTTCCCAGATAACCTCACCCTCAACCCAAGCCATCTCCCCATTATCCCTCAGACCATCAAGGGGCCTGGGACCTGGGGTTGCCTGGTAGAGCAGTGCCAGTCTCCCTGGAGGAGCCTGGCCCAGGGCTGGGAACAGCAGACAAGGCACATGCTTCACAGGGACTCAGGGCTGATAGGCGGGCAGGGATTGGGGCTCTACCTGCTCTCTCAGCCCCAGAGAATCCCAGACTAATCCCTGGAGAAACGGCACAGAGGGGTGGGCAAGGACGACCCCTACCCAGCAGGGGAGGGTTAGAAGTAGGACCCAGGGGAATATTTGGCTACATGGGAACTCAGTTCCTGTGGGGTAGGAGAGAAGGTGCCACCCATCCAAATCCTCGTATGGCTAGAGGGTCACTCCCCCAGGTCAGGGGCAGCATGTCTTAGTCCTTGAGGGACCCCTGCAGGAACACAGCCTAGAGCCTGGCACAAAGGAGGCAGTCAGTGTGTTTGCTGAATGAACAAACCCATGCAGGAGGTCCAGGAGGGCCTGGCCTCTCTGCAGGGGAGGGGGCAGTGGTGGGCAGCAGGGTCAGAGGTCAGCAAGGCCAATCCTCTGACTTCATGGCATCCTGCGATGCCCTCCATCTCCCATTGGGATCTAGGGGTGTTGATGGGGAGCGGTGAGATAACATGGGGATGTGGGCAGAGTGTGGCACCCCAGCAGCTTCCTCCCTTTTGGGACTGAGGCTCCCTTGGGGTGAGGAAGCAAAGCCAGGATGAATGGCCCAGAGTCTGTGGGGCAAAGACTGCAGGCCACAGGCAAGGTGGCAGCTCATTCTTCCAACGAGAAATGATGGAGCACCTACTGTGTGCCAAGTACTGTGTGATATGCTGGGGTTGGAGTGGAAGCAAAATAAACAAAGTACCCACACTTAAAGCACTCACATTCTAGTGGGTGCGACGATCAGGGAGAAGCAACAAATGTATATGAATCTTGGGGTGGCAAGTGCCCAGAAAATAGGAAAATATGGAGGGCCAGGCCAAGTGGCTCAAGCCTGTAATCCTGGCACTTTGGGAGGCCAAGGTGGGCAGACCACTTGAGCCCAGGAGTTTGAGACCAGCCTGGGCAACATAGCAAAACCTCATCTCTACCAAAAATGCAAAAATTAGCTGGGCATAATGGCATACACCTGTAATCCCAGCTACTCAGGAAGCTGAGGTGGGAGGATCAATTGAGCCCTGAAGGTGGAGGCTGCAGTGATCTGAGATCGTGCCACTGCATTCTAGACTAAGTGACAGAATGAGACGCTGTCTTAAAAAAAAAAAGGAAAAGAAAAGAAAGAAAATAGGAAGATATGACAGAAGAGCAGCAAGGCATTGAGGGAGGGAGGGCTCCCTGGAAGGTGACCTCCGTTACCTCCTCAGGCCTGAAAAATGGCAGGGGGGCAGCCATGCAAAGGTTCAGGGGAAGTGTTTCAGGCAGAGGGAACAGCAAATGCAGAAGGAACAGCAAATGCAAAGTTCTAAGACGAAGCAGAGCTTGGCGTATTGGGCAAACAGAGGAACGGTGTGGTTGGAGCCCAGTGAGCGAGGAGGAAGGAGACTGCAGATGAGGGAGGCAGCGATCGCTGAAGGCCTTGTGGCCAGTGAGGAGGAATTTGTTTTCTTCCACCTACAGAAGGAGCGTAGCCACCAGACTGAGAGCTATGCACCTGCGCTCTGACCTGTAGTTAAGCCCCAACTCAGGCCCATCCAGCGGGACCAGACAGCCCACTTAATGCCCTCCTCACTGGGCCAGACATGCTCCTTCCCCAGGGAAGTCCTTCCTGAAGTCTATCCTGAGTCCCTCTGGCTGCACTAGTGGCCCTAGTGCAGCCAGGGCCAGGGAGGACCCTCACTGGGATGGGGGTGCAGAGGGAGCCAGAGGGGAGAGCCTTACGGTGAACATGAGCTGGCAGCCTCCCAGGATGTAGTCTAAGAAGGAGTAGTCTCGGTTTATCTGGAAGAAAGTGGATGAGTCAGTGGGCCCCCTTGACTTGGTCACACTCCCCGTGGGGGAGTTGTTGCTCTATGTCCTGCAGCCTCAGTGGGGACAAAAAAAGCTGATGGGCCTGATCTAATTACAACAGAACCCAAATCTTTCTATAACAAAGCCATCAGTGCAATGGCTCCCAATGGGTGGGGGACTCACAGAGACCCCCACATCCCACAGATACACAGACACATGCTGCTTCCAGGCAGGGTCCCAGGGCCCAGTGTCAGTTACCCAACATAAGAGTGTCTCAATTTGTCACTGTTAGGTACTTACCTTCTCCTGGCCCTTATTAATCTACCTTTTTAACAAAGAGAAAGAGCAGGCCTCCAGCTCAAGGCCTTCCTCTAGAAGTTGATCAAGCGATTAAGACTGTATTCATTTTGATGTCTCTGTGTCTTTTTGGCAAAGAAGCCAGACCTCTTAATTTTGGTAGAGTTCTAATAATTCCTTTCTAAATAAATGTATTGAAAGAAAGAAAGAAAGAAAGAGAAAGAAAGAAAGAAAGAAGGAGAGAAAGAAAGAAAGAAAAGAAGCCAGGTATAGTGGCTCACGTTTGTAATTCCAGCAGTTTGGGAGGCCAAGGCAGGCAAATCACTTGAGGTCAGGAGTTCAAGACCAGCCTGGTCAACATAGCGAAAGCCCATCTCTACTAAAAACACAAAAATCAGCCAGGCGTGGTGGTGCACCTGTAATCCTAGCTACTCGGGAGGCTGAGGCAGAAGAATCCCTTGAACCTGGAAGGCGGAGGTTGCCGTGAGCCAAGATCACGCCACTGCCCTTCAGCCTGGGTAACAGAGTGAGACTCTGTCTCAAACACAAAAACAAAAAACAATAATGCAGGGAAGAAAGGCTGATTCAAAAAAGTAAGTAAGGCAGGTGCCAGAAAGTGTGAAAAGTGATGTGAATGATGGAAATTTCAGAAACAAGGACCATCCATTGCGAGGCTGCAACCTGACATCTTGACCTTTAACACAGCACTTTTTTGTTGAAACATCACTGAATGCTCGTGTAAACCCCAGCCAGACGAGGCTCCAAATAAGGTTGGGGTCTGGGATCCACCCATTGGTGGAGAGCAGCGGCCAGACTCCTGAGCTGTCAGGCCCTGAGCCCAGGGCTCTTGCTGTCCTGCCCCAGGCTGCCTGCCTTAATGTTCTGCCAGATCCAGCAGTTATTTGTCCACCAGGTCTCCTGGCCCCCGCCCACAGCCTGGCCACTGCTGACATGAACTTCATTGCCTTTCTGGGCCTCAGTGGCCCTGGTTGTACCATGGGAGTCACAGTGACATTGATGCCAGCGAGGACAGGGTGCCCCTACCCAATGTCCTCTGCCCCTTGCAAGACCACCATGGGTGGTAGCGGCTTGCAATGACAATTCTCCCACCAGGACAGGCCCTGGAAGGTCAGCCCGTGCCTTCTTCGGCCTCCACACAGGAATATGAGAGAACAGTAACCCCGGATATGCTCTGCCTCATGAATATCTCCATTCCACAGATGAGGAGACTGAGGCCCAGTGAGGTGAAGCTCAGAAGACCATAGGGCCAGGATGTGGCAGAGCTGGGATTTGAACACAGGCCTCACTGGCTCCAGACCCAATGCCCTGTCTTTCCCTTCTGTGTGGCCTGAAACCTGGCCCCTGGCTCATGCTTGCCCGCACCGGCTCACCTTGCAGGATCGCAGAATGATGATGCCCGAGTTCTTATAGTTCTTCTTCTTCCTCTGCTTCTTGGGGTTGATGCACTCAAACTCCAGCTGGGCAATGCAGAAGAAAGAGACACTCAACTCGGGGCTTCTTTGTTCTTTGGGGACAGATCCTCCTTGTTGGCCCTATAATCCTTTCCCCAGGCTTGACAACAGGGGCAGTATGCTTCCTCCAGGGAGCCTTCCGGGATGTTCACACCCAAAAATGGCAGCAGGATCAGCATCTGACTCCCTCCTCCCTAGATAACGCATCCCCATCCTGTCCAGCTGAGGGCCCAACATCATGGGATGATGGACAGCTCCTGACTGCTCACTGTGTGCTGGGCATTTCACCCGCATCATCTCATCAATCCCCACCCAAATCCTCTCCCCCCACTGACAGATGGAGAAACTGAGTCTTAGACTGATTGCCTTCCTCAAGGTCATGCAGCCAGAAGGGGGATCTGAGCCCCAGGCTGCTTGACCCAAGACCCGGTGCCCCTTCCCCGAGCCCTGCTGAGGTCTTGGGGTTATAGTACACGTGCCCATCTCACCGGGATGCTGTCTCGAGCCTCACACATCTGTGACACTGAGGTCTGGAACTCGCCGATGAAGTCATGGCCCCCGTCATTGTCATAGTCGTAGCACATGACCTGGGGTGGGTTCAGCATGGTCACCCCAGATCTGTCCCCCAAGAGGAGCTCTCCAGCCCCTCTCAACTCCCCAAGCAAACCCTCTGTCTTCTGTTTGGGTAGTGCCTCCCCTCAGCATCTGCCTAGCTGGCCTGGGTAGCTCCTGAACTTCCTCCTACAGGAAGCCTTCTGTGATTGCTGGGAAAAGATGTGTCTGCCCCAGTGATGGAGGCTGTACCCTCTAATGCAGGCAACTCCACTCCTTACACACTTGGCAATTGGCTTCCCCTCTGTCTCGGGTTGTGACTCACCCAGCTTATGGCCTGGGGCCCTCTCTAGACATATTTTTTTCTGAGATGGGCACAGAAATCACAGCTCTATATGCTGTCTAACTGAGCTGCCATGACCCTCCTAGGAGGAAAGCAAGGATTATTGTTCCCATCCCACTGATGGGTAAACTGAGGCCCTGAAAGAGAAGTAACTGACCAAAGTCTCGCAGCAACAGTAGCAGACCCAGTACTAGAACCCAAGATTCCTGGTATCCTACTTGGGAACTCCTGTCCTGACCTAGCTGTCTCCCCAACCCCATCTGCTCTAAGACCCAGCCCCTAGGGACAAAGAACTTTAATTTATTTGATTTGATTTTATAATTTTTTTTTTTTGAGAAGGAATCTTGCTCTGTCACCCATGCTGGAGTGCAGTGGCTCAATCTGGACTCACTGCAAACTCTGCCTCCCGCGTTCAAGCAATTCTCCTGCCTCAGGCTCCTGAGTAGCTGGGATTACAGGTGTGTACCGCCATGCTCGGCTGTTTTGTATTTTTAGCAGAGATGGGGTTTCCCGTGTGAGCCAGGCTGGTCTTGGACTCCTGACCTCCAGTGATCTGCCCGTCTCAACCTCCCAAAGTGCTGGGATTACAGGCATGAGCCACTGCACCCAGCCAGAGGACTGAGAGCTTTTAGATAGACTGGTAATCACTGTCCTTACCATGCCACATTTGATCGTTTCCAAGGTGTTTCCCTAGCTAGCAGCTCTGCAGCCCTCTGGGGAGGGCAAGACAGTTTTGGAGAGGGGCTCAAAGGTGGGGGCCTGCCTGGGTACTTCAGGGCATCAGATAGATCCAGGATGAGGACCCAGTCTCCAGTCCTCCCTCCTCCAAAGATGGGGGTTTGTTCCATTTGTATGAGAAAGAGCTTTCTACAAGGCATCCCCGGGAGCCTCAGATAGACAGGGAGGCTGGAGCTGGCAGGGTGGGGAGCAGGGTCCCCGGAGCCCCCCTCACCTGGATGGGTTTCTCCATGTCCCCATCACACAGGGACACCAAGGGCACTGTGAATGGCTTCCACACAGGGTCCAGTGTGTACTTGATCACCTGTGGGAGAGAGAGGGGTGTGGTGAGCTCAGGCCCTGGGCAGCAGTGCTCTGGGGTTGGGTCAGCCCAATAGGAACAGGGTGACAAAATGGAGACCCACAGCTACACTTTCAGAGACGGAAGCGAGCGTCCCTGTGGCCGGCAGGAAGCACGTCCCTCAGGTGCCACTGTGGGTCTTCCTGCACACTACACAGCTGTGACTGCACTGCCCTGTTCAGAGCTGTGGAGGGGCTGGACTGCAGGCCCACTGCTTAGAGACCCCTGGGCCCCCACGTACCCACCTCAGTCCTGTGGACCAGCATCCACTTGCCATCGTCTCCTGGCTTATAAAGCTCCAGAAAGGGGTCTGACTTTCCAAAGAGGTCCTGGGAGAAATGGAAGGATGCAGGTCAGAGAGGCACAGCCCTGCCAGGTTCAGGCAGATGGGGGTGTGGCCCCGCTGCCTCCCCAGCCGGGTGTCAGGGTGGCAGCTGTGGGCAAAGCCAGCCTGGCCCCCTCCCCTCAGCCTCTGCAAGGCTCAGCAAGAGGCCCAGGGCAGCTGCAGCCCCCTGGGATCAACCGAGTCCCCCAGCAGAAATCCACCACCCTGAGGCTGTCAGAGCTTGTGCTCAGAGACCCCCAAGACCTACACCCTGTGTGAGTCAGAACTCCAGCACTTTAAATGGGCCAGGACTTCAAGAGGGCGCCTATTCCCAAGGTAGGGTAAGGCCCCCAGCAGGATGTCATTTAAATCTATTTTATTGGGAATGTGAAAACTATCCTGAAACTATCCTGCACATGACATAAGGAATATCATGGCCTTTAAAAAATCATTTAAGGTTTAAAAAGGGCCACTTTTTGTATATGACTCTATCTATCTATCTATCTATCTATCTATCTATCTATCTATCTTTCTTTCTTTCTTTCCTTCCTTCCTTCCATTCATGCATCCATCCATCCATCCATCCATCCATTCACCCACCCACCCACCCATCTATAGGGTCTCACTATATTGCCCAGGCTGGTCTCAAATTCCTGGCCTCAAGTGATTCTCCTGCTTCAGCTTCCCAAGTAGCTGGGATTACAGGTGCGAGCCGCTGCACCTGGCAAGTGTTACTTTAAAGAGGTTATATTCAAGTGAGGGAGACAGAAAATAAAATAAGTAAAGAAAGTATGGGCTAGGCACGGTGGCTCACGCCTATAATCCCAGCACTTTGGGAGGCTGAAGCGGGTGGATCACAAGGTCAGGAGAACAAGACCATCCTGGCTAACACGGTGAAACTCCGTCTCTACTTAAAAAAAAAAAAAAAAAAAAAAATTAGCTGGGCATGGTGGCAGGCGCCTGTAGTCCCAGCTATTTGGGAGGCTGAGGCAGGAGAATGGCGTGAACCCGGGAGGCGGAGCTTGCAGTGAGCCGAGATCACGCCACTGCACTCCAGCCTGGGCAACAGAGTGAGACTCAGTCTCAAAAAAAAAAAAAAAAAGAAAAGAAAGTATGCTAGACAGCAGTAAGTATTAAGGAGACAAGCAGGAGAGGGTGGGAAATCAAAGACCAATTTCAGGGAAGGCCTCGTTGAGGAGGTGATGTGGGAGCAAAGGCTTGATGGAGGTGAGAGAGTGCCATGTGAAAATTCAAGGAAGAAAGCATCCCAGGCAGAGGGAACTGCAAGTGCAAAGCTCCTGAGGGAGGAGAGTGTCTCGTTTAATTCACGGACAAGGGGCTAGATTTGGCTGAAGCAGAGTGAAGTGCTGGGAGGAGGGGTGAGGTCGGGGAGTCGGGGACACATCAGGTAGGGCCTCATTGGGTAAGGACCCTGGCATGTACTTACACTATGTGAGATGGGGATGCCCCGATGAGCAGGTTTCCAGCTGTGTTTTGAATACCCCTAAGGGATGGAACACTCACTACCTCAGAGGTGAAGGAGTCCTAATCTGGAGTGGCCAGGAGGGCCCTGTGCTGGATGAGTCCCTGGAATGTGATGGAGGTGGTGGCCCGGGGCCCCGGAGTGAGGTCACACAGCCCTGGGGCTGGTGGGGGTTTACTGTTCCCCTTCGGAGCCCCTCCTCTGCCCGCCTTACCTTCTTGTCCAGCCTCCTGCCCGCCAGGCTCAGCGTGATGACGCGGTTGTCAGACAGCTCCTGGGCAGCAATCTGTAAGGCCAGGGACATGAGGGGCTACTCAGACTCCCCCAGCCTCCTGCCAGGCAGGATGGCACAGGGTGCCCCAGGAGCAATCCTCCAGGGTCAGGAGGGGGAAGGGAGGGGCAGTGCCAGGTGATCTTGGACAAATCTCTTGTTTTCCCCACACCTCAGTTTCCATCTTCTGGAAAATGGGGGAAATAACCCATCTGGAGATGAGGAATCAGGAAGTGGATCTATGCAAATCCGCAGGGCCCATGGGGTGGTGGGGGAAGATGAAGCAGACACCAGGGGTGGTCTTGAGTCCCAGGGAGAGGTTCTGGGCCAGAGAGCAGCATGACTGGCCTCCTCCTGCCTCTACTGCAGCCACAAAGAGCACAGCTTCCTCAGAACACCAAGGTATCAGCATCGCAGCCACATCATTGTGCAGCTAGGGAAACTGAGGCCCAGGGGAGAAACTGAGTCCCACTAGTTCACACTGGTCGTCTGTCCTATATGCATTCCCCATCAGCTATGGTTCCCTGACCCCATCTCAGCCAGTGATGGCCTAGCTGGGTGACTTCAAGACTGCTGAGGCCCTCTCTAGGCCTCTCTCCCTCCCCTGCTGCCCACAGCAACACAAGTGGGCTGGGGCCTCTCGCTGGGGCCTCCTCTCCTCTCCCGCCTCTAGGATGGCCTCACCCAACGCAAGGCATCCGGCCCTCTGGATCCACAGACAGAGGCCAGCCAGGTTGCCCGTTCTCCCCTGCCATCCTCCCACTGGGACTTGCTCAACAACCCTATAGGGTAGGTCCTATTATCACCGCCATTTCCCAGGGGAGGGGACAGAGGCCTAGAGTGGAACTGCCAGAAATGCTGGGGGTGATGGCATACCCGGCTGAGTGGGGTCTGTCTGGGATGGCTTCTAGGTAGAGGGAAGCTGCCTTGTGAAGGTATTCAGTCATTCATTCATTCATTCATTTAGAGATGGGGTCTCGCTCTCTTGCCCAGGCTGGAGGGCAGTAGCATGATCATAACCCACTGCAGCCTCAAACTCTTGGCCTTAAGGGATCCTCCTGCCTCAGCCTTCCAAGTAGTAGTACTACAGGTGCAAGCCATGTACCTGGCCTGGAGAGGCATTTAGATGGGGCAGTTAGAACACCAAGAAGCGGGGGGAGGTTGTTTGGGAGGTGGCGACCCATGGGGCAGGAACACAGTAAGAGCCTGGGGTATGTTCAGGCTATGCTAAGAATTCATAGCATTTGAATTTGAACTTTGAACACAGGGCATTTAAGTGAAGGAGATTAAACACCAAGGCAGGAGAGCCAGGCAGGGTCTGAGGGGTCCTTCACAGCCTTGAACCGAAGGGTTGGTCAGGCAGTGGGGAGCCCTGGGAGGTTCCAGGGCAGGGGAGTAACGCACCGGAACACACAAAGGCATGGCTTCTCCCTCCAGCCTGGCCGGCTCCCCAGGCATCACATGGGCTCAGAAGCCAGCCAGACAACCCAGGGGACGATCTCGCTAGCTCAGCTGCCCGAGGGAACTTCTTCTCTGGGCCTCAGGGGTGCCCTGGCTTCTGGGAGTCTTTGGGGACCAAGGAGCTCATTCCTGCCAAGGGCCTGCGCATCGCAGGGGGAATTGCTGCACATCGCGGGAATTGTTGTGCATTGCAGGAATCATTGCGCGTCGCAGCCACAGGCAGGGCACTGATGGGCAAGGCACTTCTGAACGACCCCCAGGAGAGGGCAGGCAGGGGCCAGTGCAGGGAGGGGGCTGCTAGCAGGGCTCTGGAGGCCTCCCCAGCTTGTCAGCCCCCAGTGCATCATTTGTGGAGCCAGGAGCCGGTTGCTAAGAGACCTGTTGCTAAGTTGTAAGTTGGGCCTTTTTACTCCAAACAAAGCTGGTGATTATCTGCCAGGGAAGCGGCCCATTGATGGGGGAGGGTGTGGAGTGGGGGTGGAGGGGGTGTGGAGAGCCGGGAGGGGACTGGTACCGTAATCAAGCCCTTCCCGGCAGGCTTGTCATTCAGCAGCAGCAGAGGCCTAGTGATCTTCTTGCTGGAGACAATCTAGGGGAGAGAGGAGAAAGGGCTCTCAGTGAGGAAGTGGGGGAAGCCCCGGGAGGAAAAATCCTCCACCGGCGCCACTCGGCGGGGCTGCCTTCCGTCCTGGGCTGGCTGGTGACCTGCCTGAACGTCACTGTCACCCTGGGAGGTGGACAGCAGCCAATCTGGGCAGTGAGGAGCCTGAGGCCCAGAGAGGGTAAGAGACCTGCCTGAGGTCTCCGGCTGCAGTTGGACTCCCACTGCCCGGTTTGCCCCTAGGAAAAGGCATTTTGGAGACAACTGTGGGAGGTTAGCCTCCAACTCCCTTCTTCAGAGGCATTCCACAGACCCCACCTGCCTCAGGATATGATCTCTGATGGAGAGTCAAGCTCTGATTCTATGTATTTTCCTTTATTTTTCTTTTGAGACAGGTCTTGATCACGGCTCACTGCAGCCTCAATCTCCTGGGCTCAAGCGATCCTCCCACCTCAGCCTCCTGGGTAGCTGGGACTACAGGCATGCGCCACTACGCCTGGCTAACTGTTTTCTTTGGTAGAGACAAGGGCTCATTATGTTGCCCAGGCTGGTCTCGAACTCCAGCCTCAAGCGATCCTCCTGCCTTGGCCTCCCAAAGTGCTGGGATTACAGGCATGAGCTATAGAGCCCAGCCAACTCTATGTATTTTTATTGGTTTGAATAGGTAATACACTCACATAGGGTGCAATAATCAAAACGACAGAGAGGAAAAGTGAGCCACATTGAAAAGTCGCCCTCCCACCTGTGTCTGCCCACTGCACTCAGGGGCCAGCATGGTTCATGTTTCCTGGGTGCAGTGTGAGTGTCATCCTGTGCAGTGGGGAGCACACACCAGTATGATATAGTCCTGCTCCTGCGGGGGTAGTTCTTCTCCCCAGATCCATGCACCTGCTCTGTGCCCTGGGACTGTGCCAGCTGGCTCTTTTGTCCTCTGACTTTCAGAGGTTCAGCCAGTTGAGGGGACAGGCAAGAGACGGGAGAGCAGGTGGCATGAGCAGTGGGGGCCCCGGTTTGATGGGAGCTTCTTCATTACTCTGGCTTCTGCCTAAGTTGGAGTCCAGAGGCCTCCCTCTATGGGCCACAGGTCTCAGCAGGCCCTGGCAATGCCACTTCCTCACCCTGCCTTCCTTCCAAGTAAAGGTGGTCAGCTTTCCTCTGGGGCCAAGCCCTGGGTTGGTTTCCCCATCCCTTGTCAGTTCCCTGCCCTGTCCACAAGCCCTTAAGCTCTCTTCTCAGTTACACCACAGGATAGGGACCCTGACTACTGTACCCTGCTTCTTACACAAAAAGTAGACATCACAACCACGGCAGTCACTTGCTTTCTACATGGTCACCATCTCCTGGGAGGCCCCGGGAATTTCAGTCTCTACTAGGACCCTTCAAAGCATTTTCCATTTCATTCCCTCATCAACAGTTTAGGCTGGGCAGAGCAGTCATCATAATCCCCAAGGGAAATGTGGGGAAACTGAGGCCCAGAGGGGGATGGGAGCTTGCCCAAGGGCATACAGCCATAAGGAATGATTGAGACTTGTGTCAGGGGTGCCTAGCCCTGCTTGCTCCCGGCCTCCAGGAGCTTACCAAGGACTGAGATGGATGGGGAAGTGTGGCCCAGAGAGGGAAAGGAAGTTGCTCAAGGTCACACAGTGAGTCTGCCATAAAGCAGGACTACTATGGGCGTCTTGGTTGCTGGACAGATGCTCCTACCCCAGGAGGTCAAGACCACACCTGATTACATCTAATAATCAGAAACCCTGGCCACCTGGGGCCCCGGTCTGTTTGGCTGCCCCTCCAGATGGGAGCTCTTCAGCCCGGCCTCAAACCTGCCAAGCTTGTTCCCCATTCTGCATCTGCACTTTGGGACCTACCCAGGAAGATGGGGCTATGGAAAGACAGTGCGAGAAGAGACTTTCTGAGGGGCTGTCCAGTCTTTGGGCCCCTGTTCCCCGACCCAGGAGGGCCCAGCTCACCGTGCCCAGGCTGCAGGAGAACTGGCCCAGGAAGTCATGCTCATCCAGCCGCATACTGGACTTGTCCTGGTCAAAGAGCGCGAACTTGAGCTTTTGTACCTCCTCAAAGTGATAGTCAAGCACGAACTTCTTGGAGAAGGCGGGGTTGAGGTTGTTGATCGCGGTTTCTGTCCTGTCGTACTAGCAGAGGGGCAGGGAAATGGAAGTCAGAGTGAAGGCAGCTGGTCCAAGCCCTCGCAGGCTGCTGGAAATCATTCTGCTAACTTATACAACGCCTACTGTGTGCCAGGCTCTCGTGGTCATGGTCTGTGACTCACTACCCTCAGCTCACAGACGAGGACGCTGAAGCACAGAGAGGTTAAGTGACTTCCCCAAGGTTGGACAGCAGGGCCGAGATTTGAAACCGAGGTCTGACTCTACTACCCACACTCTTAATTCTTCGGTCCTGGTTCCATACCCAGGTGCCAGGGTAAGGGCTCGGGCCCTGCCCTGTCTGGGTAAGAGATGGAGGACACAAGGCCCTTTCCCCACCTTTGCCTCAGTTTCCACCTCTGTAAAGGGAAAGGATTTGACTACCTGTGGTTTTCACTTTTCATTTTGGGAAAACCCCTTTTTCAAACCACATTTTACATGGAAACTGAGAAAGGAAACAAAAAGAAGGGAGGATTCTTGGGGGGAGGTGGGGTCAGGGA